>NW_003852517.1:986191-1038070 GCF_000181295.1 Otolemur garnettii
ATATGTGGCTGGCGCCTTAGCCACTTGAGCCACAGGCACCGAGCCTATCTTAATGATTTTAAAATGATATATTTTTGTTGCATACAGAATATATTTTCTTTTCTTGACTCAGTTTATTCAACACATTTGTTGAACACAGCCACGTGCTCAGCTCTCCTCTATGCAGGAGTGTTTTTCTTTCACTTATTCACAGATTTCAGAAGAACCTATCAGGCAGGTGACTAGACTCCGCCTTTCTCCCAAGCCCCTGAGTGTTCACCAGGGTCAGCATCAGAGCCAGTGTTCCACACTTTCCCAGGGAGATTCATTTGAAACGAGGTGGAGTCTCCTCCCAAGTTGGGGGAGCTGGACACAAGTTTTGGTGGGAAACACTGAGGGAAGTGGAGCCTTGACTAGAAGGAAACCTGCTGTACCTCCTCCTAGTGCTTTTTCTCCAAACAAACGCAGATACTTTCTCCAAACAGACAAACACGTACACGCTAGTCTTTAACATGATTTTTAACTTCTTGCCTAACTCCCCCCTCAAGTTTTCATTCTTTCTCTCCCTATCCTTTCCTCTCCCCTACTCTCTTGTTTCTGCCTTTTCTCCTTTTCTTTCTCCTTCTCATGGCCTGCTCCCCCTCTCTTTCCTTTAAAGACCATAATATATTTCCTTTAATCAATATGGAGTATCCTGAAAACTAAGGCAAAACCAAAATCTGGCTTGGAGCCCAGACATCACTTTCTGAATGACAGGCTCTGGTAATAAGGCAGGGTTTGCAATTATACAGATCATTGCTTCGACCTGTGCAAAGTCAACCAGGCCACAGTACAGGAACAAAGAGGCATAGTTTCTGCTGCTTGCAGAAGGGCTGTGAGCAGTGCCTCAGTCGACACCAACCTGCCTGCTGGGCTTGCCGGCCCATTTGCTCATGTTCAGTTGAAGCTCCAGGATAATCAGCTGTGCTCTGTTCCCCTGTGAGCTTCTGCTTTGTAAAGTAAAAATTAATGTCTTTATTATATGTGTTCTTTTTTTCTAAGATCTATCCAAAAATTATTTGCACAAATGAAAAAAGTGCCCTTTTAGTGGTGCAAAGTTCTGTATTTTAAATATCTGATTAGTTGTACCTTTTGCATCAGCTTTGATAGCTACAAAAAAGGCACTTTCGAATCTTCCATTGAAATAAAACTTCTCCTTTCAGGCTAGCTTCGCATGTGATCTATGCAAAATATGATGGAGAAGTTGCTTTCTTTCAAATTATATTAAGGCCTTCTAATCACTTTCAAAGTAAGACGAGGGCAGGAACTTAAATTATATGAGTGTGTTTGGTGCCCAGATAAGGAGAATGCACAGGCTGTAATTGAACCCCTTATTTCTATTCACTTTGACTTTCTCAGTTAAGTTTGTCTTGAGGCATCTCTCTCTCTTTCTCTAAGCTTTGGGGAATTAGAAATTTAAATGAGAAGTGAGAGAAAGGAAGAGGAGTTCTGTGAGAATGCTCCACATTTCTGGACTCAGCAGTCATGGCAATAGGGGGAGAGCCATGTGAGATTTAGGAGAAAGAAAGAAAAGCATCCTTCCAGCCACAAAGAAGCAGACAGCCTTCGGCAGCATGCAAAGTCTCAAGAAGTCATAATGTGCTATTGAATCATTCGCAGTCTTAGGAATTATTTGTAGATTATTTATGACCTGATTAAGTTTATTTCTTTTTATTTCTTGTTCCTCCTTTTAAATTAAAAGCTTCTAAGGCTTTTAATTTTTTTTTAAAAAGTGCTTAAATTTATTTCATTTCCTTTTTCTAGTTAATCTACCTTTTCTGTTTTTCATGTCTTGAGAATATAGGTAGTTGCCCCTGACCTTGCAGTTGTGCTATGCTGTGCTGTTTCTCTTCTCAGGGGGTGGATATCTGCAGGGCACAGCTTATGCATTTTCCTACCCTCTCTCCATCCCTCCTCTAAAGCCTGAATCAGAGCACATCTGTGTTCTTCCACACTAGGACTTCACCAGCTTCACGTTCTGCTCATGCCCAAGGTAAACAATAGCAACAAAGCATTTAAAAGGCAACTCAGGTGCACTAAGCTTTTGGGTGATTAAGATACTCCCCTTATGTCTCTTTTAATCTCTAGCTGTTGTGCTCATGAAGTAACTTATCACCATGGAGCAGATGGAGAGTGAGCTTTTTAACTTGGGTAACTGCATTTAAAGCCATTCTAAATCTATGATTTACTTAATCTTGGTATCCTTAACTAGCTACATCTAGTAGATTATTTAATCTTGGGATCCTTAACTAGCTACATCTAAAAGAAAGGATCTTTGAGTTAAGAAGCTCACTCTGTACCTGCTCCACCGCGATGAGTTTACTTCAGGAAAGTCACATTCTGAGGGTCCAGTGGTCACTATTCAGCTCACTGTAACAGTAGAAAGCTGGAATGAAGGAACTCAGAGGTCATCAAATCCAGCCCCTCTATCAGATAGATGAAGTAACACAAGCCACTCCACATTACCCAAACACTGTTTATTCATACAGCCATCAGCTGTCTCCCACTCCAGAATGGAGGCTACATAGTAAAGGAACGCTGTCTTTTGTCACACATGAGTATTACTATGTGTATAGACAGCCTATGTACCCTAGGACCTAGAAGAGTGCCTGGCCCACAGACAAATTAATATTTGACTGATTAATGATATCTTGCCTGAAAAGATGAATGTGGACAAATGTATCCTTTTTTAAGACAAGTTAGAAATTACATATATAATATGTGTGTGTATATATATATATATATATGAAATTCCTTGAGGTTTGTGCTTAATGTTTGCCTACCAAAGAGCATTAGTATTTACTTCTGTTGACCAGTGGGCAGCAAACTTTTCTGTAACAAGCCAGACAGTGAATATTTTAAGCTTTGTGAACTATCCAGGCTATTGAAATGATTCCACCTGGCTATTTAGTACCAAAAGAGCTATAGACAACATGTAAACAAATGAACATGGCTATGTTCCAATTAAACTTTTGACACTGCAATTTGAATTTCATATCATTTTCATAAGTCACGAAATATTCTTCTTTTGATTTTCTTTCAACCCATTTAAACACGTGAACACCATTTTAGTTTATGGGCTATACAAAAGCAGATGACAGACTGGCTTTGGCCTGTGGGCCTTAGTTTGCCAACTATTGTTTTAAACTAAGTTTTTAGTGTGTGTTTTCTTAGTCTTAGGCCATCGAGTTTGAAGAGGACAAACACTGTTCACCACTTCTCAATGATGGATTCTGATGGTGCATTTCTGGTGGTGAGATTTGTTTTTTATTCTAACCGCTAAGGACATCTCTTACTTTCCAACCAGTTTTGTCATGTATCTAAAAACAGGTTTGTACATATTACCTAGAACTTTTCAGTGTCCTATATGCTTCAAAATATTGCTAAAAACAGAAACCTCTTTGAACTGAATTTCCTGTGCTTTTCTCAGTATTCCATTCAAGTGTTTTTCATGCTAATTTAGGAGATTGATTACTCTGGAGGAAATAAAGTTATGGGGGAGAAGGAAATTTCTAGAGAACTCATGCATTCTAGAGGGGAAGCGGAAATGGAGTCACCAAGGGTTAGACTGGGAAAGAAATGAGAAACTTTTATGTATTTGGGGGTGGATGGTAATGATTTTTTATATTTTGTTATTATTTTTTTTAGGTCTAACTAGCTTTATTTTCAGAAGGCCAGCAATGCTGAAGAAAAGCAAGAGTAGTCTCTCAGTTCTGTTCTGCCTCAGTTATAATTCTAATAGGTTTTTTTTTTTATTGTTTCAGGTTAATTAGGGTACAAAGAAGTAGGTTACAATATTTGCATTTGTTAGGTAAAGTCTCATTTATAATTGTGTCCCGCCCCCAAGAGGTGTGCCATAACCATAACATTGTGTCTATTAAGTGGGAACACTCTCGTTTCCCTCACTCCTCCCCTCTCCCTGTGCCCTTATTCTCCCACCCCCCATCTTGATTTGGGTTTTTCTCTTATGTGGATGTGTATTAGATCATCTACTGGCTTCATATTTGAATTGAGTACATTGGATTCTTGCTTCTCCATTCTTGTGGTATAATCCCATCTATCATTGGGCAAGAGACATGAACAGAACCTTCTCTGAAAAAGACAGATGAGTGGGTAACAAACATATGAAAAAATGCTTTGTCCATAATCATCAAAACCTTCCTGAGATATCACCTAACCCCAGTGAGAATGGCCCACATCAGAAAGTCCCAGAGCTGCAGATACTGACATGGGTAGAGAGAGTGGAATACTTTTACACTGTGGGTGGGCCTGCAAACTAAAATAGCCTCTTAGGAAAGAACTATGGGGAATCCTCAAAGAACTCAAACTAGATCTTCCATTTGAGCCTGCAATCCCACTACTAGGCATCTACCCACATGAGAAAAAAAAAAAAAAAGAAAATAGAAAACATTTTATCATAAGAACATTTGCACTAGACTGTTTATTGCAGTTCAATTTATAATCACCAAAATGGGGGCCTAAATGGCCACCAACCCAGGAATGTATTAACAAGCTGTGGTCTATGTATACTATGGAACACTATTCAGCACTATTCACTTTCATCAAGAAAGATGGAGACTTTACATCTTTTACATTCACCTGGCTGGAGTTGGAACACATTCTTCTTAGTAAAATATCACAAGACTGGAGAAAATATTAGAGAAGAATGAATTCCTGAAGAGTAGCCAAGGAAAAGGTAAAGGGGTAGAAACTGAAGTGGTTGGTGTTCAGTTTCCCACTGAAGCAGCCTCTAGAAGTAAAGAAAGTGTCATGTTTGGATGCAAAAAGAGAAAAGTTACAAATGCCTAAAGAAAACAGTTTATCAGAAAACAGTTACAAATGCCTAAAGGTAAGAAAGAAGGAAGCAAATGCAAGACATAGCAAGATGAAAGTGCGATGAAATGGAGAAATGTATATTCAAAGATGGAAGGAGATTAGTGCATTAGTACCTACATGACACAGGAGCCATGGTGCATTGGCAAACAGGCCAGTGATATGATGTAAATTATGACTTAGGGAAGATTAATCCCAAAGCATGACGCAGTGTGCTGGATTGGGTCACATGATGCTACTACACAGACCAACTAACAGACAGTTACAATAACTGAGGCATGACCGTTGAAGAATTGTCTCTGGGACAGCAGTGGTGGATGTGAGAGGAACAGATCTCACAGATCTGCGAGAGGAAGGTAAGCATTAAACGGGATACACAACTGCAAGAGGGAACAGAAGTGAGAGAAGCCCAAGGTGGGAGAGAGCACATAGATTCAACATGGCTTCTGAAGTTTCCTCAGTTACCATTTAACCCCTAAAGATAGAATTTTAATGCTCATTCAGTGAAGAACGAGGCAGATTTCTAAGACATAAGGGTCTCAAAGGTTTGGTTGGCATTTATGCTGTTTCTTTTTCTTCTGAATCAACAGAGTTGAGGGTAGGCTTTTTTCAGAACACTCTGTGCGTGTTTGTTATCTGATCATCAACAGTGGTATGAGCAGGCTCCCTTGACATTTTCAACAGTAACACAACCAGTCCCCCTGGAAGCCTGTGTGACAGCTGAGCCAGCTGATGGTCTGTGAACTGCCTTCCCACCATCCCGCTGAGTGGCAAGTCAAAGGTGGCAGCACAGTCACTGTTCCCTACAGCAACACAGGTCTGATGAAGAAAACTCATTTTGTATGAACCAGGGTCGAAAATTGAAAATGTTCCACCTTAACTGCTTTTCATGCTTGACACCCTTCAGGAGCTATTTCTGACAACCTAATCAAGGTTAGTGGTGAGCCTAGTGTTTTGTTTTGTCTTCTTTATTATGAGGATGTTGTTGCATTTTCTAAATGAATGCTCCCCAAAATAACCTTTTGGAACAGCAATATCGTTTTCCAGAAGGAGGACTTCCCACTTTATGTGGTAGTACCTTTCTTTGCCATAGGTGCCAGCTACCTTTTAAGAGAGCATAATTAGTTTATGAAATAGATGCTACTGGGGGCAGAGGCAAAAACTGTAGCTTACTGTGTAGTTTGGGGAAAAAAATAGACAAAAAATTAGAGGGGAAATCTGCACCCACTTGGAGCCACACTTCACTTTGCTTTTGCTGGGGCAGTTTGAAAGAGACACCTTAAAGGAATGACCATTTCTTCAAGGGTGTTTGGCTTCTACCTTCAAATATAGAAGGAAGAAAACTGTATTTCTAGAGCAAGAAGGTCTAGAATGGTGATTGTAGAATTCTAACTGAAAAGTTATTCAGTGTCACAAAAAGGAGTGAACTTTGGCATGAAAGTTAATCTTTGGTTGTGGTCTGGTTTCTGTTTCTGCTATAACAGTCACTGCTCATCAAGGACTCACTATGTGAGGCCCTGGACAAAGTGCTTTTTTATACATTATCTCATTTTATCCTTATCACATTTCCAAAAGAAATTCTTATTTCTGTGTTAGCAGATGTGGAAGCTGAGGCTTAGGGAGGTTAAGGAGCTTGCCAGGGTCCCACCACTAACAGGTGTTGGTATTGAAGTCTGCATGTGGGACTCTAGAACTAGAGCCCTGAATCACTGCTCATCCAGTGTTGTGCCTTAGAAGTTATAATCAAGATTTTAAGTTCAGTGGTCTATAAAATAAGGAATCTGGACTTGATGATTAGGGTTGCTTCCAACTTCAAGATCCTATCCAACACTGTCTTCTGAAGAATGGAGTACAAAGAGGTGACCCAACACAAAAGAAGGATATGTGCCTCCTGGCCTTGAGAAAAGTCAACCTTAAAGAGGAAACTTCCCTCTACTGGGGGAAGGAGGAGGATCTAGCTATAACAGCAGAGTAGTTAAGTCCTAGAAGAATCCTGGAAAGATTTCTAAGATATTGGATCCCAATACCTCTGGAAAATGGAAGGGGAAATCTTAATTTTGGAAAAATGACTCATGAAGAGGTTGAAACACGTTATGTGGTTTCTTTCTACTCTTTCACATTTGGGTGTTCAGAAGAAAAGCCTGAAGCTGGGCAAAAATAGAAGGGATTCCATTTGCAGAGATTTCTAGGTCATGGGCCTCAGTTCTGGGGTCTTCAGATTTCTGAAATCTTTTGCCTCATTTTGAAGTGGGTTATTACACATTCTCTTTTCCGTACTTAACCTAAGTTGAAAACAAACTAATGACTACTCAGGCCTGTAGATGGGGAAACTCAGAATTCACTGAAAATCCAGCTGTCCTCTCTTAACATTGGTTGAGGTCTTGACAGGTGCTCAGTTAATGTGGATGGCATTTATAGTTGTTTCAGGCCT
Organism: Otolemur garnettii; assembly: GCF_000181295.1. NCBI lineage: Eukaryota > Metazoa > Chordata > Mammalia > Primates > Galagidae > Otolemur > Otolemur garnettii. Next base: position 993,474 of record NW_003852517.1, read on the forward strand.
GAGCAAGTGCTGTGTGCAGGTTTGCCCTTGTTTTCTTTTTCCTTCTCTGCATTTCTTTTAAACTCAGGCAATGTTATCACCCTTGTAGCACAGAAGTAGATAAGACAGTATTAACAATCAACCTGATCACAGGTGTCCCCCATTTCTCTTTCATTTTTGATTGTGATATAAAGCTGCTTTCTCTACTCTAAAACATATTCCACTCAAATGTTATGATTTGCATGATTGAAAAAAAAAAAGAAAACATTGCAGGCCATAAAGCTGCTCTAGTGAGCTGGAGGGCTAATTGTGTACAGGGTAATTACAATTTAGCCAAGACAAAAGATTGTTTAGAATGAGATGACCTCTGTGCTCTTGGTAACTGCAGTTAGGACCCAACCAGCCTCTGTGGTGCATGAAAACATCTTAGATCATTAAGATCAAAGGAGCTACTCACTTGTTCACAGTGCTGATTTCTGCAGCTGAAAAAGTATTTACAGCTTTTTAAGACCCTCTACTTGAATTGTTAACCTTCACATATGCTATCTCTGGGGAAATCATTGATGATACAACCACTTGTCCCAAAATTCATCTGCCTGATCTTATTGAATGTGATTTGCAAACACTTGAATGATAATTGAATTAAATGCTGTGTCCAGGCACTAGAATTAGGAATTGAGAGAGAGAGGCTGACATTGTGGACAACATCAGGAGCCAAAGCCCAAGGTACTGCCAGTTTTCAGCAGGAGCGATTTAGATCATGTTTGGGTAGCTCTGATGTCTACTGATGTGTGCAAAGAACTTGTAGATGTGCCATCAAACACAACACGGGATATAGCTGGTAAGCCCAACTGATCATCAAAAAGATTTAGCATCCATTCCAGAGATAAAGTGTCCATAACTTAATTTAACCACAAGTGTTGGCTCAGAATGGGGTACAGAGGATAAGTGAAATCATATTTTGGGATCAGGACAATGTTTAGATTTTTATTTGTGTCCAGGGTGTACAGGTTGTTAGTTTGAACTTGAGAGCATTAACTGTGTGTCCTGTTTACTGTCTTTATATTTAATGGCTTAAAGTAGTGATCGTCAATTGCCCAGGGGGGTCCTCCTCATGAAATATTCTCTCAGGCTAATTTCTTCAAGTGTTTTCCCCTGCACTCTCTCCAAGAATATTTATGATTTTATGTCTTAAGTTTAATCCAGCGAGAGTCAATTTTTGTTAATGGTAAAAGATGTGGGTCCAGTTCCAGTCCTCTACAAGTCGCCAGCCAGTTCTCCCAGCACGTTTGTTAAATAGAGAATCTTTCCCCAAATTTACATTTTTTATAGGCTTATCAAAGATCAAGTAATGATAAGTGTCTGAGTTCATCTCTTGGTTCTCAGTTCTGTTCCATACATCTACCTCTCTATTTTTGTGACAGTATCATGCTGTTTTGATCACTATAGATTTATAGTATAGATTGAAATCTGGTAGTGTGATTCCTCCTGATTTGTTTTTATTTCTGAGTAATGTCTTGGCTATTCGAAGTTTTTTCTGGTTCCATATAAAATGAAGTACTATTTTTTCCAGATCTTTAAAGTATGACAGTGGTGCTTTGATAGGGATTGCATTAAATTTGTATATTGCTTTGGGTAATATGGACATTTTAACAAAGTTGATTCTTCCCAGCCATGAGCACAGTATGTTTTTCCATTTTTTAACATCTTCATCTATTTCTTTTATGATTTAATTTAAAAAAGACCTAAAAAAAAAAAGTAGTGCTTTTAAACCCTGAGTACACCTAAAAATGAATTAGAAAATATGAAATCTAAAGCTGCTTTTGTTGGCCATTGTATCAGGATCTATAGCATTTTAAGTAGCTCTGAGGTGATTTTCATGTGTGGGTAAGAGCCACAACACGGGATATAAGCTCCCTTAGGGCAAGGGCTATGTCTATATCTTTCACCTTGTATTTCTAGAATATAGTACAGGACCTGACACTTCAGGTGTATTTAGTAAATACTTTTAAATAGCTTGCTCTTTGGAAGACTCTTGGGTAGATCCTAGTGGACTGGGGCCTCTGGAGGGTTTACGGAGTGTACTGAGGTAAGGTAGAGAGGCAGGCAGTGTGTGCCTTCTCTCATTCTACTACTGTTGCTTCCTAACACCTGACCAGTGATCCTGGAGCAAGTCCTGGGGCTGGAATGCGTTCCTAGCTACAGTCTTTCTCCCATTCTCCCCCAGATGTGCTCCCTGCCTGTGATTCCTGTGACTGGCTTTACTCCTCATTCTCTAATTGCACTTCAACTTCCTGCTGGCACTGGCACCCTGCCTGAACCTAATCCTGCATGGGATGTGTTCCCCCAGCTGCTGGCAGATACTCCTTAGCTGTCAACTTCTTTTCGGGATTGCCTCAGATGAAGGGAATTGTCTCAACCAAATCAATGCCCTTTTGGAGGCAGCTCATAGCTAATGATTAATGTAAGCATAAAAGGATCACATTCTGCCCAAAGCAGGGCAACTTGGATGGGCTACCTGAGCAAGGGAGCCCCGTGGTATGCACTCAGGTCTTGACTGGGACTGTCACAGCAGCACATCATTTCCATTCCTCCACAGGTGTGGGCAGTAAGAACACTTCCTCATGAACTCCTTCACTCTACTCTCCATTTCAGCATCTGCTTACCCAGCCCACAATAATGCAGCATGAATTGCTTGGTCTCGATGCCTGTTCAAACCACACCTGCCCTCCTCATTCCATGTGCCAGACACTGTGGCTATAGTGATCAAGACAGATGACATGCAGGTCTTCATTTAGCTTAATACTGGGTGGTGACAAAAGCCATTTAGAAACAGATATCAGGGTAAAGGGTTGGACAATGTTAAGAGTAAGGTAGGGTGGTGATAAGCCGGAGCCATCTCATGAGAACTGATTTTTAAATCCACAGGAATTTTGCAAGCCAGCTGCTAAACAGAGCCATTATTGAAAATTAAATGGTACAAACTTAAATGAATCATGTTAGGAGCAAAAGTAATGCGTACTGAAAACTCATTACTTTCTCATTTTGCCACATGCCCCTGTTCTATATGTTTTTGTGGTAATTTACATCTGTATAGCAGAAATACTGGATAGTGGTGTGCTACTGTACTTCTCTTTCTAACTCTCCATTCAGTGACCATGATGAGTCTGAACTATGTTCATTCAATTGCAACCATAGGTTGGTTACGGACACAAGAGGGTGGCAAAAATCAACAAAAGCCTTCTATGAGAATTAATTGACTATATAGAATTTACTATAATGAATAATGCATACGTTATTTGTGAATTTTGTGACACATGCCCTTTATATCAGTAAAGCTTATAATAGACAGAAGTATTTATACAACCGCATATATTTTCTCCCTAGATATCTGGTTGTGAGCATTAACTACCACAATACTGGATAGGGAGCTTGGTTTTAGGTATGATATTAGGGAAGAGAGGGATAGCATTTGAGCTGATACCTGATTGAATCCAGGGAGCTTGTGTTTGGGGTTTATTACTCTTTGTGAGAAAATATGCTGTCCTAAGTCCTTTGTGTTCTCATTCCTTATTCTTAGATGATGGTCTCTGGACAATTTTGTTAGCACTTCACCTACATGGATGATTTATCTCTCTCAGCCTCTATTGATTTCTTTTAGGATTTTCAGAACATCTATTAGGTCACAGCTCAAGGTCTTACGTTTCCCAGTGAGGATAAACTCAATTTGCTGGTTACTTATCCTTTATATTCTGATGGTACCTTTTGTTTTTAATTGCCTAGCTATAAATGTATTTAATCGTCCTTAGTTGTTCATATGCTAATGTAAAGTATTTTCATAAGGAATCGATCTCTCAATTGTCACTCTTATCTCTTCCGGGTATTTAGAAACTTGAATATTTAAACAATTTTTTGTTAGCCACAGCTAAAAGATACTATAGGGGTAGATGTGCAGGTTTTAGAAAAGAAAAGACATAGAAGTTGGTGTCTGAAGCCGCTCATTGTCTAAATGACCATGAGAGAGGTCACTGGCCCAAGTCATTGGCTTTACGACCATGAACAAGTCCCAAAGCTCTGCTTCTTAATCTGCACAGTGGGAATTTAGCTTGGCAAACCTACTGATTATATTAAGATGAATAAAGCGAGTTCCCTGCCCTCAAACAAATAAAACAAGTTCCCAGCCCTCAAGGCGTTAACAAGCTGGCCTTAAAACTATTCTTAATTCTTTGTAATGAACTCCAATACTAGCAGTAATGTGGATATAGATTTGTGTGAAAATCAAATATGGTAATATAAATCAGCATATTTTGTAAACATGGAAAGTATAAATATGTGAAATGTAGATGCTCATACAATTGCCTGGTGCTTTTTTGGCACTTGATTAATGACTGCTAAAGGCATAAATGGAATGGCATGCCAACTAGCTATTCAGCTGGAGCCCACTGGTCTTTAGGTGAAATTCAGCTCTGTTTCTGTGAGGTTATGTTCAAGCTTTTTAATCAACACATGGCTACTTTGATCTCAAATGAGTATGTGGTTGGAACGTTTAGTCTAATTCACAGTGTAAGGTATTCATGTAAATAAATATTCCTTTAATAGGACCAAATGATACTATTTTATTGTTCTGTGACTTTCATAGCATTACAATCTTCAGGATCTATGGTTACTGCAAATTGGTCTTTTTCAGAGCCTTCAGAGTGACAGTGACCATCCAACTACTTTATGTTACAAATGAAGTAAAATGCAGGAAGTAATCCTAGTCTGAGTCAATATGGGTATAAGCAATTGTTTTATTGGTTATAAGAAAATGCTTGCATGTAATTTACTTTAAAAGATAAAATAATCCTTTTCCCATTATACATATGTGTCATGATGTTCATTAGAAAAACATTTATAAAGTACTAAGAAGTAAGAGATATAATGACAGGCTGTTCTATTGCACAAAGACTGTTACTTTTAGGATTTTAGCTTCTATTTCCAGAGATTGGACTAGAAATGTCAAATGTCTTTATTTTTGTTAAATGCCTCTTAAACACTCCCTGGGACTTCTGCCCCATTGTTTATTCTATACAACTATTAAAATTTCTCTCTCCTCTGTCTTCCCAATTTATTCTAACTCCACCCTCCCTGAGCATTTGAACCCCTCACAATGCCAACATATAACAGGTCTTGGAGGACACCACGGTGAGATCACTACCCCTTCATATTACCACCTACACCAACCCAGACTAAGCCTTCACATGTTGACTTGGTATAAACACCAAGTAACTGGGGCAGTACCTGTGGCTCAGTGAGTAGGGCGCTGGCCCCATATACCAAAGGTGATGGGTTCAAACCCAGACCCAGCCAAGCTGCAAAATAAATAAATAAATAAATAATCTGGTTTGATTTGCTAAAAAGAAAAAAAAAGAATAATAATAATTAAAACAAACCAAGTAACCTATGTATTTGTCACAATCTATGTAATTGTGACAATCCTTCACGTGTAATTTTATACCTTGATTTTTTTGTTTAACATTATAACAAAAGAATTTTCTAAGCTATAAAGTTTAGTTTTCAAAGATCCATGTAAATAACAGCATGCATTTCTTTATATGTCATACTTACAGCTGGTCTTTGAACCACAATACCAAAGCTTATTTTAAAGAATGGATGTTGACCCTGATTTAATCACCTGGGAAGATTATATGCTTATCCCAAAGACATTTAGCAGACCTCAAATTATTTCTTGGATGATAATTTTGGAAACACCTTCATAGCAAATCAGAAAATTGATGTCATTATCTGTATACAATTTTTTTAAACAAAAATAAAACTTTATCTGCTTTGTTCTTTCCAATTAGCTGAGAGTGACTTTTGGCTATTTCTAATAACCAAATCAACTGTGAAGAAAAAGCAGCTGTGGACACTGATGACATTCAAAGGAGTGTTACACAGTCTTTGATAGCAATTTCCATAGAGAAATTTGAACATATTTTATGAAATGGCTGTGTTACGATAAATTACATATTCTTACAGAATGACTACTTGGGGGTGAAAAGAGAAAATTAATTTGCATGAGCCAGTTTCTTCGTGCTGCTAAACATCAGTTATTTTATGTTACATTCAGCCCTTTTGTCTCTGAAGACTCTCTGGAGTTGACTGCACCCCCAGTCTAGAAGGTACCCCTGCCCTAATGTTAATAGTTCAGCATCTTTTAAGGTCCTGGGGCAGAAAAAATATCAGTTCTTGATCAGAAAAAGGAAAACAAAAAATAAAACATTGTCTTGGGCCCTCTCTATCTGGAAACATATGACATTAGGAGTGTCATTTATTTATTGATGATTGCTAAGTACAAAGTCCTGTGATGGGCATCTGATTTCTATAGCCATAGGAGAGCATTGCGAAGTGATCTTTGGTAAGCTGAGTATCATTTCCCAGAGAATGGCAAAAAAAAGCAGTAACTTAGTAGTCACAGGGTGTAAAAGCAAAAGCTTCCCCTTCTTGTATTGACAAATCTCTTTTATTTTGGCCTCAGTTTCTCCTCTCTAAAATGGTGGCAATGACTGCAGGGGACTTTTTATGAGATGATCTCCAGATTACCACTAAGCACTATGGTTCTTTGGCTCTGTAAATGTAGTAAAGGACACAAGGGAAAGATCAGGATGATTTTAGCCACAATGATGTTTGATTTACTGAGCAACAAAGACTCAGGAGTGCTTTAAAAAGGCACAGGCATGAAAAGTGAGTTTCAGTTATATGACCATGATAAGGACTTTCAAAAGGATTGTCATATTCTTAACTTGGGCCTGTGAAATATCAGCTAGAATTTTAACTATTTTGAAATGTTATTTGCTCCCATGAATATAGGGATTACCTCTACCTAGTTCTTTCTGCATCTCTCTCTCTCTCTCTTTTTTTAACCAAGTCAGCATGTGAAGACTTAGTATGGGTTGCTGTAGGTGGTGATAGGAAGGGCGTGGGATCTTGCCATGGGGTTGTCTAAGGCCTGTTACATGTTGGCATTATGAGGGGTTCAAATGCTCAAAGAAGGTGGAGTTAGAATAAATTGGGAAGACAGAGGAGAGGAGAGAAATTTTAATAGTTGTATAGAATAAACAACAGGGCAGAAGTCCCAGGGAGTGTTTTAGAGGCATTTAACAAAAAGACATTTGACATTTCTGGTTCAATCTCTGCTTGCCTGGAGGTCCAAGGATTTGGGGGGCAGAATGGAGTGTGGCTCCCAGTGTGACGGTAAGGTGATGCGTATACCACATAATTTAACAGGATGCTGAGATGGGGCACGAAACAGGGTTCTAGAATATGAGGCCAGTGTGAATAATGACAGAAAACAATCCTTTCCATGTTATTCCCAGGTACTGGGCAGAATTCCCTCAGAGAGCAGAGACTCTGGGTTCCCACTGGCTTTGAAAAGGAGGAGAACTTGTTACCCTCTGTATAGGGGTTTCTCACCGACTGTCCAAATACCAGAAGGTCAGACTGACTGCCTCCTTCTGTCCCCTGAGAAGCGAATGACTATCATCATGTAACTCCAAGCTGGCAGCCAGCAGAGCCTGGGATAAGGACTGAAACCACATTTTTCAGCCTGACTTTTGGGAAGGGGGTGATGGAAGGTGGGTGAGGGGACATTGAAGGAGGTGAAGCTACAGCCTCCTGTCACTCCTTCTACTAAACCTCTCAAATAGGGCGGATTTCCCTTCCTGTCTGTTTATGCCTTAGAGATCCAGTTTCTGTGTGTGCACCATGAAAGCCGCAGGGTTTTTGCATTAATAAACCCCTGTAAAAATGTCAGCTGAGAAGCACTAAAGACCTTTTCACCAGCCACTTTTCAATCTTGTTATTTTAATACTCGCCTCTACCCCAGGCTTCATAAAAATGTAAAAGGTAATGAAGTGTTTCACATGCTGTTTTCTGTCTTTTTTATTCTAATTTAAATCCATCTTTCAGTGCATGCTATAAAAATGATGTTTATTTGAGTTGGAGCACTAGTCCATGCACCCAGAAATGCTTGTCTAGGCTTGTATTTTAGACATATCATGCATGTTGTCATTGTACACAACCAGAACAGTGAGAGGGGAAACATTTTTAAATCTTTAGAGCTCAGTTAGTACCCGGAAATCTGTGGCTTTTCTGTAATGTACCCTATTGGCACCAAGTTAGAACTCCTGTTGTCCAGTAAACCAGAGAACAGGGGGTATGTCAGCCTCCTGAGTCAGACGCTCCTTTGTTCAGAAGGGAAGCTATGACTTCCTTAGCTTTATTTTTTTAGGGATAAAAAAGTAGGAAGAAAGGAAGACTTATGTCTAGATTATGTTTTGGAGAAGTCAGAGTACTTTGTTTACATTACAGAAATATCTAAATGATAATTCTAACTTATTGAGCATATTCAACACATCTAATACCCCACATCTAGGTATAGGACAGACCAAGTCCCTGCCCTCAAGCCACTTGCAATCTAATGAGATAGACAGATGGGCACATAGACTGTTAAAAATCAGTACATTGTGAGACAGGCAAGAGGGGACTAATCGACCTGGACTGTGAACTGCTGGAAGAGGGGGTGATGGATTCCACCTAAATGTGTGGAGAGAAGGAAGAAGAAAGAGTAGGGCCTAAAAGGCAAGGAGCAAGGTCAGGACACTCCTGACAAAAGAAAGCGCATCTGCATGGAAACCACTAGAAAAAGTGCAGTATATCCCTCTGGGGAGTGGGAGAAATAAGCATGGCTGAAGCATCAAGTTCAGGGTGGAGCTGTGGGAGGGTCAGGCAGGAAGATTGGAAACACAGGAAAGGATGGGTGACACAGGGAGGGGCTTGAGCTGGTGTGAAGAGCATTTGCACTTACCCTGTAGCCATCTGAAGCCAGTGCAGAACTTTAGTCAGAGAAGTAATAAAAGAATATGTGTGGCTTAAGGAAGCTCATTCTTGTGTCAGGGTGGATGAAGGGTAAGGGAGAGCATGGAGGTGATAATAGCATTTTAGGTGAAAAATGGTGAAGGCATGAATTGATAATGGAGATGGAGAGAAGGGGCTGGATCCAAGAAATATTTGTAAAGTAGAATTAATAATATTGATGCTTTCTTAGGTAGATGATGAGAATAAGAGCTGACTTTAAAAAAAATGAATAAAATTTTCTTTCAATATGCTGGAATCCATTTTCTGGGCTTTCACCTTTTCCCATAGACATTTAGTCAAAGTCTATTTGTAGATCCTTAATTCACATGAATGTGAAATTCGTAATTACTGATTGCAGCTTGAAATATGACTCTTGAATGGTGGGACTTATATTTTACTTTTCATTTTTACTATTGTTTATATGTTTAATTGTATTGTTTGTTCTATATATGATTTGTATTTTATGTTTGTAACCATTAATATATTAATATTATTTATATTCTATATGTTACTATGAACACAAAAAAATGCGTTCTTATAGTGAAATCATTGAGAACAACCTAAGTGCCTTAACAGTAAATGATTTGTTGAATCAAGAGTTATCTAAGTCCTAAGTGGTGCCTGTGGCTCAAAGAAGTCGGGCATCGGCTTCATATGCCGGAGGTGGTGGGTTCAAACCCAGCCCTGGCCAAAAACTGCAACAAAAAAGAGTTGTGTAAGTCCTAACATATCTAGAACAGCCATTTAAAAATATGTAGTGACATACAGGGTGTCTGTAAACTTTGTGTGCAATTTAAAACTGCACACTATTTTCAATTGCACATGAGCTTTATGGCCACCCTGTATTAGTTGACTTAGAAAGTGTTTCAAAATATATTAAAAGAAAAAAGGAAACTGTTCACAAATAACATGTACGGTATAACCCCATTTTATAAAAGTGTATATACATATATTTTATATGTGTGTCAGGTAAAGGAAATGACAGTAAATACTGTGTGGGAAGCAAGATGATGAGCATCTTTTGATTGCTTCATCATGTGATCTCATAGGATCCAAGTTTTCAATAAGAAATATATTAGGGAGTTAAATCGGGAGTACCAAGATATAATGGGTATGACATTTCAAAGTGAGGTTCTGGGCCAAGTTGCAAAGTTTGAAAATTAATTTGAAAAACACAGTTTGAAACCCCTCTGCCACAGTAATGGGTAAAGTTTCAGGTTGTTGAGGAACAGTAGTAGGACTTGTGGATAGGATTTCTTTTAAAAGAGTAGTGAGTCTCCTGCCCTGCCAAGGAGGAGAGTAGGGGGAGAGGCTTCTCTTCTTCTCTTTGTTAGACAAAAAAAAAAAAAAAATGTTTCAAGAGAATGACTGGAATAGTGATATATCCCCTGCAGTGTAAGGACGTGTGGACTTGTGTCTGACTCCTGTCTGAAAAATCAAGAGACAGACGGACAGTCTAGATCAGGATGAATGAGCTGAAATGAAGGTGGTCACTTAGGATTATCCTATGCTCCCAGCATGTGTGAGGGCAAAGAGTGGATGTTTATTTTCTATTCAAAGGAGGGTCAGATGGGCTTCTTGTAAGGCCCTGTTCAAGAGAGAGCTGAAAGGACAGTAAAAGGTGACCACATTTTTGCATTCCTAGGGACTGCGGGAGTGGTAAGTAGTGTGATTAGGAATGTGAATCATCCACTTTGTGGGAACTACAAGTCAGAAATCCCTTACAGCAGTGATGGCGGCTGCTTTACCATTGTGTCAACTGAGTTCTCTTATTCACTGTCTGCTCTCAAAAACATGCTATTTTGCTAACCCTTAGGTCAGGAGTTTCCTCTTAAAGATTGTCTCACTGGTTATCACTCTAATATCTTATTGTCATTTCAACAGGGGCAATGATTCAATCATGACCTTTCCCAAAAGCCACACAATATTTTACAAAGTACCTTTCTGTGTTAACCAGGATTGAGAGACACTGATGCTGATTCCATCTATATACAGGGTGACCTCTCCTCTGGGCAGTTAAGGTGGTTCTCCCACTTTCCTTTAAAGAACACGGAACAAATTTCCTCCAAAAGACTAACTTGCGGCTTGACAGGGGCAGACAGAACAAACTCCTGCTCTTTCATTTGCTTCTAGAAGGCACAGGTGAACATTGCAAATGAAGCACTCATCTCCAAAATGCACATACAAATTTAATAATCTCCATGTGTTACAACTACTTTTAAGAACTTTCTTAAGGCAAAACCTAAGGCATATTTTAAGTCATTTGAAAATTTTAATTGGATCACTTAAGAATTGAAAGTCAACCTAGGAGACACCATAGATGTGAAATATGAGATGATGTGTGTGTGTGTGTGTGTGTGTGTGTGTGTAGAAAGGAGAGTTCTACAATCTATTGTGAAGGCTGAACTATCAGCTTAACTGGATCTCTTACTTTCACCTAAGCTCTGCCTTTGCAGCTACTGACTTTTATACTAAGCATAAGTGTTTAGCTGAAAGGTGATTTGGAATCAGTAAAAGATGTGAAAACCAAAATAGAAAATAAAATACCAAAAGGTCAAGACTTACTAAGCCTTCTTTTGGTGTTGACAATGGCACCCACCGTAAGTTACCATTCTGGATAGAATAAACGCAGTGAGAAAGGAGGAGATACATTTCTCCTAAGTTGACATATGGAAACCTGCCAATTAGGCCTATGGGCTCCCTGCCACTGACCAGGTGGAAGGCTCAATGCAAAATTTCAGCTTCCAGATGAGTTTTCTCCTTTTGTGGGTACTTCACACTCCAGGAGGTGTATTCCATTTGGAGATTTGCCAAAGAATAACCAGTGATGAGAACTTTAAATTTCCATGCTCAATGTTGAGTAAATGGTTTATACTTGGAATCCTGAATCACTGATCCCAGTTCACCCAAAAGGACACCTGGAAACTATTACTGTTCCCCTTAAGTATGTTTCTGTCGAGCGTGGCAGAGAGGCCACTTCAGCAAATGTCATAGAAGAGAAAGGGGAGATCTCAGTAACCTGCTTCTGTTTAACTTCCCCTCAATCCACACAGCAGGCCACACCAGACAAGCAGCTGCACTTGCTTTTTCTATGTAGTTCTTTCCACCAGCGAGGAGCTGTTGGGTGAGTGTTAAGGGGAAAGAACAGAAAAGGAATAAGGCAAATCCCAAGTGGATCTGAGAAATCAGCATAGGAGACACGTTACCAGACTCCCTGGCATGAGACCTTTGTGCGTTTACAGAACCTGCAAGGAATACTCTCTTATCCCAAGTCCTCTGGCTATGGGAAGCATTGCAGGACAGGCAATGGGAAGGTGGGCTGTGGAGTCACACCCTGGTATTTCAATCCATTTACTGAGGATGTGCACCTTTGGACACTCCCTAATCTCCCATGCCTGACATTCAACAGCAGTCAAATTTGGATAACAGTAGTCCCAACAGCATGAGGTGGTTATGCAATTGCACACACACACATAGCACTTAGAGTACCTTGCACATAGTGAGAGCTCAATAACTGTTAATTTTTATTATAGAAAAGAAAGAGGAAACTAACACGTATTGAGTACATGCACAGTGCCAAGGATTTTGCCGAGCACGCTCCCATTTCTGCATTTCCTCCTCATATCGACTCTAGAAGATTACTAGTTAGAGCAATAAATGATGTATCCAAGAGCAAGTGGCTAATCTGTGGTAAACCCTAGATTAAAAATTGGGCCACGTTTATTTCATGATAGGTTGTTTTCTGTCCTGTGATTCAGTGTTTGATACACAGCAAGAAAATACATGCTAGTTTTTATTTGAGAAGTCCATGTCTCTGGGAGCTAATGAGCTGTCAGGGTTCTCCTTCAGTTAAAGATGATCCGGCAATTCCTCTTCTAGGTGTATATCCAAAGGACCAAAAACCATTTGGCAATAAAGATATTTGCACCAGATTGTTCACTGCAGCCCAATTCATTATTGCCAAGTCATGGAAGAAGCCCAAGTGCCCATCGACCCATGAATGGATTAATAAATTGGGGTATGTGTATACCATGGGATACTATGCAGCATTCAAAAATGAAGACTTTACCTCTTTTATGTTTACATGGATGGAGCTGGAAAATATTCTTCTTAGTAAAGTATCTCAGGAATGGAAAAAAAATATCCAATGTACTCAGTTCTACTATGAAACCAATTTACACTCACTCACACATGCATGTGAAAAATGAAACACAACTATAGCCTAGGATGAAGGAGGGAAGGGAGGGGACGAGAAGGGAGGGGAGCAGGATTAGAGAGAGAGAGTTGGTAGAGGGACCGCACCTATGGAACATATTGCAAGTACAAATTGGATCTATCAGTTGTAGAGCATAAATGTCTTAATCTTGTAATTGGGTAAAAGTGGTGAAGGCTATGTTGCTTAGTGGGATGTAAACATTCCAATTTGTACAAATAATCAACACATTGACTCCTATAATGGCATAAAGGTATTTATGATCTATGTATGAATGACTAAATAAAAAAAAAAATAAAGATGATCCAAGTATAGGTAGTTGGCACCCTGCCCACCGTATTAGTAAAGGAAGGCTTGTTGCTGGAAGAAACCACCCCCAGATCTCAGTGGCCTCATATGTGCTCATATCAAGTATGATTAATGTTAGAGATTGGGGCGAGCATGGGCCTTATACATGTAAGGTCCGAGGCTTCTTCCTTGTTTTGTTCCCAGAGTTCTCTATTCAATCCTCAGCCTGCAGCTGGTGAAGGAGGAAAAAGGATGAGTTTGGCACATTTGGACTATTTATGGTCCAGGCTCAGAGGGCAGTGCACTTCTGACCATATTTATTTCTGTGTATATATATGTGTGGGTGTGTGTGTATAAAAATTTTATCTGACCATCTTCCTAATCACTAGAACTTGATTGACTACATGTGAAAGAGATTGGAAGAATAGTTCAGTTGAGTGAACCAGAGAAAAATAGGTTTGTGACTATAAAAAAAAGGTCTGTGACTATAATTATAGTCCATGCCACAGTTTACCCTTCTGGTCACTAAATATTAATTGGAGTCTTCCTCCTGTATATAGAAACCCTCCTTTCTCTCTGGAAGGGAGACAACTCTGAGTCCCAGTCAGTTGCTGCATTCAACATAAAGTCCAAGCTCTGGATATGGTGACTCTGCTGACTTCCAAAGTGAAAAAATAAGCTATTCCTTCCCCCTCTTCAATCTTGCACTGCACTCCCACCAGACAATGCTCAAGCAACATGGTAAAGGGCAGAATGAGAGATGCATAGGATCCACAGGTTCACTGAACTGCTGAGCCTCCTTGGCCACATACTTTGAAGGCCTGCCCTGGCAATGGAGCAATTACTTGGGCAAAGCTGGAGTCTGTACCCTGGGAGAAGCTCTCCTGTCCCTCATTCTCTGTGGCCTCTGACCACCCAGTGGGAGTTTCTTCCTTATCTATTTTACTCATAGCCATGTCTGAAATGGGCAAAAGGAGTATGACCTCCTTGGGAGGTTTACAACTTTCACAGCCTGCTTCCTCCTCATGCAAGTTTAGGGACTCAGAATTGTTTTAAACCTTAAATATTCAGAAGCCTTGTTATAGCAAACTTGTGATTAGTTCAGCAGTATAACTTCCTCAAAGACTCCATAGGCTTCTGATCTATTTGCTTCTAATCAGTACCACCCACCAGTAATCACATTCAAGTTCTTTCCTAGATATAATTCTCAAGCCCATTTCTTTTTTTAATCTCCATGTATTTCTCTCTCAGATTCCTGGCAGCTAACATGAGGCTCACTGATGTAGACTTGAATGCCCAGGTAGCCGCCTTATTCTTATCTCTGCTACGAGGTCAAGCCACTGTGGTTAAGCAAGAAGTCGTAGTGGGTTTTTGTTGCTCAGAATATTTTCCAGTCTTATCTCTTAGCATGTAGAGTCCAGAAGCAGTTGGTTCTTCCAAACTTGGAAGACTCTTGATTTTTGGACTTTCTTCATTCCTTTCAATTTCTATATGAAAAACACTTGTTTCTTGTCTGAGCTCCTATGTAAGAGGAACCAACATATTTTCGCCCAACATATTCTCTCTCCAACCCCTTTTCTTGTAGCTTTAGGCTCTGAGGCATAATTTTTTCTTCTTTCTTGAATTAATGCAGATGACACTTACACAATGGGCTTGGCCAGAGACTAGCAAGGCTCTCTAACTCTCTGGTTTGCTGTTTTTATTATCTTATTGTCTGCTATCACACAACTAAAACAATGGCATATATCTTGGGGCTTTCACTAAGTCAACATTTTACTTTCTGTCCTAATTTCTGTATTAGACAAAGGAGGTTAACTCCTAGGAGCAAAACCCCCAAAATATCAGTAGCTAACACATTAGAAATTTATTTCTTCATTATGAAATTGCAATTGGCAGCAGGAGGGGAGAGGGGCACCCCAGAGCCCAGTTTTCTCCCCTCTAATGCCTCTGTCTTGAGTCCACTGATGGATTTCCTATATCAGGTCTAAGACCGCCTGGAAATGAATCATACCATCTACATTCTGTTGGCTGGAACTCATCAAAGGCCACATTGAAGTGCAAACCAAGGTGGACAGTGTAGTCTGTTTATGTGGCCAAGAATAGGAGGAAACCTCTCCCCAGCACTATTTCTTCCCTGAGGAGCTGACACGCCATGATCTGTAGCATTTGACAGAACATGAGACAGTGGTAGCCTGTTTCCAGGAGTGTCCCTTCACAGACACAAGTAAGTGCCTTTGAGATAACAGATTGATCTCCCCTATCTCTCTATTTTGTATTGAATGAAATCAACGAATCTTGGAAGGTCATTAAATGTAAGATACAGTGTCATGTTTTCAGTGTAGGAGATGCCAACATCGGAGCAAGATGATCTGCAGCTGAGGCGTGGACTTTGGGCCATTCCTCCACAGGAGTTCCTTGTGGGAGGAGCCTGTGCCCTCAGCACGTAGTCATTGCTAATTACTCCCCTCACCTGTATCATTCCCTTTCAATAAAAAGCTGGTGCAGAGGTTGCCAGGGCTACCCGGAAAGTAAGGGCTAGCCTGCCTTCCACAAGCTTGTACTTCTAATCCGCTTCTCGCCTGGTTCCTTCCTGAGCTAACCGAGACCAGGGCCGCAGGAGCCCAACGGGTCGCGACATTTCAGCATTCCACAATGGTTTAAGTCTTATTCTGAGGAAATAGATATATTGGCTTGGTCCCCTACAGGAGAGCTGACTTTAACAGTAGTTCCTTCTAGCTCCTCCATAGAGCACCCTCTGAGCACGCAGACCCCTCCCTGTTTCCTTCATGCCTCAATGGTTTGCATAAAAGTCCCTACTTTCTCCTCGCTCTTATAGAGGTGAGATTCTAAAGAAACTAAAATGAAAACATTGTAGCCCATCATCCCTAGAAGATGATTTTAAGCTCACTACATAAGAATCAAATTATGTACTTTGTGGTTAAATATTCAGGCTGGGATCTACTTCTGGAGATTAGATTTAATTAAAAGCACCCAGCTCAGTGCCTGTAGCTCAGCAGCTAGGGTGCTAGCCACATACACTGAAGGTGGCAGGTTCAATCCCAGGCCAAACAGCAATGACAACTACAACCAAAAAGTAGCCGGGCATTGTGGCAGGTGCCTGTAGTCCCAGCTACTTGGGAGGCTGAGGCAAGAGAATCACTTAAGCCCAAGAGTGTGGGTTGCTGTGAGCTGTGACACTACAGCACTCTACCAAGGGCGACAGTGAAATTCTGTTTCAAAAAAATAAAAATAAAAATAAATAATTAAAAGCACCCAAAATGACTGTGATGATTGGTCTGGTTTGGGGATTACTGTTCAAGGATATTGTGTTGGCCCTGTCTGTCCAAATTTTAAGTTAGTACCTTTGGGTTTTACTTAAGGCTTTGGGGAGCCTCAGGCTGTGAGAGCATAGGGACTAGAGGGGTTTTGCCTGGTGTTTGCTCCTGGACGCTCCCTCCTTTATCTGATTGAGTTACTGAATGGCTCCTTGTCCTGCTCTTATCTGTTACATAAGCCTGTGAATTCTCTGATGGCTAAATAATTAAAGCCAACTTTCCCATTACCCAAAAAAGAATAATGGGTTCTTTGTGGTGCTGGCCTGTTTTTGAAAAAATAAAACAAACTTCTGAGGTTTAGAGTTCTCTTTATGTGAGAATACAGAGTAAAGAGGTGTAAGTGTGTGTGCAGCTAACACTATTGGAGCCAAACTACAAACCCGGAGAGCTTTGCTAGGTGCAAACTCCGGGAAGAAAGAGGGAAATGGCTGTATTTGTAAGAAACCTGCTACACAAGGGCCCACGCTGAAACAGCAGGGAGTCATGTTTAGTCACTAGTGAATTAGGAAGGAAGGGACAGGGACATGCATGGCCATAACCCCCAGTTGGTTCTAGGAGAGGAGGAGGTTGGTCCCTGACCAGAGTGAGAGTGCCAGAGATGCCCTCCCAATCTGTGTGTCTCAGGCGTGGAAATGATACACAAGCAATGATGGCTTTGGAGATTCCTTGTGTGGTCAGAATACTGGATTTCCTCCTCCTTTCTCTTGTTCCACATCTTTGTAACAATGAGATGCTGAGTCAGAAGAAGCAAATTCTCATTCTGCCTCCATGTTTTGCACGCTTTGTGACCTTAGGCAGCTCACTCAACATCTCTGGGTTTTCTCATCTGTAATATGAGGAGAAAGCAAGGAATTTCTGGGATGCTTTGCAATCCTTTTTTTTTTTTTTTGAGACAAAGCCTCAAGCTGTCCCCCTGGGTAGAGTGCCGTGGCATTACAGCTCACAGCAACCTCCAACTCCTGGGCTCAAGTGAGTCTCCTGCCTCCGCCTCCCAAGTAGCTGAGACCACAGGCGCCCGCCACAACGCCCGGCTATTTTTTGGTTGCAGCCGTCATTGTTGTTTGGCAGGTCCGGGCTGGGGATTCGAACCCACCACCTTAGGTGTACGTGGCTGGCACCTTAGCCGGTTGAGCTATAGGCGCCGAGCCAGATGCTTTGCAATTCTAATGTTGTTATAAGGACTGCTGGTAATCTCTCCTGCCTCCTAGAAGTCCTGATTGGGTCTGAACAATGGAGTATCCTGTGGGGAACCACCTCTTGGGTGAAATATTTTAGTACATGTTTAAAGATGATAGTTTGGAGGGAGGAAACCTGGGCTTGTCTTTGGATATTTTGCAGAGGCAAAGGAGGTGGGCGTCTTGCCTTCTTTAACCAAGAAGTTAAAGGGCTATGTAAACCATTAGTCTACATCAGAGGGTAATTGGAAACTTTTCTGATGACCCGTAGTATAATTCGCCTCTTTTCCAGAACTTGAGGAGAGCAGTCATGAGCAATTCCTGTGATGTGAGGTGGCAAGGCTGCTTTCAGAGCAGCTGCTACAGCTATCTGATCCTTCACCCTCCTGCCCCTTGAAAAGTGTTAAAACTCCTGGCTATCTTTTCTTCAGCCAAGAAAGAAATGTTTCAAAGAAAACTGAGGAATGTCTATTAGCTCTCAGGCATCTAAGGCTGACTTAAAGGTGAAATGCAGAACCCAGAGGCAGAGATCAGAGGAGTTCCTGTGGAAACCTGAAGTGATAACCGAGGACAGGTTTACTAACACAGAGCAGGTTCAAAGCTGCCTGGATCTCATCCAAAAGGCCAAGTTACCACCCATCATTTTAATAATGAAGAATTATATATTTAATGTACTTTTTGAGCTGTTAAACAGTGGCCAACTTGATAAAATTACTCAATGACTATTTGCAGATAACTGTGAATGGAGTGAGTCTGGGTTTCAGCCAGGTGTTTGGCAAGGTCTCCTGTGTTCACTGTGAGGTAAGATGCCCTGCCAAGGACCCACAATGGTGCAGGGGGGCTGATACAGCAACCGGTTGAATAAGACCAAATGATTAATTGTTGGATCAGTGTTAATCTACTGTCCTTGCCATCGGGTTTTATCTTTGACCCTGTCCTGTTTGTAATTGTTGTTAATGACTTGGGTGAGAAGATCAAATGGCAAAATGAAAATATGAGTCAAATCCAGTGAGATGAAAGTTTAGAGACATAACTGCAAAGCCCTATACTTGGGATCAGGATTAGCTGCCTAAGAACTGCATAAAGGCAGCATCACTTAACAGCAGGTTGTTAACACTTGAACATCCTGTTGTGGTGAGTTGTAGGCTCAGTTTGAATCAACATTGTGATATGACTGCCAAAAAGGCTAATGAGATTCAGGGCAGCACTAACAGGACTGTACTCTGTAAGGAGTGGGCTGTTTGGAGCCCCAGATTGAACAGCAGAAGCCAAAAGACTGGAGATGTGTGTGGACACGCTGAAGGAATCCAGAGGATTTATGTCACATTAGGAGGAAAAAGACTTGTGGGTGGATCATTCTCTCCCCAAATCTGCAGTAATTACTGTGGAAGAACATTTTCAGACTTACTCAGAGTGGTTCCATAGTGCAGGACTGAAGCCAATAAGGGAAAAATACAGAGTGATGGTTTGCAGCCCAGCACATGGGAGGATGTCCTGATGATCTACTCCAAAATGAACTTCCCATGTCTGGGTGTCCAGGCAAAAACAGATGAATGCTGTGTGGTAGCACTGTAGAAGAAAATTTAAATATTTTATGGATGGATGATATCTAATGTCTAAACTTGGCATTCAGTGTGGAATGGATAGGGTATAAGAGCTTGTTTAGTTTGAAACTAGTTTTGGACATTAGTCTTGACTGTGTTTCATCTTGTTGGATAACACTTGAATAGTATTATATTGGTCCATGGGCTGAGGCCGATAAAACCTTTAGAAAGCAGAATAAGTGTTTTAGGAAACTATTGCTAGCACTTAGGAAGAGTTCTGGAATGAGAATTCCGGAGGAGTGGGATTTTTAGTGTCAGAATTAATCTTAGAGAGTCACCAGCCAGGGCATCATGACTCAAGGGTCCTTAACTATAGAGCAAGATTCAACTTTTATTTATTCTTAGAGACTTTGAAATTCATGTTATGATTTTAACAGCCCCAGGGGCAGGGATATAATAAATTACAAAAGCACTTTGCACGACTGTGGTGTGTATTACTAAGGAGGAGTTCCTTCTGAGCTCCAATTCCTTTGTTGAACAATCTCTGTATGAATACAAATAATCGTTAGGGAGACAGCTGGCTGCTGCTGTGCACCACCGATAAAACACTCTGCGCATACCCCTGTCTTTTCTTCCTGGGAAATCTGCCAGAAGAGCTGAGAGCAAGTGTTTGGGTAAGCAAGTGGGGTCTGCTGTCTGCTTCTGTAAGGCCCCGAGGGATGTATTGATTCTCCTACATCTGTAACATCAGGAACAAGCATACGCCTAACAGACCAGGATGAACAGACTATGTGGGGCCAGCTCTCCTGAGCTGCCTTTGATGATAGGGAAGCCAATGAGATTAAAGAGGCAAGGCCATTTGCACTGTCAAGATTCTGGGATCCCTGTCTGATGAGGCTGGTGGGGTGAGCAGACATCAGAGAGAGGAAGATCTGGGACGCCAACAGCTGTCCTTTTGTGTTCTTGTGCTATACCTACCCAGGAAACTTAGTTATTTCTATGATTGCAGCTATCCCCTGTAAGCATCTGTCCCCTGACCTTTGCTTCATATCTATGTGTCCAAATTCCTACTTGACATCTTCATCTGAATATCACACAGAAACCTCAAACTCAATGTGTTCAAAGACGTACTTTTCATTCCTCTGAAATTACTCCTGCCTTTGCATTTTTACATGTGAATGACAGCACAATCTACCCAGTCACCCCAGAAAGCATCTTCATTCACTCATTGTTCTGAAATATATTTATTTTACTGCATACTCTGTACCAGGCAATGTTTGCATATTGTCAATATAGTAGTTAAAAAATAAAATCCCTGTCCTCAAGACTGCATTTCAATAGGAAGAGATCCACCTATGTGCTAAGAATAACAATAAAAAATCAAATAAAATAGGTACACAAATAAGAAAATTTCAAGTAATAAGATTTAAAAAGAACAATGAATAAGATATAGGGTGGGAGTGTGGGTGGATTGTCAGAAGCTACCATGGCTGGGTGGTCTGTGAAAGAAGTTGAGAAGCTGATACTTGAGTAAATGATGAGACTATTGCTGTGGGAAGATTTTCAAGAACACTAAAAGCAAAACCTCTATACAGTAGAACTTCCATAGTTGACCACCTCCTTAAGTTGACCTAAATTTCATAGATCGGACATGAAATATGCCACACGTACATATTAGTACAGTAAGCGTAGGTCCTTATGTTGACCACCTCTGTATGTTGACCAGTTTGTTTAATTCTTTGGGTAGTCTACTTACAGAAGTTCCACTGTATATGGGTATCTGTATATGTGTGTACCTATGTGTGTACTATGTGTACATATATACATAAATTCAGATATATGTATAATGTCTAACAATTAAGTTCACAAACTCCTTCTAGAAAAAGGGCTACATACCTTGTTGCTGAATATCTTTACAGTCATCTTTAAAGTACCCCCTTGGGAAGCAATGAACTGACACTATGCCTAATGCACCCTTCAAAGCAATTTTGGAACTGTTTTTCTGGAATGGCTATCAAAGCTGTCATTGTATTACCCTTAATGTCCTGAATATCATCAAAATGACTTTTTTCCGATGTTTCTTTTATCTTCAGGTAAAGAAAAAAGTCTGAGGGGTCAGATTAGGTAAGTAGGTAGGGTGCTCCAATACAGTCATTTGTTTACTGGCTAAAAACTCCCTCACAGACAGTGCTGTGTGAGCTGGTGCATTGTCATGATGCAAGAGTCATGAGTTGTTAGCCAAGACTTTCAGTTAAGATTCTCCTCTTTCTCTGTCTATGTTTACATAGTCTGCTATGCTTCTCATAGTCAGCTGACAATTTTGATGCACAATTTGATAAATTTTTGCAATGGTTTTGTCAGTTCTGCTCATTACTGGCCTCCCTGACCTCTCTTCATCATTGATGTTTTCTCCCCTCTCAGAAAAATGTTTAATCCATTTGTACACTGCCACTTTCTTCTTGGCATTATCTCCATAAACTTAAACTAACATGTCCCTGATTTCACTTTTACTCTTGCCAATTTTAGCAAGAAATTTAATGTTTGTTCATTGCTCTAATTCAAGCTCTGACATTCTCACAGTGACAAAAACATGCAACAATAATGAAACACCACTCAGTAAGACACTCAGTAAGCCACACGTTGATGAACACAACTAGAAGACACTGATATACCAAGGTTATAAATCCTTACTGTGTTGTTTGTACAGTGCTGTCAATGTAAGCACATGGTGGCAAGTTCATGAACTTGTCAGACCTCATAGGTATTTATACATTACATATATTTTATACATGTATAATACACAAAAAGATATGTATCTGTGTATATACATGCATATGTGTACATATAAATATATTGTGTATATATTATAAATACATTTTATACATGTATTCACACATGACATATTTGTATTATGTGTGTATATACACACTATGTATGTATAAATATATTTTATATACATTATGTCTATGATTCTTACACATGCATACATATATTACACATATAAATGTGTACCTATATGTGTGTGTGTATATATATAAATGTATATATGTATACACATACATACACACAAATTAAATTCTTGCCTCAAACTAGAGTTCAAAAATATTATAAAAATGACTAAACAAAAATATATAAACCTTATATGTGGTTATATAAAGGAAATCTATATAAATGGGAAAAGATAAAAGTAAATGAATAGTTATTAACATTCAAAAGTAAGAATAGCAACAGTTTCAACCATGGCAAACTCAAGACCACACTGGTGACTTACTTATTGATAAGAATCTTCTCTGAAAAGTGCTCAGAGTCTCACTATCAGCCTGTAAACCTGAAAAGGAAGAGTTTTGTAGTTTTGTCAGGTACTTTACCTCTTCCAGTTTTCTTAATTACTGAATTGAGAGACATTGGTAAAGTTGAGGAACATGGTGGTTTTAACATGTTTAAAATGTAATTATTATTAACACAATGAGATGCAAGTAAACCTTAACACAATGCAAGAATAAAAAAGAATGTTGAATGTCAAAAATCATTATTAATGTCTATAAGTTATGAACTACATATTTTTTCATTCAAGCAACATTTATTGTGAACCTAATATATCAGGCAAGGCTAAGCCCACTGATGTATCTGAACACAAATAGATGCAGAGCTCTCCCTTAAGAGGATCACAGTCTAAGTGAAAGGGAGGAAAAATGTATATAAGTGACTATAAAATAAGATAGTAAGAAATGACTCCTTTAAGTTAAGATTTTAAGGCTCGGTGCCTGTGGCTCAAGCAGGTAAGGTGCCAGCTACATACACCTGAGCTGGTGGGTTCAAATCCAGCCCAGGCCCACCAAACAACAATGACAGCTGCAACCAAAAAATAGCCGGGCATTGTGGCAGGTGCCTGTGGTCCTAGCTACTTGGGAGGCGGAGACAGGAGTATCGCTTGAGCCCAGGAATTGGAGGTTGCTGTGAGCTGTGATGCCATAGCACTCTTGCCAGGGTGACAGCTTAAGGCTCTGTCTCAAAAAAAAAAAAAAAAGATTTTAAGGTGACTTAGAGGAAGGTGATGTCAATTACATCCGGAAGAGATAAGAAAAGACTTCAGAAGGGGCATGGTCTTTGAAGTGTTGGCGGAATTTGAACATGGAGAAGCAGAGGATTTACTTGTATTTACTTTAAGCAAAGAATATCTCCTTAAGAAATGTTACTGTATTTTCTTATTAATTAAGTTTCTTTTAAAGTTGCTGAGACCAACCAGACGTGGTGTTTCCAAACCAGGGTATTTATTGGAAAGATTCTAGTGAATCCAAGACACACAAGAAATGATTGAAAAGCCAGGCTTTGGATAAGAGCAGGAACCAAGCCAGGTTTGACCATCTTATCAGCAGCATGGTCTTTCCTCTAGAATGCTGCCAGTAAGGTGAGTTGTCTAGAAATAACACTCAGTCTCCACGTCCCTCAGCTTAAAATTCCAAGTTCCAAAAATAAATAGACTAGTTTGGGTCTGTCATACAACACTAAATCAATTAGCTATGGTCAGACAGGAGGAATTCCACAGCTTAAATATAAATATAGGAGTCACCTGTGGGTGGAGCAGGTGGTTCCCAGAGAAGAGATGTTGAATAGGCAGGCCGCTTGATATGTAGCCTGAGGAAATGATCAGAAGTGGGAACAAAGATTTATTGTAAGATGCTCATCGTAGTATTGATAACAGCTGAAGAAAAGAAACCTCAATGTGCAGTGAGAAGGGATCATTTAAGTAAATTATGCTGAACTGTTAAGTCAGTTAAAATTACATTCATGAAGAATTCAGTGACGTGAGAAAAGTTGAAATACTATATCATGTGAAGTAAGTTTTAATAAAAATTTTAAAAATACCCCCCCAAAACATCAAAACATTAATTGGGGTCTTATGTGGGTGGCAGTGAAGATTATGGAGGATTAGCACTTTCCTACTTCCCTTACTGTCTGCAGAGTCTCTGTCATGGCCACGCATGACTTTCATAATCAGAAATGTGGATTACAGTAAAGGAGACGTGCTTGAGAGAGGCAGTATTTGCAGTGATTGAAAATCTGCAGTTAATCTTTCCGTGTTTATATTTCGGTTCTGCCACTTACGAGCTGAGCAATCTTGATCACATGCATTGATCTCTTTCAGCCTAAATTTCCTATCTGAAAAATGGAAAAATAATAATTCTTACAGCCTAGGGCTCTGTAAGTACTAAGTGCATGTAAAACACTTAGCACACTGCTGTGTCTCACATCTGATGAAATGTAGTTATTGTGAGAATAACTGGGGAGCACAGATAAGAAACGACTAATCCTACCTGGAAAAGCAAGAAGAGATATGTTAATTGGATCCTCTTTCATTCATATTATTTCTTACAATAGGGTGCTACTATAAATTGGATTTGTTTTGTTTTGTTTTTAAAGACAGGATCTGGCTCTTGCTCAGAATTGGTCTTGATCTTCTAAGCTCAACAATCCCAAAGTGTTAGGATTATAGGTATGAGCCATGGCGCCCAGCCTAAATTGGATTTTTTTTTTGAAAGGGAGTTAGAGATAACTCAAATCCATTGGGATAAGCATTCCCATAATGCATGGATCTTCTTTCCTTAAAAACATACCAACTGGCTCTGGAGCAGGGAGTTATGCTTACACAGGAAGCTCATGATGAAAAGGGTTTAATTCTCCCAGAGCCTTCTGGGCCTTGAGTATCTGCAATGAGGCAAACTATCCCAGCTTCAGTTAAGAGTCAGTGTGACCTCCAGACTATAGGCAAAATGATGGCCTTCCTTTCCCTTGGCAAGGGGGGTGGCCTAGGTTCAATTGCAAGGCCATAGTGGATTGGCAACTGCCACCTGTACACAGCAGGTGTGTCATGGGGCTGGGGCCTGGTGAGTGTGTCCCATCCTTACCCTATTTCTGTCCTCATGTTCCCCTTCTTGCCTTCCCCTCCCTGTCTGCATCTAGAAATGCAAATAAGATTTAGAATCTGAAGCTCTCTTAGGACCCTCTGCTTTTCAGTAGCCAAATAGTTCGCATTCTCATCCATTTTCAATCTAGGCCTTGCTATCTTACTCTGCTAAGTTTGTCCAGTCCTCGAAGTAAGAATGGGAAAAGCAGAGTCACAAAAATAATTTAGAGGCCCAAATCATGAAAAATGAAATAGTGCCCACTCTCTAATATTCATTTTTTTTAAAAACCCAGAGCACAAAACACTCACATATGCTGAATTTCAAAGAGCTTTTTCTTTCACACTTTACTGACTTTCTATCCCCAACCTCTTTCTGCTTTTCCTCAAAAATGTGTATTACAGAAGTATATCTAAGTGCAATGGATCCTTCAGCGCAGGCCTGGAAGAGAGTCAGTTTTCCCAAGCCTCCCTATCCTTGCCTGTCTAAGACTCTTCAAATCAGAGTGATGGTAGTGGCTTTAGAAATTAACTTGCCTGAACTTTTTCATTTTTCAGATATGGAAACAGACCCAGAGATACTAAGTAATTTGCTTGAGTCTGTAGAGTTAGAAAGATAACTCGGTCTTCAGGCACTTGACTCCTAACTCCTATTCATCACTCTCACTGTCTTAAAGGTAAAAGGCAGAAGAACTATGCCTTGTTAGACAGCTAATTTGCATCCCCCAGATTTCTTGAAGCCTACAGTCCAAGTGGACCATGAGATAGACACAAGTTATCTCTCCATCTCTCTCCTCTGTACCTCTAAGACAGTGGTTCTCCATCCAAGCTGCATATTAGAACCACCTGGGAGTTTAAGAAAAAAAAAAAAAAAAATATATATATATATATATATCAGATCTCACTCTAGTCCAGGCATCAGTATTTTAAAAAATCTTTCCAGGTGATTATAATGTGTAGCCAGTGTTAAGAATCGCTAGGGTGAGACTGTTTAGCTGTTTTTAGTTTTATCTTGTTTTTACTTCACTTTTTTCCACATCTGCATATCTTTGCATTTTCTCTCTTATTTCAATTATTTTTACTTCTTTCCCCTTAACTGGCTATATTATGGAATTAAAGTTTGCTGTTCAATATTTGCTATGTGTGTATTATATGTATTAATTCTGTTTGCTGCTTGGTCTTCATTTTTAATTCAGGTGACTTGAATCTATTTTTCTCTCCTTCAGACTATTTTTTCTTCACCCCTCCTTAAATGTATTAATTTGTTGTTACATGTAGCCTTTGATGAACTTATTTTACTATTTTTAATAGGCCTCTGTAGGAAAAAAAAAGGTGATATAACTCTAATTTGGAGTTTTGGAAGAAGCAGTGTTTAATAATTATAAAGATATCCTTGAGAGTGTCAGCCAGCTCATCTTTTCAAAACCCTTGAAATTGCATTGTTTCTGGTCTCTGACCACATTCTGACTGATCTTTCTGGGCACCTGTTTCTCGCTCAGCTCTAATAACCTATTTCTCTTCTAGTGGCACACACTCTCCCTTTGTGATCTCACTTCACAGCTTAACTCTCGGGTCTCTATTTCAATCTGAACTCTCATTCTCTCTCTCTGACTTTACATGTTTGGATCATCTCCATCCTTATCTCTCTTAGTTCTTACAAATCAATGTAAACACATCTTTCTTCTCTTTCTTTCCCATCTTCACAAAAGATTCTTTTTCAATTTATTAATGCATATGGCTGTTCATTTATAAATTATTTTTTACATGATAATAAGTATTTATTGTGTATCTACAATATACCTGGCCTAGGACAGGCCTGGAAAAGCAATTGAGGAAAGTAACATTATTGTTAGCCATTATTCACTCCTTCCCTCTTACAAAGGTCATACATCCCTGCTCGTTGCTGCGTGATTTATTGTGAGTCTTCTGTGTGGAAGATAATACTATTCTGCTTCATTGACTGTTGGCTTGGTTGGCTACGTGACATGTTTTAGACACAGGAATGAGATCTGATGTGTACCATAAAAACATAATCTTTCAAAAGCATTGCGAATTTGGCCACAGCTCTCGCTTCTGGCTTCTTGACTGAGAGTATTATTTCCAGAGAAGGCCAATCCCTTCAGCCTATGTCCTGGAATGAGCTGCAGCTGACTCACGATCTACATATGATGTGAGCAAGAATGAAGAGATTGTTGAAAGCAATTGTTGCTTTGGAGTTATTATAATAGCTAATGCCTAATACAGCAATGATTAGGAAGCAGTGTCCTTGCCATCGGGGGCTCAGAGTTCAGTAGATTTCCAGTTCACTAAGATTTGTCTCATTAGACATTTCCAATTTTTCCTTTTCTACTGCATCCTATATTCCATCAGAATTCAATTTAATTTCTGGATCCAAGATCCATGCTGTCTTCTCCTTTCTCTGCCTGCCATCCTTTCAACCATGGCAGTAGCTTCTGTGGCTTCCCCGCCCTCAAACTGCTGTCTTCTCTCAGTTGTCCCTGGTGACCCACTGTCATGTTGTGTATTGGTCATGAATCCAAGTTGCATTGCAAGCTGTCCAGATCTCAACTCAAACTGATGTAATCATGAAAGAGATTCATCTAGTTCTCATCCCTGTGAGCTTTGTGGTAGGCAAGGCATGTTCCAGTGGTGTCAACAATGCCAAGAACTTAGTTTCTCATATCAAAAAATTCACTTGTTGAAAGCAGGCAATTAAATGGCTTTAAATATGTTCACAGATTTGAGCAACAATCACCACAATCTGTTTTATTTTATTTTTGTTTTGTTTTGGATTAATCTGAGTGTACATGCAGTTAGGTTACATTGTTTGTATTGTAAGGTAAAGTCCATGTTGTACCTGAGCCCTTCACCCAGGAAGTGTGTCATATGCCTGTACATTGGACCTGTTAGATGGGACCACAATCACTTTTAGAATATTTTTCTTTACCTCAAAAAGAAACCCCACACCCTCTAGTATCTTCATCACCCAGCCCCTGCCAATCTACTTATTATATCTCTAAATTTGCATATTCTAGACATTTCATGCAAACAAAATCATATACTATCTAGTCTTTGTAATTGAATTCTTTCCCTTAGTATACAGTTACATCATGCATTCCTATTTCATTGTTCTTATGGCTGAGTTACATATCATTTTGTTTACCAATTAATTAGCTAATGAACACTTGGGTTGTTACATCTCTGAACTATTATAAATAATTCTGCTGTGAACATTTGTGTAAGATTCTGTGTGAACATGTTGTCTTATTCAATTGAGATTGTCTTGAAATGAAATTGCTAAGCCATATTCTTTTTTTTTTTTTTAAAGAATAGCATTTTATTAGGGACAGCCAATAATGTCCACAATGTTCTTCTCATTTGTCTATTAATATTGAAAGAAAATATAAATATGTATAGCTTTGCAAAATTGCTTTAAAAATTTAGGGGATGGCGATCTTTTAGACAATTGTATGTTCATAGAACAAGATTCACACATATGATGTGTAAACATTGCACCAAGTATTTAGATACAAAAGTATTTGTTTTATAAACTTTATGTTTAAAGTAGAATTTTAATCTACTCACAAAAGCTAACTTAAAATTTTAAGTTTAACTTTTTGAGGGAATTCCATCTTTGTTTTCCAAAGTTGCTGCAGCATTTTATACTGCCACCAGCAGGATAAGAAGGTTTCAGTTTCTCTACATCCTCACAAACTATGGTTATTGTCTGTTGTTTTAATGTAGTCATCATAGTAGCTGGAAAGTTGTATTTCATTGAGGTTTTGATTTGCATTTTTCTAATGACTAAAGGTGTGAACATTTTTTCATGTACTTATTGGCCACTTGTGTATCTTCTTTGGTGATATATCTATTTAGATCATTTGCACATTTCTAAATTGAATTATTTATCATTTTATTATTGAGTTGTTGACTGTTCTTTGTATACTCTGGGTACAAGTTCTTTATCAGATATATGATATGAAAATATTTTCTTCCATTCTGTGCCTTCTCTATTTTCATAATAGTGTCTCTTGAAACACCAAAGTTTTTAATTTTGATGAAGTCCAATTTATTCTTTCTTGTCACTTACGCTTTTGGTATCCTAAATAATCTGTGGCCAAATCTGTCACAGAGATTTACCCCTATGTTTTCTTCTCAGAGTTTTATAGTTCTAGCTCTTGTATTAATATCTTTGATCTGTTTTGACTCATTTTTGTATATTATATTAGGTATAAGTCTATCTTCAGTCTTTTACACATGGCTGTCCAATTATCCTTATTTGTTGAAAAGACTATTCTTTACCCACTGAGTGGTCTTGGCATTGCATTGAAGCTATAAATTAATTTGGGAGTCTAAATGTTTGTAATTATATGGTGGTGATGATTGCACAATTTTGTATATTAAAAATCATAAATAGTACTTGTTTAAAAGAGTGGATTTTATGGTATGTGAATTGTATTTTAATTAAAAAAATTCTACCCATTTTCTAAGCAAAATTTATCTTCCTAAATATTGAGTATCCATCCCAATCTTATGTGTTGAAGTCTTCCTTTGAATATTTATCTTTTAGGAAAGACACTTTTAAAGCAACCCCCATGGCCATGTCATATAATTATTTGTGTGGTTTTCAAAGGTTTAAAGGGGCTATATGTTGAAATGTGTGTGTAACACAAAGGAACTGTGCATGTAACATTATGGTGGAAAATTCATTGTGATTCTAGCCTCACTATTCTGAAATTTTATCTTTTCAGTGTTCCATAGCCAATCAGACTTGGCTCCCTATTCCTAAATTCATAGGAGAATGAATATGAGCCCCAAATCCCATTTTGTTAACTTAGAATGAGGTCAACTTTCTAATGGACTAGTCATACCAGCACGTGGTCCTCCTCTGGGTATGTAGCAAGTGAAATAGCAAAAGCCAGAAATTTGCTCGGTGGGCATGTAATCAGAGCAATGCTGTGATTCAAAAGCTTGGTATAAAAGGTGCTCTTATCAAAAGTAGCTTCACAGCATGGTTAAACCAGAAAACAGAACTCAATAGTGTTTATCTCTGTGGCACCCCTTTATTCAAGAATCACTTGATACTTGTTCACTTTGCTTCAAATCCAGGCAACATTCTATCTCCAAGCTGCCTTTTTATAGACTTTTAATAATTCCTTATGTGCTGATTTTATAGTTTTAATTCTAGAGAGTAACTGTGCAATAGTTTCAGCCAATGCTTGGTTTTTTTCTCCACAAGACCCTAAGTTACTTAAGACATACATTGGTAATTGACCTTTATATCACTTATAGCACTTATAGCAAGGATAAACTTGCATATTATAAATATTAAATTGAACCAAATCTTAGGATAAACTTGCATATTATAAATATTAAATTGAACTGAATCTTGAGGGAGTTTATTATCTTCAAAACACATTGATTGAAAATTTTCTTTTCCTTCATGGTACTGTATATGACAATCACAAAAATTTAAAATTCTTTCAATGTAGCCAATGCCTACTTCCTAAATTACATGGCTACTCTCTATGAAGCAAACTTATTCTGAGGAATACAAGCATTGTTTCGTGTGAAGTCCCTCAAACAATGATAACTTAAAGGCAGTTATTGCAGGTGCACTGTTTTCTGTTTCAGTGGTTCAGACTTGGGAGGACTTATTAAAACATAGCTCTCTGAGCCTTACCCCAGAGCTGCTGATTTCTGGTCCTAGGGACCCAGAATTTGCATTGCTAGTAGGTTTGCTATCAGTGATGTTGCTGCTGTTGGTCAAGAACTAACCACTTGGAGAATCATTGCTCTCCTTCATCCTTTGTGGTCATCAGTATTAGGATTGGCATTCAGAGTGTGTGAGGTTTGTGGACCCCTAGCACTGATAGCAATTGTAGTTTATTAAAGGCTAAGGAGTTCAGGCCTCACTTGTGACTTCTGAGTTGGAATCTTTATTGTAATAAGATCTCTCAGGTGATTTGTACCCAGTTATTAAAATTAAATACTTAGAGCAGTGAGAGTGGTCTTCTGCAGAATACAGAGGTGTAAAGTGAAAAATAAGCTAGTTAAAAGTAACAGACACCTGTAAGTGTGCTCTATGGTGCATCCTTGGGCTAAGCTGGGAGCAGAGAAAATATGGTGACTAAATCAGTTAGGAGCTACTCAAAAAGGAAACTCAGAAGAAATCAAGGAGACTTTAGTGATGACACCATTTGCAAAGAAAGGTGTGGGTAGGATCAAAGTACTCTACAGGGGAAGGTGAAACATTTAGGTATTAACAACAGTAAAGAGCTATTACCACCCTTAGGCCTAAAAGGCCAGGGGAAGATCTAGTGGAAGGCAGAAACATAAACCCAGACTTCTTTCTCTTTTCATCCATTAGTGTCCACATATATCTTCCACTGGAAAACCCACCTAGAAGGCTGAAGGCAGAAAGCCTACCTGAGACATCGCCTACAAGTCAGCCTCCTGGAGCACTGTTCCATTAAAGAGTTATTTATTGTTCAGTTACTGGTTAGAGTGGATTAGGTCAAAAGTTATACCCTTGTCTTTTTAAATCTTAATAATGTTGCCATGGAAAATCCAAATATTCCTCTTCTACTATAGCCTGAGAACACACTGGAGAGCCAAAGGAGAAAGCCTGTGAGGTGGCATGTAGTGATAAATTAGATAGTGGGCAGCGGGGCAATAGCCATTCTTGCTAACCAAGACGGTTGGTAAATGAGGAATGAAAAAAAAGAATAGACTGTTGATCATCTCAGTAACTAAAGAAACCATGCAAAGGCATGGAGATTCCTTGTTGGGAAGGGCATAATGACAGAGGATTCAAGCCACAATTCATGTGTCAACAAGAGTGAACAAATTATTCACTCCTGAGCAATTATTTTCTGAAGTGATTTTAAAATATTTTAGTGCAGATTCTCCTGAAGGCTGATTCTGTGTTGCTTACTTAGGCCAGAGATTCCCAAATTTTGATAAGTGCATATGAATTGCCTGGGGATCTTATGAAAACACAAATTCTCCTTAGTATCTGGGGCAGGACCTGAGGCATTGCATCCTTAACCAACACCCAGGTGATGCAGATGCCATTAGCCTTTGGGACAAACCTTAAGCCCCTAAGTTGTAAGACAGCAAAAGCAAACCTGATTCAACTGAACTTAGAATTTTTCTATCTTCAGCCTTTAGGAAATGAGTGGTAAATTAGGGCACAACCATGGGAAGAGCAAAGCATTGTTCATGGAGGCAATAAGACACTATTAATTTCCTGTAGCTCACAATTTAATCTCCTTTTTTCTTCCACCAGAGTAAACCTATAGAATCTGTTGGGTTTTTTTTAATTTTCAGCTTCTCCTGTCTTATTCTCTAACATACCTCTTTGACATATGTACCCCATCAATAATTTCTTCAGTCTTCCAATGAATCTGGTTTCATCCTGTTATAGATGTTAAAGCAGGAACCAGCGTTCTATTCAGTTTGTGTTCCATACTTCTTTGGAATTGGCTTTGTATATATGTAGGTCTTATACTGAATAAAAGGTAGATACTTGATTCTTCTGTCATTGGTAATGAAACATATTTGAGCAGAAGACACAATGGCAGTCTATAAAATATCATTAGCCAAGCATATAGCATTGTTGGAGGTTAGTCATCGCCACTGTAAGAGGTTAAATCTATACCTAAAGGACAAGTCAGACATCTACATTTTCCCTTTGAAGAAGTTCCAGGTTCATTGGTAATAAATCAATGAATAAACACTGAACACCTACTTCATGGTAGACATTGTAAGAATATGGTATTATGGTAGATATTGTAAGAATATAGAAAAGATAAGAACTCTGGATCTAGAAGTGACAACTCAGAGTGAAGACAAAATTAACATGTAAAATAGTAACAATTATCATCAGTCAAGGGAGACTTCACAATTTCAAGTTGGCTCTATGTCATATACAACATATAAGAAGGTTGTATCAAGACTGATTTACAATTTCAGACTTGAATAATTCACCCTTCAAAACTCATTCAAGCTCTCAGCTAATGATCTTACAACTTATTCTGCTCTTGCTTTGCTATTTGACCTGGTTGTGAGTTATCTCCCCAGTCTCAACCTTAGGTTAATCTTCCAACTATTTTGATTTTCCACTCACTCATACTGCCTCAGGCTTGACTAACTAATGCCTTTCTCTGAATATCAGTTTATCTTGGGGTCAGAGCTTCTACAGGTAGACCCAAGGACCATAGGCAATGGAAGTGATATTTGGTTGTGTTCTAAGGAAAAAGTAAGTTTGTCAAGGAAAAATGTGGGGAAAACATTCATTCATGGTGGTGGTAAGTGTGGTTTCCAAGCAGTAAGGATGACAAGGCGTCTGGTGCAAAGATATATAACAATATCAGACATATGCTGGGAATAGTTGGGAATGAGGCTGAAAAGCCATTACAAATGGCTGTAATGTGCATTCCCCTTTGGGGAAATATCAGTTGTTCTTCCATATGTTTTAAGGCTTTGTGTACAATTTAGCTTGCAGTAGTGCCTTGTGAGGGATGACCCTTGATCTTACTGGTGCCAGCAGATGTGATCCTTACTTTATGTTCTGAGGATTCTCAAGAATGAAAAGGTTCCAGTTATTTTCCAAGTCTGTAACTTCCCCTAGCCATTCTATTGGATACATTGGTCTTCATGTGATATTAATCATATTTGGGAGAGAAACAGATATTAAAACTAAACGCATTGGTGTTTAATAAATTATTTTATTAAAATATGATTTAGGTCACAATACCGCGTAAGCTTTTGACCTTTGTTTATTTGATCAATCAGTGGTGGTTGTTAAGACCACCACCACTGCCAGCAAAAGTGATAACAGTCTAGCAAGATTCAAATTTAGAATGGGATACCACTAAAATGGCATGTTGTTCAATGCACCAGGGCAAAATAAACCCAGAATGTTTGGTTCATATGGAAACCAAAGAAACAGAGCGACATCCTTGCAGCGACCCGTGGAGAGGTGACACATGTGCTGGTGCTCTGCACCCGTCAAAATGATAGAGGAGAACTCCCAGGTTGGTCCTATACATAGTTCATCAGAAGCTGCATCTGTTCTCTTTCACCAAGACGTATCTGTGCTCTAGCTTGATCAGCTGTCTCAAGATTTTAAGACCCTTTGTCCTTTCCCAATATAAATAGCAAGGCCTTTTGACTTCACTTTGGAACAGTATCAAAACCCAACAGGTGTTGGCCTTTGCTGACCTCCGGGGGCCTTTTCAGCTCTCTGGGAGGGACTGTCTGCTCTTCCCAAAGGGATAGCCCCCCATGCCGACACCACAGGATGACAGCTGGCATCCCCTCACAGCACATGCTAGCAAGGAGGAAAGCACAGATACGACAGCCCAGAATATGCGGCACCGGCCTCTCATCCTTGCAAACTGCCCAATAGGGAAAAAAGAGAAAAACAGAAAAACAGAATCGCTAAGAAGCTATGTTTCTTACAGGTTTTATAAATGCAATTACCACAAATGTAAAAGATGTGGGCCGTTTCAGGCGGCCATCAGGAAAACGCAATTGCTTGTAGGTAAAGGGAATGTCTTTGGAACATGGTAAATGAACATGCAAATCACAGTTGTTCAAAAATGGCTCTCATAAGAAAGGTCTGAAAATGCTGGTGCCACAGGGCTTTGTTTAAGGTGGAGAG
The DNA here is from genome assembly GCF_000181295.1 of Otolemur garnettii. Taxonomy (NCBI): domain Eukaryota; kingdom Metazoa; phylum Chordata; class Mammalia; order Primates; family Galagidae; genus Otolemur; species Otolemur garnettii. Next base: position 1,028,475 of record NW_003852517.1, read on the forward strand.
TTTGGGGCTCTCGAATTAGAGTTGCTAGATTATGCAAATAAAAATAGAGGAGAGTGACAATGAAATTTTAATTTGAGGTAAATAACAATTTTTTTTGTATAGATATGAGAGGTCCTTATAGGTATGTCCCTTGCAATATTTGGGATGTACTTTGACTAAAAAGTTATTTGTTGTGTTATGTGAAATGCAAACTTAACTGAGTTTTTCATATTTTTCTGGCTATGTGCTTTCAAATCCAACAATCAGCTTCCCTTTCTGATTCCTAATCATTCTCCTCCTGAAGCCAGCAGCAGCGCCTCCCTGCCAAATGAAACTTTATTCCAAACTTTTGAGATAATGGAGAACCTCAGCCATAGGATCTCAGTCGCATAGCTGGGGTGACTCTCTGAATAACGCTGCTCATTTCTATCTGCTCACTCCAATTTTAATATAGATTTAAAGAATCTCTTTTAAATTTTAGCCGATCTTCTAGTCAACCACTTTGTCAGAGGAACTGACAGCCTTTGTTCCATACTGATCCAGGCATGATCTGGAAGGAAAGGGTCTGGGAAGCTGGTCTGCCAGAAATGTTCTGCTTATTGTGCCTCTGATGGACTGTGATAACACATGAAAGCTCAGAAAAGATCCATGTGGCTCCTCATTCAGCACAGTGAAATAAATACTTACTCAGGCTCACTATGTACCATCCACTGGACCAGATGCTGAGGATGTATTACGGAAATGAAGAAACCATTGCCCCAAAGGGCTGACTCTCTGATAGGAGATGTACAATGGGGGAGATGTTCATTTTACTTGGTTATAGGCAAGGAAGGCTTCACAGAAGAGGTGATAGAAACAGAAAATCTACCCATTTGGAGAAAGTGTTTTGGGGACTAGAAATTTGGGGAAAGTCTAAGAGGCAGCCTATTATCCTGGGATTTTCCTGGACTTCCTGGTCATCCCATGTGCATTTGTAGGATTGCCTGCTTCATTCTGTAGGAAATGTATTTCCTGCATGTCAGTAGCATTTATTGGTAAATTTTAGAAAGCTGACAAAGGTCTCACTATGGGTGAGGAATTTACACACAGCATTGGGGTCTGTGACCCTCACGAGATTATATAAGTAAAATTATATAGAGAGATAATGTGAATTTTTCCAGGGAAGAGGGGTTGATAGTTGTTTTATTTTCTTTATTTTTACAAAGTGTTCTGTGACCTCCCCAAAGTTAAAATCCTCTGTCATAAAGAAATCAAAATGTTCATTCAAATAGCATGACTCATTATAATCAATTAAATACACAGTGAGAATCAATTTTCTGCAGAGCCATTATTGCAAGCTTTGAAGAAAAAAAGGACAGGCACTTAAGCTTGCATAAGAAGAATCTCAAGCTTTGGAGGACAAAAGTGGAAACATGTGTGATTTAAGTAATGTATTTATCTTAGAATCATACTACTGAAGAGGCACTGGGAGACTTTTTTTCCATTAAAACTGATCTGCCACTCAGCAGTGAGCATCTCCCTGCCTCCACGTATCTCCAGGTGGAAGAATTCACAAACTGTCTCAACATTTTCTGTATTTATAATGTTCCTACTTAATAAACTTTGGCTCATGAATCCAAGGCTTAATAAAATTCAGAGCAGCTAATGAAATATGTTCAAATCTACCCTTTCTCTTATTTTAATTCTTTTTAACTTTCTTTAAAATCTGTTTCTAATAGAAGAATATTCATGGACTATTTTGTCATTATGACAACTCCATGAGGCACAGTTTTTTAAATCCTCATTTTACACATGAAGATACTGAGATTCAACAAAGCCAAACTATTTACCTGAAGCAGGAAAGCTAGAAAGAACGTTCTGAGTGTTGGTTGTCTAAGGAGATAGGAGCAGGAGGATGCACTGAGATAAACAGTCATCCCATTTACCTGCTCTCTGGCTTTTCAGGTCTTCTAAAAAGCCCAGCAATTTGCTCTTTTTAGTATTTTTTATTGTATATAAAAGTGTGTCATCAGATGCAGATGCTATAATTCAACATAATATAATTTTATGTACAATGCAATAATGGACCATATTGTCATGATGTTTCTGATATTTGACAAGATTATCACCCTATGGAGTCAAGGGAATCAAAGAGGGAATGATTTTATTTTGGTTGAATAGTGTAGTTTAGATTAAAATAAAATTAGTGCATAAAGATAAAACCAGACATTTATCCAATAGATAATAAAATGTGTTAACTATTCAGGCTCAGTTGTGGATCTGTGTGGCAGACATCACTAACACCACATGTCTGCGTGCATCCGCATTTCCCAGCCTCTCTTGTGATTAGATTGAGCCCACGTGCCTAGTGTTGGCAAATCCCACACATCACTTCCAGATTGAGGCATTTAAGGGCCACAGAGCCCCCTTCGTCCCTTTCGCCTCCTACTCTGGTAACTTTGGGGGCCAAAAGTTCCATATGACACAGCTATTAGTGTAGAAGGAACATCTAACATTCAGTGAACAGCAAACATTCAGTGTGTTCAATGAGGTTTGGGGGTTAGTCTATTGCAGCTACCCTGAAAGTGTAGTTAAGGACCAGCAGCATCTAAATCCCCTGAACACCTAGAAATGCAGAATTTCTTCCTCTATTACATGTCCGCAAAGACACCAACCAGAATCTACATTTAACAAGATGCCTGGGTGATTGACACACATATTAATTTCAGAAGCTCTATTATAAACTGTATTTGCAATTCTGATAGATTGGAAAACTGGAAGTGATACTTGGAGAATTCCAAACCTGACTGAGTATGAAAGTTAATAGCTTAGATTTTTCAAAACACAGAGATCTGTGATTTACTGGAGAGGAGTACACAGAAGTAAGCCTAAGAATCTCTGTTACATCATGCCAGTGATTCTGATAATTAACTACATTTAAAACTTTGTCAGTTCTTACTGGGAATACAGATAACTACACATGGCCATCTTAAATTTTGTTGCTTTAGAATAGTTATGAATCATATAAATCTTCAATGTTTAGTACATACATTTTCCTTCTTTCTTTTCTTTTCTTCTTCTTTTATTTAAGACAGTCTCATTATATCACATTTGGTAGAGTGCTATGGCATCACAGCTCTCACAGCAACCTCAAACTCTTGGGCTTAAGCCATCCTCCTCCCTCAGCCTCCCAAGTAGCTGGGACTACAGGTGCCCGCCACAACGCCTGGTTATTTTTTTAGAGAGAAGGTCTTGCTCTGGCTCGGACTCAGGCTGGTCTCGAACTCCTGAGCTCAGGAAATCCACCTGCCTTGACCTTCCAAAGTGCTAGAATTACAGGCGTGAGCCACTGGGCCCAGCCATAGTCAACAAATTTTTCTAATAGGAGTCCCTAGGTACTTGTATAGGTGATGGTATTAATAGTTTATGGCACTTGTTATTTGATTTTGAGATGCAAACTGATTCTCCACTTTTCTTGGCCTCAGAGACTCAGGGGAAACAAAGCCACTGAGCAAGGGAGGGGTGAAGAACCCATCACCTCCACTTGCCCTGCTTTTTCTACTAACTGGCTGGCTTCAGCCCTTTCTGGGCTAAACGTGTTTCTGAGTTTGAAAAGCCCCGGCAGCTGTCTTCATTTAGCCGCTTCCTTATCAGAATGAGGCAGATCCATTTCCCTTTGTGGACAGACATCAAAATACTGGCTCTTCCCTTCTTTATTTCTGCCTTTCTTCCTTGCAGGTTAAAACCACTCTAAAAAGCAGCATTGTCTTCAGTAAGCTCACTTCCAAGGACCAGGAGAGAGTCTAACTCCTTCATGAAAAGCCAGTTAGACTCTAGCTTTTTAAGTTTCTCCCTGAGATGATTTTTATTTTTCATGTAAGTTGTTTAAAAATTCTCTCTGTCCCCTGTGAACTGAATCAGCGGCATTCAGCTCCTTTCGGCCTCCCTCTCGGCTCCCAGGCTTTGTCTCTGAACACTCTTTAAGCAGGTAACACAACATGGTCATCTTTAAATCTTTAAATATGGCTTCATAGAGGTGTTTTCTTTTAATAGCACTAATCTTAAATTACAGAAAAAAATAATTTTTTAACGGCACAGTACGTCAGCCAACATAGCTGAGCAGGCATTTGCCTAATTCCATGGAGGCTCCTGACCATGTTTAGAACAAAGTATTTCCGGCAAGGGCCTAAGATCCAACAGCTAATGAAGAAATGACATTTACAAGGTCAGACAGTTAAGTTTGTGAACTCACCCTAGAAAAAGGGCTACATAGTTCGTGGTTGAATATCTCTACGGTGACCTTGGAGTACTACTCCCCTTGAGAAGCTGTGCACCATCACCAGTGCCTCGTCCACCCTTCAAAGCAATTTTGGAGCTCTTTTTCCGGAATGACCATCAGAGCTATTGTCATATGAGGCCTGACAATTGTTTACAAATTCATCCTAGAAAAATGTGCTACATTTCTCTTTGCTAAATAACACTATGGTCACCAGATGCCCAAGTGTAGTACTTTAAAGGTGACCATAATGATATTCAGCAATGAGGCATGTGGCATTTCTACCTAGGATGAGTTCACAAACTTAATCGTTAGGCCTTATATTGCAAGGATTTAGGAACGGGGAATGTTGCTGGAGGGCAGGAAGTAACATACACCACTAGAGTCTGTAGGAGCTTGGAGTCAAGGGAAGGAGAAGGGGAATAAAGAGGGCGACTGTAGTTGGTGGCGAGGAACAGATCCTGGGAAGGAAAGGAGAGATTTAGGAAGAGGTTTTGAAAGAAAGGCTACTGTTTTTCACAGTTTAAGTAGCAAATTGTTCTCCTTAAAGCAAATAAACAAACCTAAACCCTCAAACAAAAACCCTATGATTTGTTTCCAGTACTCGTAAGAGTAGATATGCACAAATCAAATGGAATTGATGTTAAATCCAAACGTATTTTGATTCAAACAACAGTAACAACAGGTTACTATCTGTGTTGTGGGGTTAATAGGTTTATATGTAGCTACCTTCTTAAATAATCATGTATTTCCCTACACAGTATAATCAGACTGGTTGAATGTGTGAAATTTTTAATGAAGACAGAGCCATGAAGTAATGTTTTATTTTTTTCAGTCTTCCACAAAGTGTAGTTCTTCATAAAGAGTCTCAATCTCTCTCTCTCTCTCCTCTCTCTCTCTCTCTCTCTCTCATTACTTGGATTTTATCACCATTTATGCTCAGTCTTCTCTGACCTGGGGTCTCTATATTGAGACTGCCTTTTGGCTCTGATTCTTTTTCTTTCTTTAAACTGCTTTCTTTCTTTTTTGTCCTCTGGTCTCTATTTCCCCTTCCTATTATCTGCTCCTTCCTGGAGGCAATGCTTCTTGCCTTCTTTGAATGTATTTAAAAAAGGCTAATCCCGAACTTCCACCTAGAGCTTCTTCCTGTGGCCTTAGAAGGGCCTGATGGTTTTTCAAGAGAATATGTACATCTGGACTCCTTCCACCAACAGTGCTGTGTTCCTGGGAAATTCCTCCATGTGGAGTGAACAGTGAGTCCTGTGAATCATCAAACACAGATAGAATTAGTTCTTCCCACTCACAGGGATGTCTAAATTAGAAGATTTAAAACAGGATTCATCAAAGTATAGAAACTACTGATAAGAGAGAAACTTTGAGGTTGAGATCCCAGAGAGCTTGATTCTCAGAAGAAACATGAGGAGATTTTCTGATGGAAGAAGTGAAGATAGAAATGCTTTGCTCACTGGCCCTAATGCATTTGCTAAAATGGGTCACAGAAGTCTTGATTTCCAGTTCTGTAACAAGAAAGAAGGAAGGAAGGAAGACAGAGGAAATAAATCAAATGAAAATATATGACAAACTTCACCTGTCTAGAAAAATGCTAACATTAGCATGCTTTCCATTGAAAGTCCTGCTTACAAGATTGGTCTTTGGCTGGAGTCTGGAAACAGGTTTTGAGAAGAGTCCAATCATTTCCTGGTAAGAAAGCCTCCTTGTGCTTAAACTGTGCATATGGTTTATGTTGAATGCCTGTGTGCCTCTGAGACATTTGGAATTTTGGTATGTGTTTAGTAGAGGAGCTAAGTAGCCAGAATCCAATTAAAACTTTGAATATTAGATCTCTAATGAGCTTCCCCAGGAGGGGACATTTCACACGGGTTATCAGAATTTGTTGCAGGAATTAAGTGCACCCAGTATCACTCCACTGGGAGGAGACTTTTGGAAGCTTGCACCTGGTTTCCTCTGGACTTCACCCCATTCACATTTTCCCCTGGCTGATTTCTGTATCCTTTCTGTGCAATAAATCAGAGCCATGAGTACAACTATATGCTGAGTCCTCTGAGTCCTACCAGATCACTGAATCTGGCTGTGGTCTTGGGTACCTGTGACACATCACCTTTCTGCCATCAGTTAATAACAGTGATTTTAGAGAACAATTATGTGCTGACTTTATACATTACATGAGAATAGTTTTGATTAATCTTTTCTGTATATAATAATTCTGAGTTTGCTTGAAAACAAAAATCAAAATGAATACTCTTTGAAAATGTTTAGAAAATACTCAACAAGAAATATGAATGTTTTTTATATTATACACAACTAATTAAATGCTTTATAACCAAAACCACCAAGTGAGAGGCAGGGTAGAGCAGAATCAACAACTTTTAAGTACAGGTTTTGACTTCACTACTTACTTGCTCTGTGACTTGGTACAACTTTACTTTTCTGAGCATAAGTTTTTTTAAAAATTCATAAAAACTAAGTGATAGTATTCATTTGTAGGTATAATTTGAGGAATTAACTTGAAGTGATGTATGTGATATACTTAACACAGAGACTGGCACATTCTCTAAGTGTTCCATTGTTGGTATAAGTAGATGTTGTTAATACTACTATAGCAGGAGGAGCTCACAGACGCTGTCAAGATCACTTTTGGGGCAACCTGAGAAGCAGAGGCCTACAGCAGGCTGGGCCTCGAGGCTATAGTGACATCTAGGGAAACTCCAAGGGATGTCACTTTAAGACTATTGTAATCTACTCAAGGGTGAGCCTATGCCTGATACCTGCACCTAGCCCTCCCTATGATGGCTCACCATCTCTCTGTCCTGACCTCAATTTCTTGCAGCTATTACCTTCAGGGGGAGGGGGTTTGGGGGGTTTCCTTAAACTCTCTCCTCTGAACATTAATAATGCAGTCACCCAGAAAGTATAGAGTGATGAAGGTAGAAAGGCATATAGCTCTATTTCCTACCCATGTGGCCTTGGAAAAGTCACTTCCCTGAGCCTCAATGTGCCTACCTCTCCGTAAAACAGATGAATTAAAAATATCTGCTGTCATGGGGGCAAGACACAGTTGTAAGAGGGACTTTACCTAACAAGTGCAATCAGTGTAACCTGGTTTCTTGTACCCTCAATGAATCTCCAAGAATAAAAAAAAATAAATCTGCTGTCACCTCACTTGACACTTGCTGAGAAAGACCTCAGATAATCCAGCAAAAACGCTCTGCAAATAGCAAAATACCATACAGAGAAACCCTAAAGACCTGCTCTGATATTTTTCTAGGGTGTTCTTAAAGACCATTATCCAAGGTTTTCTGAGTGTTTGGCAGAAGAAAGAAAGAAGGTCCTGAGACTTATTGACAAAGGAGATGTCTTGGTATGACACGCATCTTAAAAATATTGAGTCCTGGTTATTTATTTAGACTTTACAAAGGCTGTCAAAGATTATATCCTTCTCCAGCTTAGGCTGGCATAATATACAACAAAACCTTTGCTTTGATATTTAATAACTGGGATCATCCCACTATTTTTTTTTATTTTTATTTTGCAAAATGATGCAGCATGATTATTTGGGATTGATTTATTGCCTTGTTGTGGAAACTTGTTTTTCACTGATTCTTTTCTCCCTTCAGTACTCTTCTTCATTAATTGATTGATTTGATAGTTAGAGCTACAACTCCATCTCTGAAGATAGAGTGGAATAATTATAGCAGCCTGCTGTTCAATCATCCTACCACCCAATTACTGTGCTATTGTGCTCTGGACTAGCGTTTTATTAGCTGTAGTAATTGTAGTTGAATTTAATAATTTCATAAGACACTTGGACACAAATAATGTGGTCATTATTTGGGGGCAGTTTTGTGGAACCTTCAGTCTCACACACAAGTGAAAGAATTGGCACTCATTTCTCTTGTTTAGTGACCTTTTAAGAAGTACTTGAACATTCCACCTTGCAATCAGCATAGCCGTAAATGCCCAGCCTAGAGAGGGAAGACAGACTCTACAGCTCAGGGTGTTGGTTGTTTAGGAGCCTGGTGAGGGGGGATAACACTTACCTTCCTTGGGTGCCACCATCCCCGAGCCTTGGAATATTATGTGGCTAAGCTACAGAAGAAGAAAATGATGCCATTGTTTGTTAATTGTGCTTCATGTTACTTTTGCCTGTAAAGCTCCTTCTCCACGGTTCCTTTTTCTCTGAAATCAGCACATAGCGAAGCAGGGTAGTCTTCGCAAGTAAAATACAAAGGTTTAACAGTGTGGAGTGACGCATCCTTTTAATTTACTCTCCTCTCATTATACCCAGTTGGGTAAATTCTCCCTCCATCCGCAGACCCTACTCTGAACTTGCCCCCTCTACTACCTTGAGATAGAGTGTGAGGCAAAGGACCAGGACAAATGTCATATGCTGCTCTAGATTGATCTGATTTCATTTCAGAACTCAAGAGGCAGGCTCAATCCTAATTCAACTTCATGTGAACCAGATATGAAATTATTCACTCCATGTTTTGCTTCCCACATAATGAAGATAACCAGACTTGTTTGCGTTTGACATTCTCATAAAAGAGCATTGTTTTCGTGTTAAGTTGTATTAATAGTCTGCCATATCAGAGTTGCCTACACTGGAAGCAAAACTCTGTGAAAGCTGATTCTGATTTCCTCCTTTGTTTGCTACTTTAATCGCAATTATAGTATTCACTAAATCAGTTGGGAAGAAAACAGTTTTTAAAAAGAATTTTCTTTGTAATAATTTCCCATCTCCCTTCCTTTCCTCCCGTTCCTTATTTCTCTCTCTCTCTCTTTCTCTTTCACTCTTTCCTTCTCCCCCATCCCTCTTACACACACACACACTCCATTGACTTTGTTACTTATGATTCTCTCACATGTCAATATCCATAATTTTGGAGTTTATAATTTGTATAAAGTGTAATCTGCACACCATTATGGAAGAAACTATCTGACTTATTTTGGACTTATTGTGAGATTCAGAACTATAAGGTTTCCCTCCCATTTTTATTTGATTGATTTTCATTGAACTATAAGAAAAAAAGAAGAAAAAAATGGAATATTTATATATGATCCACTTTGGTAATCTATACTTAGAGGAAATACAATTGGAAAAATGTTTGGCAATTATGATTTCTCTTATTCATTTTTGTTATGTTTGAGAATTCTTTCCCAGTCTAACTGCCCCTCTATCAAGAAAAACATGTTGGATGGAGAACAAATAACTAAATTTGCAAGAAAATGCATAACATACATAGACCTGGCAAAGATCCCTAATACAACAGCAAATCTTTTCTGTTTTGTTCAATAGAACACAAAAAGTGTAAATAAAGATATCTAGGGTCTGAAACGAAAC
>NW_003852517.1:1038298-1056198 GCF_000181295.1 Otolemur garnettii
TGTATTCTTTCCCTTATGAGTAAAGTGAGAGGAAGCTGGAATTCTATAGTCCTTTTTTTCATCAAGGTAGAAGCTTAAAAGCAAAGCTTTTGCGGGCGGGGATGCTTCAGTGACATGTGAAAACAACCTGTCCCCTTTTTTGGTATGTGACTATAAGCAATAAGGATTTCTTAATCTGTTGTAATAGATTCTAAGCACTATGCATTTTTCAGAGATACCATACACTTTGGGTATTTTTATGTATATTACTAATAATTATCTATACCACCCCACCAATTCCAATAATAATACCACGTAATTAGTGGTGTGGTAGTTTGAAAAAAATAGCTCCCCATAATATCCAGATCCTAATTTCTGGAACCACAAATCTAACTTTATATGGCAAAGGAGACTTTGCAGATGTGATGAAGTTAATGATCTTGAGATTGGGAGATTATTCTGCTTTATTCAGGTGGACCCTTGGCAATAAACAGTTGACAAAGGGAGGTTAGACATAGAAGAGAAGGCCATGAGAAAAAGCAGAGGGAAGCAGAGAGGGAGGGATGCTATGCCACTGGCTGACAATGGAGGAAGAAGCTACAATCCTAGATATGCAACAAGTCACTACCAGCTGGAAATGGGAAGGAGAGAGAGTCTCACCTAGATCCTCCAGAGAGTGTGCAATGTACCAAAACCTGATGTCAACCCAGTGAAATCCATTTTAGACTTCTGGCCTCCATAGCTGTCAGGGAATAAATTTGTATTGTTTTTCTCCAACGTGTTTATAGTAGTTTGTTGTGGCAGCCGTAAGTGGTATAAATAAGATCTAACATGTATCTACCATTTGCTCTTTTATTTACTAATCAAGAACTGTGCAAGTATTATACATGGAGTTTTCTAATTTTATACTCACAAAGCAATGTAAGGTAAGTATTAGAATTATTTTCACTTTATGGATGAAGAAACTGAGACTCAGAGAAGAACTGAGATTAATTCTATATTTGTCAGATTCAAGAACATTTTCTCTCAACCTGTACAGGGCCATTGTGTCCCTGAGGTTGTCAATATTTCAGGCAGAAATGACTGTTGCACCCAGAGCTACCTGTACCATTAGAACTTGGCCATACTGTGGACAAAGCTTCTAATGTCAGAGACAGCAGGTTGAAGTGATCATTCATTCATTCATTCTTCAAACATATTCTGAACACATAAATATAATGTGGAGCCTCAATCTTGCAACGTACAATATTGTGCGAAAAAAGACAAGCAGATTCAAAGTTGAGTCTTTCATAAGGATAAACTTGGGGATACACATAGGATATTATGCATGAACTGCCAGGAGAAAAAATGGTCCCATGGAGGTGATACTGGTAGTGTGAGAATGGGGGTGGGTATCAGAAAGGGCTTCCTGAAATAATGACTCTTGAGCTGACTCTTGAATGAGAAATAGGAACTTCCCAAGTGAGAAGAAGTTGGAGGCCTTTCAGCAAAGAGAATAGCATACCCCATGGTCCTGGTACCAGGAAGACTGTGAACCTTGAGCAAATTGCAAGTCATTTGTGACAATAAAGACTTCATTTGGCAGGGAGGGAGGGTACAGTAGGTAGGGAAATGATATAAGTAAGAAAAATCTAGAAAGGAATCTGGAAGCCAGGATTTTCCAAGTCCTTAAAAGCTTCAGTTCCACCACTCCCTTTGTCCTAGATCCTACTCTATTTAACTCTATCCTGTCTGTGCCTTCCCTTCATTTGTTCACCCAATCATCTCTTTCTAAGGTTTCTGAAAACTCTACTATATCTAGGATGTATTCTCTGGACCTTGTCTTATTTGACCAATAGGAAGAGTTTGACACAGAACATTCTCCTTCTTGAAATCCTCTCTTTCCTAAGCCTCTGTGGTACTAGGAGGTGCTTCTCTGACTACAACATAAGCTTCCTTATGAGTTCAACTCCTCTACTCAACTATAAATTGTTGGACTTTCCTAAGCCTCAGTCCTGGGTTCCTCTTCTTTTCTCACTTTACTTTCATTCTCCAGACTAATTCAGGCTCTTCTGCTGTATACTTTCTGAAAATTCGATCTTTTTCATTATAATATCTAATTTTTCACAGCATCAGTGATGATTGTCTCAACCCTTCATCCCTGCCCCAAGAGACCATAAGCCTATAAAAAGCAGAATGTATTAAGTTTCACTCACCATTTTCCAGGACAGTGTTTGGCTCAGTGCACACATTCAGTAGATATTGGTCAAATGGGTGACTAGATTGTGTTCTAGTAGAGACAAACCACTGAGGCATCTCTGTAATGTGGAGAATAGAGAAGAGAAGGATGAGCCTGGAAGCAATTAGAAAGCTGTTACAATAACCCGGGTGAAAAACCTGAGAGTTGAAACTAAGAAGCAGCTGTGGAAGGGGAGAGAGAAGACATATTGGAGAAGTATTTATGAGGTGGAATTCATAGAAATTGATGATCAACTGAATGGGAGGGTCAAGGGAAGGAGAGAAGACAAGAATTATATCTAGGGTAGATACTAGAAGGGAAAAGGAACTGATTATGGATTATATGCAATAAATTTAAATTTAAATGTGTTAAGTTGAAATACCTACAGTGGACATATGCTGAGGGTTTTGGATGTGTGGGTCTGGCCTTCCAGACAAGAGAGCATAGATATAAATTAATAAGGAGAAATGCAGACTTACATTCACTTTCTCCTACCATTTATTTTTTTATTGTACCAAAGCAATTATTGAATAATTGAAAGAATAACAAATTTATTAATTTTCCTGTTTCTTTCAAAAAGGAATTGATGCAACTGAATAGGCCTCAATTAGATGCACTCGGATGAGAGATAACTTGTCATACTAACTGCTGTGGTTGAATGGCCCCCCCAAAGTTCATGTTGAATGCCATTGTGGTATGGACATAGTAGTAAGAGATGGGACCTCCAGGAGGTGTTTAGTTCATGAGGAGCTAATGTCAGTATCCTGGGAGGGGTTCATTATTGTGGGAGTGGGTTTACTCCCTCTTGTTCTCTTTCTTTTTCTCTCACCCGCCCCCTTCATCCTTTCTCTCTCTGCCCTTCTATCAAGTGTTGCCTTCAGCCATGTTATGATGCAGCAAAGAGCACTCACCAAATGCTAGCACCTCATTCCTGGGCTTTCTAGCCTCTAGAACTATGAGAAATAAATTCATGGTCATTATACATTACCCAGTCTGAGGTATTCTGTTATGTAAGCGCAAAATGAACTATGACACTACTCCTGTTAGAAATATGTCAGTATGGTCCCCTTTATCAGCCTGACAGTATATAGGATGTCACAGTAAAGAGATACTACACCATAACAAGTTCAGCCTTAAGCAGCTTGTTGGGGCCTGGCTGGAAAAGGTTTATTCATGTAATATCTCTGAGCATTTAAAAAATATAGTATCTGAGGCAGGAGACTTGCTTGAGCCCAGGAGTTGGAGGTTGCTGTGAGCAGTGAAGCCATGGCACTCTACCCAGGGGGGCAGCTTGAGGCTCTGTCTCAAAAAAACAAACAAACAAAAATAATAAATAAATAAATAAAATAAAAATAAAAAATATAGTATCAAAATGCTATTTTCGCAAGTTAGGTTCTACAGTTTGGGCACTGGGCTGCTGTGGCGTGGCAGTAATGCACTCTGATGTGGAATGTGAGAGAATGGGCAAAGCAAAGAAAAGAGCAAGTTCATGTTTTTCTGCTAATGAGATCTCTGGATTTCAACTGTAGACACACTTCTTTATATTGGAAGACATATTCTAGGACTTTCATAGTTAGAGAAGTAAAGTCAATGCCTGGCTTCAAAGCTTCAAAGGATAAGCAAACTCTCCTGTGAGGGACTAGCGCAGCTGGTGACCTTAAGTCAAACCCAATGCTCATTCCATTCCAAAAATCTAGAGCCCCTAAGCATTATACTAAATCTATTCTGCCCATGCTCTATAAATGGAATGACAAAGCCTGGATAATAGCACATACATTTACATCATGGTTTACTGAACATTTAAGCCCACTGTTGAGAACTACTAATCAGAAAAAAAAAAAGATTTCTTTCAAAATATTACTACTCATTGACAATGCACCCAGTCATTTAAGAGCTTTGAAGGAGATATACAGGAGATTCATTCTGTTTTCATACCTGCTAATATGCCATCCACTCTGCAGCCCATGGATGAAGGAGTAATTTTGACTTTTAAGTCTTATAATTTAAGAAATACGTTTTATAAGGCTATCCCTGTCATAGATAGTGATTCCTCTGATGGTTCTGGGTAAAGTACATTGTAAACAATCTAGAAAGGATTCACCACTCTAGATGCCACTAAGCACATTCATGGTTCATGGGAGGAAGTAAAAATAGCAACATGAACATGAGTTTAGAAGAGGTTGATTCTGACTCTCATGGATGACTTTGAAAAGTTCAAGACATCAGTGGAGGATGAAGTGAAGATGTGAAGGAAATATGAGAACTAGAAGTGTATCCTGAAGATGTGGCTGAATTGCTGCAATTTTATGATAAAACTTGAACACGTGAGGAGCTACTTCCTATGAATGAGCAAAAAAGGGGCTTATTGAGAAGAAATCTACTGTTGGCGAAAATGCTGTTAACATTGCTAAAATGACGACAAAGGATTTAGAATATTGCATACATTTAATTGATAGAGTAGCAGCAAAGTTTGAGAGAATTAGCTTCAATTTTGAAAGAAGTTCTACTGTGGGTAAAATGCTATCAAAGGCCATTCCATGCTATAAAGAAATCTTTCAGGAAAGGATGATTGAATCCATGTGGCAGACTCTATTGTCTTAATTTCAAAACTTGTCACCCCAACCTTCAGCAATCACTATCCTTATCAGTCATCAGCCATCAACATTGAGGCAAGGCTCTCTACCAGCAGAAAGATTACAACCTGCTAAATGATCAGATTTTCATTCGCATTTTTTAGGTATAAAGTATTTTTAATTAAAGTATATAGATTGCTTTTTAGACACAATGTTATTGCACACTTAATAAACTATGATATGGTGTAAATACAACTTTTACATTCACTGGATAACCAAAATGTTTGCATAACTTGATTTACTATGTGAATCAGTTTAACGTGATATTCACTTTATTAAAGTGGTCTGGAACTAAACTCATAATATTGCTGATGTATGTACATACTTATTTTTTATGTTGTTTGAGATAAAATTTCTCCCTTTCAGTGTATCAAAGTAGCTAGTCCCAATCCAACTGAGCTCATTGGGTCTAAGAATGATAATCTCAGGATTTACAAATATGAACCCGTATACCAAATGCCTATCAAGAATACTAACAGTAACTAATTTTTTTTCAAGTGTTACATAGGACATTTTTAAGAATCTGTAATAAATAAAACTTCAGGGATGAACTACAAAAAAAGAACACCCTGGTGTAGTGGCAGCTAGAAATGAAACAGTTACAAATATAATACAATTTATTGATGAACAAGAGCAAACTGACTCTTCTGACGTTGTATTAAATAACATCCAGTGTTTTTACATAGTTCAGAGTCTATAAATAAAATTATACCAAGTAGTTGAATGCACGATTATAATCTATTATTACCTCTCTAGTAACAATTCTTCATGTATCAAATGAAAAATTGTATACCATTAACATGAGTTCTACTTTCCTAAGCCTATAAAAGCAAATTTTTTAATTCTTTTGGTAATTTCTACTGAGGTTTCTAGATTAGATTTTTGATCAGCTCCAGCTCAATGGACAACCTGTATCTGTAGAGTCTTCTGTGTGCCTGGGCTTCCAAAATGTCATTTAATTTTAGATGATCTTAGAGCATTTTGGCATAGCCACCCAAAATTCATTTAGATTTAAGTAGAAACTTAATCTTTTTTTTTTTTTTTCTACTTTACACTCTTCACTTTGCTTTCACTAAAAAAATCTCAAAGGCCTATGCTGTGCTCTATGGAGTCCTCCAATTACATTAGATTTATGGTTCAGAACTTGAAGTATGAAAAGGAGTTTCTATGAGACCCCTACCACTCAGAATAACAGAGAGCAGAACAGATGGCTCAATTACTATAGAAAGATTCATTTTACACTCTGTTTTACTGAAACTTCTACATAATACTTTTCTTATATCATACAATAATCCATATCTACACTGACAAATTATGTCTACACAATATAATCCTGTAGGTTGGTTTAGGGGAGGCACATTGTCACAACCCGTTGGGCCCCTATGGCCCAGGTCTTTATCCCTGCAGGAAGGAACCAGGCGAGACAGGGATTAGACGTAAAAGCTTGTGGGAGACAGGCTAGCCCTTACTTTCCGGGTATCCCCGAGCAACCTCCACACCAGCCTTTTATTGAGATGGAATAATACAGGTGAGGGGAGTAATTAACAATGACTACATGCTGAGGGCGCGGGCTCTTTCTCCATAAGGAGCTCCTGAGGACAAGTCACCCGAGAGTCCATCCCTCAGCTGTAAATCATCTTGCTTGGATGTCATCTGGCTCTTGACATCCTCTACAGCACACACTAGTTATTATTAGCATTTGTGTCAATGTATTTATTGCCTTCTCTAATCAGAAAAATAGGGCAGTTTGATCTCTTCTATAGCTGTAGCCTTGCCTTTATTCACAGATACTGCTCAATGTGTATTTTTACAAGTGTATAAATCAGAGCTCCATGCATACTGGCCTCCAAACACATTGGACTGTCACAAGAGGAAGATGGTACCTGTCTCAAGATACCCTGAGTCAATTTCCTCTTACAGGCTGAATCACCTCATTAATACTATAAAATTAATCACTTTTCTAATTCTTTGAAGGGACAAACATAAGCAAAATATGGCTTAAATAAGTCTCATCAAAATCTCAAAAATATATATTTCACAGCACTATAGCAAACAGAATATGTAATATTTGTTATATTTCTATCATACAAGTAGGTCTTATACAAAAACAATGAAAACTTGTGTTTAATGTTATAATTAGAGGACAGAAAGACAGACCCGACTGTTCTTCCCACCTATCTGCAATGGAGATTTAGGGTTAGTGTCACCACTATGCCTGTCCTTAGTTATACCAAAGGTCAACGTACTTACTTTCTCCCTTAAAGCATATGACTGGTTTTGAGAAAAATTTGTGACTACTTTTCATAAAAGTTTAAGTACACATCTGTACCATAATATAAAAGAGGAAGAAGTACCCCGAACAGAAGGCTGGGACCAAAGTGTTAATATGTGAGTGTAAAAAGTCAAGACTACAAGGGAATGGAATAACAACAAATCGGTCTCTAATTCTCTTGATAACCTAAATCGTCTGCATCATAGTTTATTTTAAAAACAAAGCAAAACCAAAAGTGAGTCTAAGTCAGTCAGGGGAACCATCCACAGACAGGCCAACATTTACACACTTGTGTGCCAAGTATCACCACTCCTGGTATGTCCCTCTTCTTCCTTCCAGAGCCAGCAGTAGCCACCTGCTAATCCATACAGCTAATTCCTTCAAGAGTCCAGTCAAAGGTCACCATCACCACAAAGTGGTTTCCAATGTTAAAATGTTTTCTCATCAGGATTCTCACTGCATCCTGCATAAATCTTTCCAATAACCTCATTGCATTGTTTCCGTTACAGTGCCTGGCACGTGGTACTTAAGAGTTCTGTGACAAATGAATGCATCAGCTTTGTCAAGTACCCTTTGAAGGCCATACGATTGGACAGAAACCACCTAGCTCGAGAATCTCACGATGTTACCATTTGATAAACAGAATTGCAGAATATTTCTGAGCTTAAAATTTAAACAGCTACCATCTCTTTCAGCAAAAATGGTAATCAACAGGACTTCCCGTACTAAAGGAGATTCTGCAGAAAATAAACCCTTCCCCCATGAGCATGAAGAATATTATTTGCAGGATGATTATGATTATTTTTTTCCTTTCATTTACATAACATGGTGTCTTAGCCGGCCGCACGTTTCCCAATGGGCCTTGACAGTAGCTTATCCACGTAATGTGGCCTCCCCAAGTCAAATTATCTGTTGCAGGAAGACTCTCATGCTCTTTGCAACAGCATTTGCATATTTTTTTCATTTCCATAGAAACATCTCCACTGACTCAGAACCGCCTCTGTCCTCTGAAGACAGAGATATTTATCTTTCAAACAGTGGGGTATGCATGACATAAGACAGACTGGAGCGCTTGCCCTTCAGCCCTCAACTTATAAAACATTCCTCTTTAAAGGAATTTATGATGGTCTGCCTTTAGGTTATTTATTTTTATTTTGCTCCATGACCGCTTTTCCAGTAATGAGTTTAAATATAAGCAACATAAACCCATCTGGAAATAAAATTATGCACTAGCTTCACGACAAAAGATAATTACATTATAATCAAGCTGTCATCTTTGGAGATAGTAGGAGATGAAGCGTGCTATAAACTGACATGGGAAGTGTATAGATAGTTCTTGCGAATATCCTCCACAGTGGATGGGAATACAAAGATTCCTGGTGCATAGTATCAGACTTCATAACTGCACAATTTCTAGGAGTTACAAACATCTAGTTTCTGAGGGTAATGACTTGTAGTATTCAGTCAGGACTAAAATGAGACTTTCTGTGAAGTCAGAACTCTGAGTTTTCTTGGAACTCAGATTGGCTACAATAAAACCACTTGAGTTGTGCCCAGTTTCATAACATAAATTTTAATTTGTGTTTCTTTTTCTAACATTTGCTCATTCTTAGGTTATTATTTTACTTCTTAGGTTAGTAGGAGATTTGCACTGTCTTCTGATGTGTTTGTCAGAAAGTGGACAGTTAGTTGGCTGACATGCAGAGGAAACTGATATTTTTGGGGGGGAGAAAAAGGCTGTCATTGAAGTTATTTTTCACCACGCTGAGCTCAGTTTTCTCCTGCAACTATGAGATAGGTCACTAGTTTTTCGTGGGTGAGAGGATCTTTTCTCTTTGCTGAGCTTAAGACAGCTTCTGTGATAAAATAACACAATCTACCTCCAACCATGCACTTGCCTAGACCACCAGGAAAGGGGAAATGTCATCTCTAAGATAGGAACAGGACAGACACTGGCTTGTCAGAAAAGGTGCTGCTAATACTTGGCTTTTGCCATTGCTTCTGTCACAGTGGAGAGAGAAATCCTCACCTCAGACCAAATCTGCTGGTCATGGAGTTCCAAAAAAGCAGGCTTCTGTTGTCCCCTTTTCTTGACAACATTATTGCCCAATGGGATCAGAGAATGCTTGTACTAGGGCACTGTGACCCCACAGTCCTGAGCCTCACCTCCTGGGACTCTGTCAGCTCCTGACTGCCAGTGACAACATAGTCATTAACGATAATCACTTCTTTGTGTTCCCTAGACTCTCAGATTTCTAGGCACTAATTTTTTCAGTTTGCCTTTAGCTTTCCCTCTCCTAGTCCTCACCCTCCTTCCTTGGTGAACCCCAAACAAGGCAGACAGCACCTTGCTGTGCAAAATATGGTCCTCAGCTCAGCAGTATCACCATCATCTGGGAGCTTGTTAGAGATGATACAGAATATGAACCTAGCTTCACATCTCCCCCAAATCAAAATCTGTATTTTTAAAAAAATTTTTAATTTCAAATTGATATGAGGGTACAAATTTTTAGGTTTCACTAAAAATTAGTGATAAGGTTTTCAATTAGAAGATAAGTTTCAAGTTGTAGCTGAATCCTTCACCCCGGGATGTGCTGAACACCCTCACATTGTGCATGTTAGGTGAGATCCAGCCAAATGCCCCTGTCCTTCACCCCTCCTTCCTCCCTCCTTTCCCCTCCTTCTTGCTAGACTATATTTGTGTTTCATTATTCATGTAGGCACGTAGTTGTCTATATGTTGGTTTTATATTAATATTGAGTATGTTGCATTTTTTTTTCCATTCTTGAGATACTTTACTAGGAACAATGTGTTTCCACTCCATCCAGGTAAACATAAATGATGTAAAGTCTCCATCTTTTCTTATGGCTGAGTAGTACTCCATGGTATATATATGCAAAGTTTGTTAATCCATTCATGTGTTGATCCAGGACACTTGGGTTGTTTCCATGATTTGACAATTGTGAATTGAGCTGAAATAAACATTCTTTGTGCTAAAATGATTTTTTTCTTCTGAGTAGATGCCCAATAATGGAATTATAGGATCAAAAGGAAGGTTGATTTTGTAGTTCTTTAAGAATTCTCCATACTTCTTTACATAAATGTTAGCAGTCTAGAATTATTCATGTTCCCTTCTCTCCACATCCATGCCAGCCTCTGCAGCTTTGGGACTTTGTGATGTGGCCTAATCTCACTAGGGTTAGGTGATATCTCCAAGTAGTTTTGATTTGCATTTCTCTGATGATTAGAGACAATGAGCATTTTTTCATGTGTTTGTTGACCATTCGCCTGTCATCTTCAGAGAAGTTTCTGTTCAAGTCTCTTGCCCACTTGTAAATGGGGTTGTTTGTTCTTTTCTTGCTGATTAATTTGAGTTTTCTTGTAGATTCTAGTTATCAGTGTTTTGTCAGATTCATGACATGCAAAGATCTTTTATTCTAAAGGCTATGTGTTTGTTTTAGTTGTGGTACTCTTAGCTGTGCAGAAGCTTTTTAGCTTAATTAAATCCAAGTTATTTATTTTTAGTGTTGCTGCAATTGCCAAGGGGTCTTCCTCATAAAACCTTTCCCAGACCAATATTGTCAAGCATTTTTCCCACAGTCTTTTCTAGAATTTTTACTGTTTCACATCTTAAATTTAATCCTTTATCTAGCGAGAGTAATTTTTTGTCAGTGGTGAGAGGTGTGGGTCCAGTTTTAGTCTTCTACATGTGGCCAGCCAGTTCTCCCAGCACCATTTATTAAATAGGGTTTCTTTCCCCCAGTGCATGCTTTTGTTTTATTTATCAAACATCAAATGGCAATATGTGGTTAGGTTCAACTCTAAGTTCTCTATTCTATTCCATACCTCTATCTCTATTTTTGTGCCAGTACCATGCTATTTTGATCACTATAGACTTGTAGTATAATAAATATCATTAAAATGTCCATATGATCCAAAGTGATCTATGTTTTTAATGCAAGCTTCATCAAAGCACCAATCTCATACTTTGAAGAACTTGAAAAAATAGTACTTCCTTTCATATGGAACCAGAAAAACTATGAATAGCCAATACAATTTTCAGAAATAAACCTGGAGGCATCATATAACCAGACTTCAGGTTATACTATAGAATCTGTATTTTACCAAGATCATTAGGCAATTAATATCCACAAGAAAATCTGAGATGCATTATAATTAGTAGGTTCAAACTACCAACTGGTATAATTTGCTTTGGCTTTGCTGCACCCACTTGCAATAGGACAAGAATCAGGTACATGTGGAATATGCCACTGTCTATTCGATCAGTCTCTTTATGTGAGTTTGTGCCCTGAAGTTCTGCTGATCCAGAGCCCTGCCCAGAAGCCCAGACTCTGCTGGGAGGTCTGCTTAGTCCTACTACCATCACTGGTGGTATATTTGATGGTAGAAGGTTGGACCCTATCTCTGGTCCCTGGTTGTGGTTCTTCTTTCAATATCCCAGTGACCAGAAACTATGACTGCAACTAACCTGACTTCTGCTAGTTCTTGCCATATTCCCTTATGTTCTGTGATCATCTCCATATTGGGCTGCCTTGTGTATTGATGATAGCACTGCAAATTAAGACTGACTTCATCACCTTCATGGTATAGTAAAGAAGGACCAGAAAGGGACTATTTCTAGTCACCCTATTTAATGGCCATGCTGGTATCCTCTAGATCAGGGGTCCTCAAACTTTTTAAACAGGGGGCCAGTTCACTGTCCCTCAGACCATTGGAGGGCGTGAATGTGGGTCCTGGGACAAGTCGGCTGCTAAGCAGGACAGGCAGCAGTGGCAAAAACACCTGGCAGCTCAGATAAATGTCCTCAGTGGGCCACATGTGGCCCACAGGCCATAGTTTGAGGACACCTCCTCTAGACATCATTGTATCATCATTGTTTTCTTCATTTTCCTCAGAGCCCAGTGAAGCTGAGATCTCAGCAGGTCTGACAACTATATTGTGTTTTAGCAGCTGACCACTTAAAGGTCCTTCTCTTCAAATGAAAGATTAAGACCTAGAGTCTGGAACAATTGACATAGAAGATCTGACAATTAAGTGTGTGAACTCATCCTAGAAAAAGTGTTATATACCTCATTGCTGAACTCCACTACAGTCACCTCCAAAGTACTCTCCTTGGGAAGGTATGCACCAATACCAGTGGTTAGTCCACCTTTCAAAGCAACCATTTTCAGGAATGGTGATCAGAGCTGTCATTGTATAAGGTCTGACTATTAAGTTTGTGAATTCCTCTTAGAAAAAGTGCTTTCTAGCTGGGCACTGTGGTCCCAGCTACTTGGGATGCTGAGGCAAGAGAATCACTTAAACCTAAGAGTTTGAGGTTGCTATAAGCTGTGACTGCCATGAAACTCTCCCAAGGGTCACATGGTGAGACTCTCTCTCAAAAAAAAAAAAAGAATAAAAAAAGAAAAGAAAAAGTTATTTGAATAGTAGACCGAGAATTCCCTAGGTTCCCAAGTGGAGTATGTTGCAGATGACCGTAGTGGTATAGCAACAGAGTACCACTTTTTCTAGGATAAGTTCATGAACTTAATTGTCCTACCTCATATACTTATTTCCTTCTATTTGGGGGAGGATAGGCTTCCAATCACCTTTTGGATAAAATATTTGACTCAGTATTCCCTAGAAAAGCAATAGGTAGGTAATCAATCTATAGAGTCTATGAGGATTAATGATGAAACTACGTATAAACCCTTAACTGAACATAAAGTGAGAATAAATAATATTGACTATGAAGACTATGATTGCCTTATGGTTTCTTCATCATGAGGTACAGACCAGGATTCAGTAGAAAATCTGGTTTTATTTCAAAAGGAAACTTGGCTTCCAAAAGGAAATTCTCTAAAAACCATCATAGGGTAGGGCACTGCCTGTGACTCAAAGGAGTAGGGCACTGGCCCCATATTCCGGAGGTGGTGGGTTCAAACCCAGCCCTAGCCAAAAATTGGAAAAAAAATCATAGGGTAATAATATGTGACATACCTGATTTTTCTGTGTGTAGCCACATAGCAGAAATGGATCTAACTTATATCCTGATGAAGGGAATTATCTACTGTAGTCATGAATCATGGAAATGTTTCTGTAGGGTGGCTCCATACATTCACCCTGAGCAAAATATTTCAGACAACTAGGTTAGGCAGGAAGAATAGAGCTACATATGTTCGCTCTCACCCACAAAACTATCAGAAACTTCTACATTCGCTCATCATGGCAAGCAATGTTGCTGAGAAGCAGGATTATAATTCCTCTTGGTTGTTCTCAGTCTCCTCTTCAGTAACCTACACTGGGGTGTGATTTATGATGAAAAACTAGGGGTATCTTCAGGTACAGACACAAATCCTAGTTCTACCTCTGATTATGTGAACAGCTACTTAGATCTCCTGGATTTCAGCTTTCTCATCTGTAGAATGGTGATGATAATAATCCCTATTCCATAAGGCTATTGTGATAACAAAATGAGATAACATATATAAATTACCTGACACACAGTGGGCACGTAAATATTATTTAGAAATCAAAGTATGTGACAGCAGTTAATATTCTGCAAGTATCAGCTTCATGTACTCAGCTAATTGGACAAGACGCTTATCAGGAAAATTGAATAAATTTTATTTTTGGACCTCATTAAACTCAAAGTCCCTTTCTGTCTTGAAAATTGAACTTGTAGAAGATGATCCATTTGAACTGTAATTAAATAGCACTCGTCTAAATAATTAAACAATAAGGTGGCTATGTATAGCAACTATTAGACAGTTTTTCTCTATCTATTTTAAAGACTTGTGGGTGCCTGCTATGCAAATGGATTTCGGGGGATTTTTTTTTTTTTTGTTAGCACAAATAGACTGTGAAATTTAAGTCACTTAAGCAGCACAGACAGTGTGAGTCATAGTGTTTTCATTTTTTTCTCAAATGTCTTTAGTTTTATGACAGCTCCATTTCAGGAACCCAGTAACAATGGGGCCTTTGAAAGATTCAGGAGATCTTAAAAGTATCTCACAGAGTCTTTGTTGTTACCTCACATGCTCAAAAGCACACGGAATACACCCTCTCTGCCCACGGAGTTAAATGAAGATGAAGATTCCTTTCTCTATTCTGCAGGATGCGTGGAGCAGCAGCTTGGTCAGACAGCTTGGTAATTTTTCTTTACCTGATACCAAGCAAGAGGTCTCTCCATGTAATTGACTGATATTTCATAGTCAGTATTTCTCTCTGCAGAGGTCAATCATGGCTGTGGTCAAGATCAGAGGTCCATATCCAAGAGCAAATGACATTCTTATAACAAATCAAAGTAGTAAATGGACTGAAAAAATACACAGTGTTTGCACTATTTACATTTATGTTCCTTCTCACACGAACAGAATGCTACAGAAGACTTGTATGCTACAAATGTATTCAAAGAAAAAACTTCTCAGAACAGAACCTAACATTACTATCCTTAGGCTATTTATTTTTTTTCCCTAAAATAAAATGAGAAGAAAGAGCATAGAGTCCTGAAATGCACTGTGTTTGGGGCATACATAACTTGTCTGGTTTCACGGGTTCACGTCTGGAAAAGAATTTTGCCTCACACCTCAAGTCTAACTCGTACCTGATTTAGATGATATTTAGATGAGAGTTTGGATTTCAGGCGTTACAGTTGATGCTGGAATGAGTTGACTTTTGGGGCTGTTGAGATGAAATGAATGCATTTTAATGTTGATAAGGACGTGAATTTAGGAGGAGCACTGCAGGGAGAGCAGTATGGGCAAAATTGTTTTCCCAGAAATTCATAGGTTGAGACCTTAACCCCAATGACTGTATTTGGAGATAGGAAGTATTAAGGTTAAACAAAGTCATAAGAGTTGGGCCCTAATCCAGTAGTATTACTGGAAAGAAGACAGACTAAAACTAGCTAGCTTTCTGTCATGTGGGGACAATGGGAAGGCGGCCATCTGCAAGCCAGGAAGAGAGCCCTCATCAGGAACCCAGTCCTGCCAGAATATGGTCTTGGATTTCTAGCTTCTAGAAATATGAGAAAGAATTTTCTGTTGGTAAGCCAAAAACAGAAACAAAACCCCCAAAGAATCTTGACATATATCATTTTGTCTGGTTTAAGACAGAAGGTGTGAGGAATAAATCTTCCTCAAACAAGTCTCTCGCTCCCTCTCTCAGTTGCTTCCTTCCACTCCAGTCCTCTGACTTGACATCTTCTATCCTGTGCTATCTATAGTCACATGCGTAGGGCTCAAGCCTTTGTCATTCCTCATCCTGTTGGTCGGGCAGCCACACCTTGACACTTATCTTCAGGCCTGCATGCATCAGCTTCCGTACCTTAGACTGCAAGTTTCTCTTTAATTGAACTTTTGTCTTTCTCCTTTCTCACTCTTAGTTGCTCTTTAAGTTGACAGTAAGTGGAGAGTAATGGAAAGGGCATGTATTATATTATTACAATAAAATTTGAATTACTGAGATCGCACAGAAATTACCCAACCTCTCTACACCTCCATTTCTTTCGCTTGTAAAACAGCCATAATGTTACCCAAATCAGAATAAACATATGACAAATACTTGGTTTTCTCTGCTTTTCCTGTCCCGTCTCCCCTTCCCTTCCTTTGTGTCTTCCCCACATTACTTCTGTTCCCTTTTGTCTCTAGTCGCTTCTAATTCAGTGTATGCCTGAACTCTGTGGCTCCTATTTTAACTCTATACTCAGTAGCTCCTGAGATTCTGTACCTCACCCTTTTGTCATACTAACTTGGACAATCTTTAGCCTTAGATAACACAAACATGCCTTTACTCTGGGCTATTGAGCATTGATGGCTCAAATCACCTGGCAATCCTTTATACTGATTTTTAGGGGTGATTTCAGAGAATATTCTATCATGAGAGCCCCTTTTTGGGCAGGTGATCCCTGACATACTTTGGGTGAAATAAACTAGCATTCCTTTCTTGACTCATTTGTTAGCATGACATAATTCATGTTCAACTGGTCTACAAAGGGATTTAGGAAGCACAGAAAAAAAAATGAGTTTTCCAGTCAGTCAAGAATTCCATAACATAACATTTATTTTAATAAAAATTATTCAACATACCAATGGCTCCCAAATCATTCTTCATTAACCTCGGTATAGCCCTAAAACTCACCTGACAATTCTTTCTAGCTTTCTTTCCTGGGTGACTCTTCATTTTATTCTTCAGTCCTCCAGTTCTTCAAATCTCTTGTTCTGTTGTTCACCAGCAGCCAGTTCCACTCCAGACTGTATTTCTTAATGTGAGCTATTATACTAGGTTCGCAATCGTACTTGTATTAGTTTGCTAGAGCCTCCAGAACAAAATCCTACTGACTGGGTACTTTGTATGCAGAGGCTTATTTTTTTCACAGTTCTGGGGGCTAGCAGTGCAAGGTCAAGGGCTGGCAAATTTGTTTCCTCTGACGCCCCTTTCTTTGGATTTCTCTGAAGCCACCTTCTCTGTGCCACTCCATACAGTTGTCTCTCTTGGTGTCTTTGTGTCTTAATCTCTTATGAGGACACCGGTGGACTAGATTAAAACCTCCACAAATAGCCTCTTTAAACCTAAATCAACTCTTTAAAGGCCCTATATCCAAATCCAGCCACAGTCTGAGGTATGTGACTGAGGTTTCTGATTGAGGTGTGTGTTCCCAGCTTACACCTATGAATTTGGTACTGGGAAAACACAATTCGGCCCATAACATTACCTTGTTTTTGCTTTGTTTTGTTTTCTGAAGTCAATTCTCCACTAATCTCTCATGTTTCCAAACATCTTATCAACAGAGGCAGCTATTTAAGAGTGTTTATGTAGCAAACAACCTTGGAAAACAGAGAAGACTTCTCCTCCTTGGTTATACTTACTGTCCAGTGAAATAGATTCAAGTTCCTAAGATCATAGTTCCTCAGTTATGACTCAAACAAATTGTATGAACAATTTGCCAGATTTTCTCATCGCCGTCTTGTGGGACTTGCAGGGAGTGGGGAACTGAACAAATGTGATATTCCTGGTGATTTCTAGCGAGTAAAATTCTTGAGTAAAATTCTTTCTCTAACTCAGTTTTAAGCTTCTGCCAAGATCCCTGAAACAGTAACAAGCTACGTTGTTAGCATGTAAGTAAGTTAAGATCTCAGACCCTTCATAGTCCATAATTGCTTTAATTTTCACATCCCTAAAGACTAATGATGTTGAACATCTGTTCATGTGCTTACTTGCCAACCTCATACTATTTTGATGCAGTGTTTATTTGAATAAATTCTTGATTTTGTTGTTATATTTTTATTATTGAAAATTAAGATTTCTTTATACAGTAGTCCCCTCTCACCCATGGGGGATATATTCCAAGATGCCAAGTGAATGTCTGAAACTGTGGATAGTACCACACCCAACTGATAGTTAATTACAACAAATTTCAGCTCATGTCTTCTACCTTCAAATTCAATGCTTTTTTTCATCCTTCTTTAACTTCAAAATATTAATTGAGGGGTTATGTGTTTTGGATACATGGATATCTTATATAATATTTAAGTCAGGGCTTTGATGTGCCCCTTGTCAGAATAGTGTTTATCATACCCAATAGATAAGTTTTGAGAAATCAACAAGAGGGGACAGCAGGAGAATAGGCTTGGGATAGAAACTTGTCTGTTGTTAAAAAAGAATGAAAAACATTGTATGTTCTCACCATCACTTTAGCTCCTGCTTAGAGGGAACTAATGGTGAGAACATAGTGTTTGGTTTTCCATTCCTGCGATACCTCACTTAGAAAATTGTCTCCAGTTAACTCCACATTGAC
>NW_003852517.1:1056228-1061703 GCF_000181295.1 Otolemur garnettii
TCCCCAGCATGAGTGTGATGCCAGCTTCTAGAGGGAGGACGGTGTACAGACTCAAGGAACACTCTCATGGAGAAGCTCTGGCCAAACCTGGCACATACAGCACGATGGCTGTCACCGCAACCAGGGCAGCCAACATGGGCATCCAGGGCCAGGGTTTCTTTCTCTACCACAATGGACCGAAACACCAAAACAGGAAAGCCAGGAATAGGCCGATGAATACGGCTGGGACGGGTTGTAATATGGAAGGATTATTTCCTTTCTCTTGGAGCAGCTTCAAGTGGTCTTTACATTGTTTGAGCTCATCTGTGATTGATTGCTTTTCCTGCTCAGTCATTTCAAACTTCAACTTCAGTTCTGAGAGTACAGTCTGTGTCTTTTCATACTCTTTCTGTACATCCTTTGCTTGGTTTTCAGCCTTACTGAGAAGAGTTTTTAAATCAGCTGAATCCCGAAGATGCTGTTCTTTCAAGGATCCCACTTGATTCTCAAGCTCTTTCCTAGTCATCTGAAGGATGCTGAGGTCACTGGTTAGTTCTAAACTCTGCTTCTGAGAATTGTGTAATTCTTTTTCTTGCCGTTGCAGTTCTGATGATAGCAAAACATTTTCCTTTTTTAGCGAATGACATTCAGTTTCCAACACATTCCATTCCTTTCTCAATTTCTCTAGTTCACCTTGTAATCTTGTTGTTTCTTCTCTCTGCTGGTCCTCACACTGTTGACATCGAAGCTGAAAACTGTTTTGCAGATGTGTGATTTCTTTCTCATACTCAGACGCTGCTTTCCGCCACCGCTCAAGCTCAGCTCTCACCTTCTTAAGCTCTTCTTGTAAAGAAGCAGTTATTCATGTAATTTTTACATTAGTACGTTGAGATTCTGAATATTATGGTGGCCTAAAGTAGGCTTCTTGTTACACCAAATTATTTATAACATTCAATTTATGAGTACTTTACTCTGAATTCTGATGACAAGATAACTCATTTTTCTGATTCGATAACTACCCAAACCAAACAACCAATACATACATGGGAAAAGAGGCCCTGTGTGCTCAGTGCCTATCAGTTTGAAATATATACACATATATATATATATTTTTTTACATATTTACGCCATTTTTACTTGTTATAAAACCACTGAGCTATTGGGAACAAGACTTAGAAACAACTATTTGCGTGAATCTTTTTTTTTTTTTTAAGGAAAAAATACATTTGGAAAATATTCTGTTATAGTGAAAATCTGGGGAATATGTGCACGCTTATTCAGCCTTAATGTGACTTGAAGATGTGGAGGACATCAGCTTCGAAAAACTTTCCATGAGAGTGTGTATTTTCTTGAGCAAACTGAAGTATTTCTGGGAGCAAAAACATAGTAATTACACGATTTCAGTACAGTCAACCAAACTGTTGAGTCAATTGGAATGAAATTTATTAAACCTCATGTATTTAAAGACATATTTTCTTTAAAAGCCAAGTTAGTTTCTCATATACAGCATTTTAGGAAGCATGATTTTTTTTTCTATCATCTGTTCCTCCAAGCATGTTTAATTGAAGAAAGAATTAATCTCTTTAGATAAGCTTTTATTGACTTAATTTGGTTATGATGTGTCAGAGATAATTCATATTCAAGGTGGGCTGTTGTTACCTACCAACAGATTTCCAGGTTGGGTATACAAATGGTTATTTTCTTTTTATTGTTGTTAATTGGGACTTTCTGTTAATGAGCAGCACTATTCCTGAGATTAATGGTATTCCATGCACAATGAAGCACCTAAACACTGCTTGATGTTAAAAATTTAAAACACAGAAGTGAAAGTTTAGCTATGGTTTTGTGTGGCATCATAGTTATGTCAATAAAGTTTATTTAGATCATAGAATATCCTAAAGTATCACATAGTTAAATTTTTCAGTAATGAAGACTGGGAGAGAATATCAGTGAATTGGTTTGAATGTTCTGTGGCAATCCACAAGTCTAGCCAAATTAGGATTTAATTTGCCTTGTGATGTTTGGCAGTCACTGTTTGTACTTTAAGGTTATATTTTAAGCTATTTGGGATTGCTGTTGGGAGGATCATTAGATTTATGGAGGAATTAGTCACAAATGACTTTAGAAAATACTGTCATATAGTTCATTTCATCATTTTCTGTTGCAGGAAGCCACTCCACCACAGAATGCTAATATGCCAGTGGTACCCAGTACCTCTTGTATATAGGTTATTGCAAATATTGTTCTGAAATGCTTAACTTCAGAATTACATTTTTTAAAGTAAATAATTGTTTTAAATCTATTTTGTAAAGATATAAAGTACAATAGAATTTCTGGAGTACAAATTAAACTATTTGCACTAACACACGTGATGTGCATGATTTAATAAAATAACTTTACTCTCCATAAAAAAAAAAAAGAAACTTGTCTGTTGTTAAAAAAGAATGAAAAACATTGTATGTTCTCACCATCACTTTAGCTCCTGCTTAGAGGGAACTAATGGTGAGAACATAGTGTTTGGTTTTCCATTCCTGCGATACCTCACTTAGAAAATTGTCTCCAGTTAACTCCACATTGACACAAACTACATTATTTCATTCCTTTTATGGCTGAGTAATACTCCATGTTTTATATAAATCACATTTTCTCTCTTCACTCATGAAAGGAAAAGCACTTAGGTTAATTCCACATCTTTACAGTTGTGAATTGTGCTGCAATAAACATTCTAGTGCAGGTGTCTCTTTGATTAAATGACTTCATTTCCCTTGAATAGATGCCCAACAATAGGATTTCTGGGTCAAATGTAGGTCCTACATTTATCTCTTTGGGGAACCTCCATCCTGTTTTCCACAGAGATTGTACTAACTTGCAATCCTATGAACAGTACATAAGCATTCATTTCTCTCTGCACTCACACCAACATCTAATGTTTTTGTTTTTAATAATGGCCATTCTGACAGTGATAAGATGGCATTTCCCTGTTGATAGTGATGTTGAGCACTTTTTCATATATATGTCTATCTTCTTAAAAAAAAAACTTTTATTTGCATAATTTGTCTACTTTTTGATGGGGTCATTTGTAATTTTCTTTCTGCTGTAGATTCTGGACCCCAGTCTTTTGTTGGATGTATAGTTTATGGGTGTATTTTTCCTTTCTGTAGGTTGTCTATTTACTCTGTTGATTACTTCCTTTCTTGTATAGAAGCTTTTTAATTTAATTAAGTCCCATTTGTTTATTTTTGTTAGTGCTGTATTTGTCTTTGAGGTCTTAGTTATAAAATTTTTTCCTAGGCTGGTGTCTAAAAAAGTTTTTCCTATATTTTCTTCTAGAATCATTATGCTTTCATGCCTTACATTTATGTCATTAATCCATTTTGAATTAATTTTTGTGGATGTTTTATTTCATTCATCTGCATGTGGTTATCCAGTTTTCCCAGCACCATTTATTGATTAGGACATCTTTTCTCCTATTGTGTCTGCTGTGTTAAAGATCATTTGGTTGTAGGTAGATGTTTTCTTTCTGGTTTCTCTATTCTGTTCCATTGCTTTATGTCTGTACCTTTATACCCATACTATATGGTTTTATTTATGATAGCATTGTGGTATAGTTTGAAGTCAGGTAATATGATGCATCCAGATTTGATCTATTTGCTTAAGATTGCTTTGGCTATTTGGGTTCATTTTTGATTCCAAATAAAACTTAGTATTATTTTTTATAGATCTGTAAAATATGATGCTGGAATTTAGATGGGGAGTGCACTAAATCTATGAATCATTTTGGGAAGTATGGACTTTTTAGTGATGTTCATTTCATCAATCTGTGAGCCTAGTATGTTTTCCCATTTGTTTGTGTCATCTGCAATTTCTTTTATAAGCATTTTGTAGTTCTCTTTGTAGAGTGTTTTA
Organism: Otolemur garnettii; assembly: GCF_000181295.1. Taxonomy (NCBI): domain Eukaryota; kingdom Metazoa; phylum Chordata; class Mammalia; order Primates; family Galagidae; genus Otolemur; species Otolemur garnettii. The sequence goes on from NW_003852517.1 coordinate 1,060,114, forward strand.
ACCTACCTTATTAAGTATATTCCTAGGTATTTTATTTTCTTTGTAGCTATTGTGAATGATATTGAAACCTTAATTTGACTCTCTGTTTGACTGTTATTAGTACACAGAAATGCTACTGATTTGTATACATTTATAAACTTTGCTGAATTATCAATTCCAGGAGTTTATTTGTAGAGTCTTAAGGGTTTTCTAGATACAACATCATAGCATCAGCAAACAAGAATAGTTTGATCTCCTCTTTCCTGATTTTTTTTTTTTTGAGACAAAGAGTCTCACTTTGTCACCCTCAGTAGAGTTCTGTGGCATCATAGCTCACAGTAACCTCAAAATCTTGCAAAATCTTGGGCTCAAGTGCTTCGGCCTTTCAATTAGCTGGGACTATAGACATCTACCACAATACTCAGCTATTTTCAGAGATGGAGTCTCGCTTATGGCATCATAGCTCACAGCAACCTCAAACTCCTGGACTTTAAGAGCCATGAGCTATAAATTGTATGGATTTGGTTGGAAGAAAATTGCTAACAAAAAGCAGCCCATGAGAACTCTGCTCTAAAGGAAAGAATCATAAATTATAGGTAATGCTAAACTATGGATAAATCTTCTCAAATAGAACATTGTGAAATCCCAGAGAAATGACACAGAGCACTCAAAATTAAGAATAAGGTGATGAGATTAATCATTTGAAAATATCAATGAGAATGTGGAGAAGCATCTACACCTGGGGAAGATTAGGTGAAGAGAGTTCTAGGGTGCTACACTTACCCCACAGGCATTGGAGCCAGATGATTAGAAGGCTCCCTTCACCACCACAGACCTCTGTCTGGACTGACCAAAAAACTGCCTATAGTCTATGCACTCATTGCCCCAGGGAATAGGCATAGTAAAAATGTAGTGGCTGCTGATCTTAAGGTTCTACACATGATGCAGTCTTGATCATTCAGGTACAGTGCCAGGTATTCATGGGACTCAGTTTTGCAGCAATAGCCTTCCACACATCACCACAATGTTTTGCAGCAATAGCCTTCCAGCTCAGTTTTGCAGCTCAGTTTTGCAGCAATAGCCTTCCACCATCACCACAATGTCCTGGTGCGTGACCAGAGTGGATGCTCCCCTGAGGCATGCCCTGCAACTGGAAGCCTCATATCCATTCCCTCCAGTATGGTAGGTTCTGAGCAAAGGAGTTGCCTCAGGCACTGGATCCCTGACCTAGGAAGCTTTGGAAAATTCCCTCAGCAGGAGCTGGGCAGGGGAGAACTCCACAGTCCCTAGGCCAATGGAACTTACCCCCCAACCATGCAACTTAGTATCTATGGTTCCCAAGCTGGCAGAAAAGCCCCACCACCTGCATGGCCCTGCCTCTACAGGCCTCAGTTCTGGCTCTGAAACTTTCATGCTAGAGTTCAAGGCTCTTCATCTGTGGCTCCAGAGATCCTGCCAGGACTAAGATACCACCCCAAGATTCCAGTAATGCCCTTAGATCTCAAGATCCCACCCCTGAGTCTCCACCACTAACACTGGATCAACAAAACTTCCCCTAGATCCAGCACACCATGAGGGATACAGCAGCTTCAAGCTGTATTACACATGGAC
>NW_003852517.1:1061847-1064308 GCF_000181295.1 Otolemur garnettii
CCAAGCCCCAACTCAAACTTCCTACAAGAATATGAGGAACAACCCCTGCACAGACAGCATCTAGCACTGACTTGAACTGTGACAATGACAAGTGAATGGGACAAAACCCATGTTTCAGGTAGTGGGTGAAACCCTGAACCTCCCAGAGGATTCGTTATGCTCTACCACAGTAGAGGCAAGTGGAGGAGTGAGGCTGTGAAGGGCTGGGTTGGGTAAGCCTGCAATTAGGCTACACAATGTTGGGCACAAAAGCCATCTCATCAGAGGTAAATGCTCAGCTCAAAGACCACAGGGAAAGCCACTACAGAGGGGCTGAAATGGATCCACCAAGCAAGAGAGTCTGATCTTAGGGGAGGGATCACCTGGGATTTATAGATTGGCTGTTGGGAGTAGGTTTTACCCTTTTTCCAGGTCCCCTTCCAGTATCAGGCCATGACTTGCCCAAACTAGCTGAGCTACCCACCAATAACACCATGGGCTGGGAGCCTCCCTACCAAGGATTCTACCCTGGACTCAAAGCATGACTTTCCTAGGTGGGGAGGGGTAATCTACAACTGTGCTGTGGCTTGGACACACTACACTTTCCTTTCAGTTCTACCACATGAATTCTCCTACTTCCCAAGGTTACTTCATAAATCTTCCCCACTATAGCCCCAAGCAACACAATTGAGTCCTAGGAGTATAGGATTCAGTCTGCAGGCATGTCCCCAGATCCCACAAGTTCAATCCCTGGCCATACTAGAAAGAAGCACATTTGTCCTGTGTTGCCTATGGAGTGCTCAAGTAGGCTTAATGTACCTCTGCTTCAGATTACTTCCTGCTCTGCTGGAGCAGTCAGATGGTGCAGCACCAGGCAGGGAACTCTGAATCTGAGTCCCCTCATCCACAGAAGATTTTTAAAAGGAAAGGTATGAGCCCCACTCTCTCTGGAAACCTTTGTGCACTAGATGCACCAAGAAAGGGGAAGCAGTCACTCCAAGAGCCCCCACCCAATCATTCCTTTGGGCACCCTTGCCATTTGATAGCAGTCTCTTAGGAAGGAAGAGAGGCTGAGTGGAGAAGAGTTGGCACTCTAGTTCTCTTTGTTTCTCTCCCTGGAACGTCCTTGCTTTGGGATCACACAGTTCTCCAAGAACCCACTGGCCCCCATGGCCACTGCACTCTGGGCAAGAGTTGGGAAATATTTGTGTGGGGAATAATGACATGAAAACTGAAGGTTTAAACCTCCCTTGGGAAGACAAAGGCGCGCAGTGGTGGAGAACAGCATGGCACTGGCTGTCTCAGCTCAGGTCTGTGGTGATAGGAAGCAACTCTGAGGGATCTGGCAGCCTCACATTTTGTTTTCAAGAAACACCTAGTTCACTGGCAGCAACAGATTTTTGGACTCATGAAGGAAGAGTTGGCCTGGTGACTACTAGAGGTGTGAGGGTAGGAGAAACAACCCCACACACACACTTACACTTTCCATGGGACTTCAAGTTTGGCAGGTGTGGTGGGTTGATCTCTGATGATACCTTGTGGCTCTTATTCAGCTCTGCAACTTCTTCCTGTGGAATCTATTCCTGTGGAAAAGTTCTGGCACTTTTCACTCAGAAATATGTTTGTCTGTTTACTTGCTTGCTTGTTTTTTCAACTTTTCTTTCTTTTTGAGATGATCTGCAGACTGATATCTCTAATTAGCCATCTTGCCTATTCTCCAAAAGATGCTTTCAAGGAAAAAAAATCTGAAAACAAATGAAGATGTTTGAGGTGTTATACTATGGCAGAACTACTGACTTTTGATTTGATTTTGAATGAAAACAACTTACTCTGTGTGGGAAAAAAAAATGAGCTAATAGCAATGGATAAAATAAAGTCCTCTGGGAATCAGCTTGGCTAGTTATGATCTCTGCCAATAACAGCCTTCTCTAAATCACCAAGCATATTGTAGGGGAAAATGAAATAACACAGATAAGCTCTTTTTCTGAGCCAGCAAGTTAAGCCAACATAGCCAAATTTCCCTAAAATCCCCTTGTGAAGTAGAGCTGATCTCTACTCAATCACAGACACAGAATTCTCTTTGAAGAAGAACTTATATCTTAGCAAAGCTCAAGAGGCCTCTGGCAACCTGGCTAAAGCCTACTCAGCAACCCTCTTCCCTTCCTCTTTGGCCCCATGCAGTGTATCTTGTTCTTCAGTTATACTGAAATAAGCTATTGCAGTTATTAAATAGGCTGCATACACTTTCAGAATTCCAATATTGCACCTTCTGTGTTCTTTACTTGGAATTCCATTTTCTTCCCCTTTCCCACCACCAGATAGGAAAATTTTAATTTTTTCCCTTGCAACATCTCAAATGCCACTTCCTTTGTGAGGACTTTCTTCATTTCAGCCTCAGCTATACCTACTTCTACTTCTCCCTCACTTCACCTTTTTCTTAGCTATCTCCACCAAGTTAGCACTCAATTAAGACTCTTGAGGG
>NW_003852517.1:1064447-1085874 GCF_000181295.1 Otolemur garnettii
ACAATGTCATATCTGTCCTTTTGTTTTATTGTATTTATCTAAGTAAGTACTACATATAAGGTGTGCAACAAGAGCTCTTGTACAAAATGCTGAATCATTACACATTTTTACTTGTTCTATAATTAACTGCCTTTCATTTTAAAAAATCTAACAATAATTTATTAAATCAATTATTATTAATTTGTTATGATTACATTTTTATTCAAGGTTTTCTTTTTGCTTTTATTATTTTTAATTGATATACAATAAATGTACATGTTTATGGGGCAGAGTATGCTATTTCAGTACATGTTTACAATGTGTAACGATCAAATCAGGATAATTAATACATCTGTCCTTTTAAATATTTATAATGACTTTTTGTTAGGAATATTCAAAATTTACTGTGCTATTTGAATATGTACAATAAATTATTAATTACAGTCTCTCTACAATGCTATAGAACTAGTTTCCTTATTTAGTTGTGCTTTTGTAATCATTAACCAACCTGTAGCTATTCCCCTGCCTCTCTACACTTCCCCGCGTTCAAGTATCCCCTATTCTACTCTTTACTTCTATGAGATCAACTTTTCTAGCTTCCACATATTAGTGACAACATGCAGTTCCTGGCTTATTTCATGTAACAAACTTATTTATGTTGCTGCAAATGACAGAATTCTGTTCCTTTTTAGAGCTAAATAGCATTCTTTTGTACATATATACCACAATTTCTTTATCTATTCACTTGTTAATGGACACTTAGTTTGATTGCATCTATGCCTCAGTTATTCTGAATACTGCTGCAAGAAGCATGGGAGTGCAAATATCAACTTCCCTTCCTTTGTGTATGTATGTATATGTATATATATACATATATATAAACAAATATATATTTATGTGTATGTGTATTTAAATATATATAAATAAAAATGGAACCAACCTGTGATCCATATGTATGTGTGTGTATATATATATATATATTCTCAGCTAGAATGAAACTTCATGAGGACTGCAGGGTACCTAGTGGTGAGGTCTATAGGTGACCAAGGTGTTGATAAAGATTTCTGGGATCCTCTTTCTTACCTCCTCACCATAGGGATTAATTCCTCCTGGTTCCCAGCTAATTCTAGTTCAGGGATGGGGTGGTGGAGGCCCAGAATCTCCTTCTATTCTCTATGTATGTCACCATCCTGAGTTTCTGTGCTCACCAGGGTTTCTGTTACTTCCCTGATGTGCTCTGGTACTAGCCCTCAGATATTTTCATTAAAAATATAGTTGTTTATGTGTTGCTCTGGCTGTCTTTGTAAGGGGGATATGTACTAGGGGCTTCTACTAAGCCATCTTAATGATATCACTCCTGATCCTTATCTTTTGAAAAAATACTATCTGTTTTTCTAACCTCTCATTTTGTTTTCTGTTTATGTAATAGTATTTAGCAAAGGCATTTTTAAAAGTTGGACAAACCTTAAAGTGAAAAGCAAAATAAAATATGAAGTTAGGTAGAAATGTATCTTTTAATATCTGGGATTCAAATCTTCTTTGTATTTCATTGTTTGTTTGTTTGTTTGTTTTGTTTTGTTTTTTCTTTGGTTTTTTTAGAGTGCCGTGTTGTCACAGCTCATAGTAACTTCCATCTCCTGAGCTTAGGCAATCCTCTTGCCTCAGCCTCCCAAGTAGCTAGAACTACAGGCACCCCCCCCACACACACAACATCCTGCTATTTTTTTGTTGCAGTTTGGCCAGAGTAGGGTTTGAACCTGCCACCCTCAGTATATGGGACCGGTGACCTACCCACTGAGCCACAGGCACCACCCTGTATTTCATAGTTTTTATAGTCATCCTGAAGGAAATTATTGGAGGGGAAGTACTTTATTTCAGAATACTTTCACATATCAGATTACCATGCCCAAATATCATCATCATCATTATCATCATCGTGATTATTATTATGATAGAAATAAATGAAAAGTGCCAGATAAAGGAACTATGTCAGGGGAAAAACAGATGCTGGTGGGAGATTGAAAAGGGAACTGAGCACTTTTGGGTGAACTAAGGATACTGGGAGGATTATAATAGGGAGGAGAAAGAGGGAACTAATGGAGCTGGGTCTTGAACACAGAATTCTTTGTTAAATACATAGAGAATACGAGTGTGACACTACAAATTTTCAACAAGTAGTCTAAACAGCTCTGATTATTCTCCTACCACCTAATATAATTCCCACTATACAGATGAGGAAGCAAGTATAATGGATGTAAATCTAGGAAGGGCTGGATCTGGAGCCTTCCTTTATTTAACCCCCACTTTTTCTCTGTGTCTTTTATGTTGGAGCTAGAAAGAGCCTTAGACCACATAACTCATCTCCCTCACTGCACAGGCAAGGAGTGAGATCTGCAAAGGGTAATTTATCTGTGGGAGATGGTGTTAGATTTGAATGCAAGCAATCTATGTGGTAGCCCTCACCCACACCTCTGCTGGGCCTGAGAATCTGGCAGGTGCTGTGCAGACAAGTATGGGGATATGCACTAGGGATAAAGAGCTTAGGCTATAAGAGGACCAACCCAAGGCCAGAGTGGAACTCAAGTCTCCTCACCTCCAGTTAAGCTGTCCTTCCACTACACAACTCTGTCTCTCCTGTATGACCCATTAAGTTTCCATCTCAGACACAGTCCTTAGGATCTCTTTATTCTCTCTAAGATCTGTGTGAAAACTCTGCTGAGGAGGGACACCATAAAAGGATGCTCCCTAGAAATACCCAGCTGTACAGTACAGAAATTGGGACCAAACCCAGTTATATCTAGGCCCTTATGAAGACAATCAGAAGAAAGACAGGTCAAATTATTGCAAGCATTTAAAACTCACATTGTTTAAGAAGCATTTAATACATACTAAATAAAACTAGATAGTGGGCATTGATGATGCATTTCTTCCTTGACTTAGGGTCAAGGAAGTAATCCCCAATTTCCCTAAATGTCCAAATAGAACATTACTGTAAATTGTCACATTCAAGAAAGGAAATTTTGCTATGATGACTGGGATACCACAAGGGGTGAGAATTGTACCACTTATAAAATATTGTGTCAGCTACGTGAACAAGAATTGTATATGAGCATGAGGTTTCTCTTGCAGAAGGAGGTTAAGAAACACCACGGACCACAGCAGCTCAGTGCATGAGAACCTGAGTGGAGCAAAGCTGAGCACAACCACGATTTCCTATTTATTAATTTTCAGCAGGAAATAAACAGCCAGTGTTGCTCTTTGGCCAGTGTTGTCAAGTGGCTGAGGTCACCTAAGCAGTTCAGAAATATTTCCTAGAATTTGCTTCTTATAGGCAAAATACCCAAGAGCTTTAGATCTTTTTATTTTTCTCCTTGTCTTCTCTGTCAGAACTATCAGATATATCTGAGAATGTAAAATCTCTTCAATAGAAAAATTATAATTATAATAATATAAAATTATATGTGACTTTTATAACAATATTAATGTGTTAGAGCAATTTTATGGTTAGTAGAGGATATGGTGAATTAGCTGAAACTGAAGTTTGAATATGTTATCTAAGTAAAGTAAGAAAGCTTCATGAGTAAGATTGGAAGAACTTGCAGAAAACTCATGTAGAAACAGGTGCCCTATAATATGGTCATTTTTATAGACATAACATTGAATATTTCCTGAGCCTTTCTGTTGTCTAGGCACTGGACTCATTTCTGTGATATGTAAAAGGGAGATCAAAGTGCCTTCCTGGCTCTCAAGGACTTAATGGTGTAACGGAGAACATGAGACATATATACATCTACTTGTAGGCTCATGTCATGATATTTTTCTCTACCTAGTAGAAGAACTTACTATTAACAAGTACTAAATGGGTTCTTCCAAGGGAAAAATAAGCCCAAATGGGCATAAATTAATATTTGAGCTAGGTATAGAACAGGGTAGACTCTAGATAGATAGGATAGGGTATTAGCATTTCAGAAATAGGAAGTAATATTAGAATTTTCTATACATATGATTATGTTGTCTCTAAATGATACTTTTCTCGCTTCTCTTTCAGTCTGTATGCTTACTATTTCTCATTTTTTAATTTTGCACTGAATAGAACCTCAATGTTGGATGGAAGTGGTGAGAGAAAACACTTTTCATTTTGATCTTCAATAGGAAGCATGCAGTCTTTCAATTATGAAAGATGCTCTTTACTATAGGTTTCCCTTTGATGCTTTTTATCAGTTTGAGGGAGTTTTCTTCTATTCCTAGTTAATAGAATTGTTAGTAAAAACAGAGTATTATTTAATCAAGTGCTTTTTCTGTGCATATTGCGAGTAGGCATATGTACTTCCTTTTTATTCTGTTAACATGGTTAATTACATTGATTGAATTTTGATTTTTGCCTTCCTAGAATAAAGCTTATTTGTGATGTATTATATTTGTATAGATTGATGAAGTCAATTAACTAAAATTACATAAAGGATTTTGACATCTGTGTGTATGAGGAATATAGCTTTCATTTTTTGGTAATATCTTTGTCTAATTTTGATATAAGGATAATGCTGACCTCATAAAATAAGTGTAGAAATTTTCCCTCATCTCTGATTTTCCGGAAGAATATGCATATAATTAATATTATTTTTGACTTAAACATTTGGTAAAATTCATTAGTAAAGTTATCTAAACCTGGAGTTGAGTTTTCTTTATAATAGGGCTTTTAATTTCAAATTTTATTATTTTAGTAGATAAAGAGCTATTCGGACTATTTATTTCTTCTTTGATGAGCTTTGGTAATTTGTATCACTCACAGAATTCATTTATTAATAACTTTCAAATTTATAGGCATAACTTTTCATTCTTCTAACCTTTTAATATCTATATAATGCTATTTATATTATCTCTTTCATTTTGATATTGATAATTTTTGTCTTCTCTCTTTTTTTATCAGGCTGACTAGAAGTTTATGAACTTTATTGATTTGTTCAGAGAACTACCTTTTGATTTTACTCATTTTACCATTTTTCTGTTTTCTCTTTTATTGTTTTCTACTCTAATTTTATAATATCCTGTCTTCTACTTACTTTAGATTGAGTTTGATTTTTTTTTGCCTAGTCTTAAGGTAGACACTGAGTTCATTTATGTTAAATTTTTTCTTTTGCGATGCAAATTTCTCTTCAAGTATTGCTTTCCCTGTATTCCACAAATTTTAATATGTCATGTTTTTATCTTTATTTAAAATATTTTCTAATTTCTTTTTGACTTTTTTTGTTGACCAATGATTACTCAGAAATGTATTATTTAGTTTTTAAATATTTGCGATTTATACTTTTGTTACTGCTTTGTATTTTAATTTTATTGGCATAATAAACATACTTTCTATCATTTGAATTGTTTTAAATTTATTTATCATTTATAGTTCCAGATATAGTCTACCTTGTGAAATGTTTCATGTGCACTGGAAAGAATTTACATTCTACTGTTACTGGTTGGAGTATTCTACAAATGTGAATTAGATCCAATGGGTTCATAGTAATCTTCATGTCTTCTATAACCTTAATAATTTTCTATTATTTATCCTATAAATTATTGAGAAAAAAGTGTTATTATTTTGGATTTGTGTATTTCTTGCAATTCTATCAGTTTGGGATGCCTTGCATAAATATTTAGTATTTTCATTTCCTCTTGTGAATTGATCCTCTCATCATTATGAAATGACCTGGGCTGTATCCTCTGCTCTAAAATTTGCTTTGTCTACTATTAATATTTCAGCATTCTTTTGATTAGTATTTACATGGTTTATTTTTTTCTATTTGTTCACATTTAACCTACTATGTCTTTATATATAAGGTGGACATTGTTGTAGGCAAGACACAATTCAGTCTTGCTTTTTGATCAAGTCTGACCACTGCCACCTTTTACTTGGGGCACTTATTTGATTTACATGTAATGTGATTTATGGTATGGTTAGGATTAAATGTACCATCTTGCTGCTTATTTCTATTTGTACCATCAGTTAATTATTTTCTTTGCCGTCTTTTTCTGCCTTCTATTGAATTTGGGCATTTGTTTTATGATTCCATTTTATCTCTTTTGTTTATGACCTTCTAGTTAAGTCATTAGAGCAGTTGATTTAGGGTTTACAGAGCTTATCATTAACTTACTGTAGTCTGTCTTCAAGTAATATAATCCCACATTGTGTATAGTATGGGAGCCTTAGCACAGTAAGCATTTACTTCCTATTCCTCGCCTTTGGGCTTTTGCTTTTTAACATTTTAATTCTGCATATATCTAAAGCCCACAATACACGGTTATAATTTTTGTTTCAGTCAACTATTAAAGAGATTTAAACATAAAAACACCTCTTTACAAGAACACATTTATTTACCATCTCTATTGTTTTCCATTCCTTTGTGGGTATTTAGATTTTTTTCTAGTAATATTCTCCTTCTACCAAGAAGGACTTCTTTTTAACTTTCTGAAATATTTCAGTGTTAGTATGTCTGAAAGATACTTATTTTATCTTCCTTTATAAAGGTAATTTCACTGATTATAGAATTTTCTTTCTTTCAATACTTTAAAGTTGTTCCTTTTTTCCCCTAGCATCCATCATTGCTAGTAAAGAGCCTGTTGTCGTTCTCATCCCTGTTCATCTGTATTTAATATTTCTTCAAGTTCATTGTTTTATCCTCAGAGATTTTTCTGCTGTCAACTCCATCAAGTGTATTTTTCATCTCTAGGTTTTTCAGTTGAGGTCTCTTTTGTGTCATTCATGTCACTACTTGACATGCTCAATCTTTACTTTCTTAAATGTATGGAATATAATGTTAGTAACTATTTCAATACCCTTGTTCTTTAATTCTACCATGTGTGTCTATTCTTAGTATAGTAGTCAGGGTTCTCCAGAGTTATGCAATAATAGGATACGTATAGGAATTATTAGACAGAATTAGGTCATACAATTACAAAGGTGAAGTTACAGTAGGCCACCAGCAAAAAGCTGGGGAATAAGAAAAACCACTAGCATATCTCAGTTCAAGTCCAAAGCCCCATACCAGGGAAGCTAACAGCATGCCCCCAATCTGGGGCCAAAGGCTTGAGAGCCCTTGGGAGGTGCTGGTACAAGTGCTAGAGTCAAAAGGCCAAGAATCTAGAGTCTGATGTGCAAGGTCAGAAGAAGACAAAGCCACCTAATCTGAGAGAGAGTGAGAGGAAGGGAGGGAGGGAGAAAGGTACAAGCCTCTTTTCAACAGTCTGGCACCAAGCCATTCATGAGGAAGTTGCCCCCAAGTCCCAAATGCCTCCCCCCAGGTCCTACCTCCAACACTGGGTATCAGATTTCAACATGAGGTTTGTGAGGACAAATATCCAATCTACATCACTTGATCTGTTTCTATTGATTGATTTTTTTCCTTCATTGTGAGTTGTATTTTTCTGCTTCTTTAGTAGCCTGATAATTGTCTATGGGATACCAGTCATTATGATTTTGGGATACCAGATATTTTTGTGTTTCTTTGAATAGCCTTAAACTTTTGCTACAATAACATTAAGGTTCTAGGGAACAAATCAATTTTATAAAGGCTTCCTTTTAAATTTTGTTAGATGGGACCTGGGAAATACTTAGTCCAGAGCCAATTTTGCCCTACTACTAAGGCAATACCCTCTCGGTACTCTCTCCAATGCCCCATGAATTATGAAGTTTTCTACTCTGGCTGAGACCATAAATCAATCCCAGTCCAGTGTGACCTTGGGGCATTACTAATATTCATCCTTTTGAGTAGCTATTTCTTCATCTTTGGATAGTTTCCTCATAAACTTCTGCTGGTTGATACTCAGGACCCTTAGCATACCTTCAGAGATCTTTCTCTGTGCAGACTTTGTCCTCTCTGGTACTTTGCTCTGTTAACTCTACTCACATGGGGTTCCCCAGATTCCTAACCTCAACTTTTCCAGTCCATGAGTTTGCTGGGATCTACTTGGCTTGGCCCTCCCTGGGCTTTTGTCCAGAAATTCTCTCTAGGATGCCAGGAAAATTATATGGCTCACCTATTTTTCCTTCCTCTTTCATCAATCACTGTTCTGTGCCACCTGACATCTGATCATGTGTATCCAACTAAGCATGTTTCATGTATTTGGTCTGTATTGTTAGTTGTTTTGGGTGAGAGGATAAATCCAGCTACCATTGTTTGCCTAGAATTCAAAGTCTCAGGATTCTTTCTATTCTCAGATGTCACTTCTCAAACACTTTAACACATTTTGATATGCACATGACTAGGATATGATTTTGAGACTAGTATAAGTTCTACGACTTTAACCTAAGTTAGCCAATATTCCTACCCTAAACACCTTTCCTTCTTTGTAATTGATAGGGTTGCACCAGATAGCAGTGATTTGCAACTTTTTATCTTCTTTAGCAGATCTGAGAAAAGTTTCAGAGATTTTCCTAAAATTTAGAGATTTTCAAAAGCAGAGAGAGAAGTGGTATTGACTGTCTTTGGGAATGGGATAAAGATATTATGTACTTTAGAAAAGAGGTCATTAGTGGAATGTACCCATTCCCTCAGCTGACTCTGTCTGGATTAGATGACTCTATTCTAGGAATATCTACTGAGAAACTTGAATATAGGTGGAACCACGTTCACTTCTGTGAAAGGGGCAAATATTAGTAAGACTGATTAAATATCCTTACATAGTATAGAATATATACTGATAACCTCTAAGGTTCTATTACTAAAAACTGAAAAGTATTATAGCAGTTGGGATAATGTGTAATCAGTGTCAGAATACTAGAACATATTGCATTAACATTTTTTTCTAGGATCCCAGACTTTTAAAAAGGACAGAAATTCAGGGATATGTGATGTGATATTTTGCATGGCCAATTAAAATCTGGAAGCATTCTTTAGGTCTCTGGTAACTGACAGATAATCTAATACATAGAAAATGTTATAGGTCTTTTCTTTGTATTTTTAACCTTTACAAATTTATTTTCAAGATAATCATAAATCTCAAACTCTTCTAAATATATCAAAAAGATCCATGCACCTGTTTTGTGAAAATTCACAGTCAATGGTATTTATCCATGATTCATTGACTCAAACATAGGAGCTCATTTGTCTGTATTATGCTTTAGAGACAATTAATCATTGACACCATTTTTTTGCAATGAACTAGAATAGCTCAATAATTTTCCCACTTAGAAGACTTTTTACTTCTTACCTCTATAGTCTAATACAATTAATGCATTATGGATTAACTATCTTAGACTGTGAAACAGTTGGTCCAGAAACCCTACTAATCACTAATTACTATAGATTCTTTCTGGAAAATCATTTTCAATGTGCAGACCCAGGGGTTTCTAATCTAGTTAAAGGATTTCCTGGTGGAATGTGCAGCACTGCAGCCAATCTGCACAAACTGATGACTATGTAGCTAAGTAGTCCTGAAACTTAATTAAAATCATATGTGCATAAACCAGAGCCTTGAAGATTTGTACACATTTTCTTGATATGAATGAAAAGTAGTGTTCAAGTGTGAGCTGGGACCAGACCAACATTGTAGTCTAACCCAAACTCCTGTTGCCATGTCCTTACTTTCTCTTGCTTTACTATAAAAGTACATAGCTTGCTTTATATCTTAATTCATGTTTTATATTTTCCAATCATGATTTATAAATAAGATTTGTTATCTGATATAAGAGAAACAGAGTTTAGCTCTTCAGGAGTAATAAGGCCAATTTTATCCTGTGACTATAGGTCGGTCACATAAAGGTGTGGTTTGGTTCATGCTGTTCTATGGCCAGAGGACAATTGTCTATCTGCTGTGTGCCTTTGAACCGCACAAAGGTGGTTTGTACCCTCATATTAACCTGAAATATTATCCTCATGTACCCTTTGTACCCTCATATTAACCCTCATATGTACCTGTACATATTAACCTCATGTACCCTTTGTACCCTCATATTAACCTGAAATTTAAAAATAAAGTGCAAGTACCCAAATTTTAATATTTTAATTAGTAAAAAGTCCTCTTTTTCCTTTCCCTCATAGTATATACTCCTTACCAATGGTCCATTGAATTTAAATTTTCTGACCCTATTGTATTACCCCAAAAGAAAAGAACAGGCCTGTAGGTGTCCCGGTAAAAAGTAAGAAAAAATTAGTTCTGAATGCATGGAAAAATGCACACTCTCACACATACAGCCTTCTGGAATCCAGGCAATGAGACATCCCTAGAGAAATACATTTGGCATCTTCTTCTACTCCTAAGTCACTCCTCCCAAAGAAGGCAGAGTGACGTGTCCGGTCAGCAAGTGACATGGAGTAATATGTCTCAGCTGAGGGATGATAACATAGTCAGATCTCTGTGTGATGGGGAGTCCATCTCCTCTCCTCTCTCATTTCCAATATGAAGCAAAAATGTGAAGTCCATCTGGTCTCTAGCACAACTTTTCCTTTGGGTGCCAGGACTGGACTAGGAGTAAGAGAAAAGAAAGTGCTCACAAGTCCTGTGGGTCCTGACACTCAGCTGCATCCCCCTAAAAACTCCATAAGCAATAAAAATGGCATTTAAAAAGAACTCTACATACCTAATTCCTGTTCCTTCTCTACATGTTTCTAGTCTGGGGTGGGGCAAAGGGATTGTTACTTATTGATCCTCACCCAATGCTTGGAAGATTGAATATAATTATACATTTCTGTATGTCTCTCTTTACATGACTCTTTCAATCAGTCAGTTTTAATCCATTTACATGATCTCATAAACTTCTTTCTTACCAGCAAATTTTCTGCTAATAAAAAGAAATGTAAACTACTTGAAGTCTTAATGAAAAAGAAAAATTTGTAATTTTAACATATGACAGAAAATGGCTCTAAACTATAGGTTAATGTGCATGACTCTGCACATTTTACTTAGTCCTTGCACCAAGCAGTTTAAACCAAGATGCTTAACTCACCCTCACGAAACGTTAGCGGCTTAAGAGAAAGAGAAGCTTACACATGTACATAAAGTGTTCTCATTTTATCTCTGGATTATGCTTATAAAGCCAAGTTTAACATGAATAGAGCAGAGCTGTATTGCACTTAAAGAAGCCAGCAGTCCCCAAATAAATCTCAATCTTTGTTCATAACTCTTTAAAACATTTGTTTATTTTTTTATTAAGTCATAGACACATAGCTCATGAATATATTTATGCATATGGGTACAATGTGTTGATTTTTTTATACAATTTGACGTGCTTACATCAAACTAATTAATATAGCTTTCGCCTCATTTACTTGATTATTGTGTTAAGACATTTATGTTGTACACTTGATAGATTTGACTTGTACCCTTGCAATATGCTCCATAGGTATGATCCCGCCATTTACCCTCCCTCTATCAAAACTCCCCACTTCCCCTCTCTTCCCACTCCATTTTTCTCCTTCATCCTGGGCTATAGCTGTGTTCTATCTTTTATAAGAAAGTGTGAGTAAATATAAGTTGGTTTCATAGAAGTACTGCATACATTGGATACTTTCCTCTATTCTTGATATATGTTACTCAAGAGAATATTTTCCAGGTCCTTCCATGTAAACAAACATAAAAGAGGTAAAATCTCCATCTTTTTTTAGGCTGCATGGTATTCATGGTATACATATACCACAATTTATTAATCCGTTCATGGGTCAATGGGCACTTGGGCTTCTTCCATGACTTGGCTATTGTAAATTGAGCTGGAATTAATAATCTGGGGCAAATATATTTTTTGCAAAGTGATTTTTGGTCTTTTGGATATACTCCTAGTAGAGGAATTGCAGGATCCAACAGCACGTCTAATTTTGATATAAGGATAATGTTCTCTCTCCATTTGTGAGTTCAGGGAAGAGGGATGGAGGCTGGGCAGTCAACATAAAATGATTTTCTTTGAGAGAATGTGAAGGAAATGCTACAGTGGGTAAGGGTAGCAGGGAAATGAGAGAAAATTGTGACTTTATACTTTAAGAAATTTTTGTTTTATCACCTTTGCACCATGAAAATATCACAAGAAAACTGTCTACATGTACCATATTAGCATAGCTCTCCTTCACAGAAAAACTTTCATGAGCTGAAATTTTAATATTTTATGTTCGCTTTTATGAAGCACATAATATTTTACCTGGCTCCTAAATGAATATCTATTCCTATAGTTTCAGACATTGAGAAGGAAGGATGAGGAAGGAGAGTCGTCCCCTGGATATGATGGATATGGCTCTAATATTACTATAACTCGGAACACAAAGTAGCTTTGAATCAACACTTTTCAGATTGTCTACAGATTCTTTTGCAGAATCTGTATTCCTTTTCCTGAACACATCCGTAGTCTGTAATGGAATGGGCAGATCACATGTTTACTTATAATTCCTGTTACATGTTCAGACTACCCCATACTTGGAAATGAAAATCAAGAAAGATATTTTTTTTTGAAAATTCCCCTTTTTGAATATCTCCCCTCATTCCCAGATAAAATTCTTGAAAAGGTTCTCCAGGACTTTAAGAACATCAATCAATTTCATAGTTGGAGGCAAACCACTTCTCTTGGGAAGTATTTATTAACCTAAGGCCCAATAGTTGACTAGCCCAGTCTGTATTAAAAGGAGGGAGCAGCAAAATTCACTTTTTAACTTCTGTTTAGTAGTATTTTTCTAGCTATTTCCCTTCTTCCATTCTGGGATGGAAGCCCCATGACTGTCAGGGGAAGACAAATATAGCTTCCAGTTTAGGCTTAAAGACACTGGAGGCCCAATTAAGACTTAAGCACTGGGTTGCCCTTCTTCTCTGAGGCCTGAATATGCTCAATCTCTCTGAAACCCAAAAGGGGAAGTAATTTTATCAACAAAGTTTATTTACCTCAAACATAAACCCATGGCATTTCAAATGCACCACTTTCCTCTATATAAGTAAAAATTGGTAGCAAAATTGGATCCATATGGTGACATAAACTCTATTTTCCTAATTATAAGTGAAAATACAGGAAAAAGAAAAGCATGAATAAACATATGTGTGGAAGATCAGTCCGTACAATCTGAAGAACTGCTGGAATATTGAGATGGTTTCTTAAACGTAGATGAGGTTGTGATGATTATCATTGGTCACAGTATGTGTGCAATCTCTCATTTTGAAGCAGCTTAATGATCACATTTTTATATCCTTAATATAACCAAGAGGTTAAAATAACCCTTATCTGTGTGTGCTTTACAATATTAGCATTTGTCTTAGAATTTGGATCATTAAGCTGTTCACAATAAAACTTTTAAAAAATTCTAGTGATTTTTCTCTTCCTGGTGCAATTGGAAGGCAGCATCAGGCAGGTTATTTCTGAGATCTTTTGTGTCACAAAAGCCGGAGCTTCCCATCTTAAACTGTGTCTATCTAAAACTACCTTGTCTGGCCAGAATTATTGTTGTGTTCCAGTCCTTCCATATGAGCTTTACTTAAATTTTAACAAGAAATATTATTTACAATGCACCATGCCTTATATGGCAAATAGATTCCCTGCAAGGGTGGTCTTTTATTTTGCTAAGCAAAGTAATACATAACATTGCAATTTGAAGACAAGAATATACATTTCTCAACATGGATGGCAAAGCAGTGTAGTGGTTATAGTGCTGGTGTGAGGATGGAAAAGCAGTGTAGTGGTTATAGTGCTTGTGTGAGGAGTGAAGCAAATGGGAGCACTATGGGGCTGGCACTGTCATATATAGTTGGAGAAGAAAGTTAAAAGGGACTGAGAAAGAGCTGTCAGGTTACAGAGGAAAAGAAGAAAAGGGCATCTAATTGGTTAAAAAGAATTGGTGTCCCATTTAACTATGGGATGTGTGCAGCAATATTGCCCTCAACTTTTTATAAAAGCTTTTGTAAAAAATTACATATCAGGCTTTGGTTTCACAAAACTGGATTTGTAAGGGTTTTTCTTTGGTGCGGGGGGACCTTGGGAGTGAGTTACAGCAAAGTGCTGAGAATGACCTGGACAAGAGTTAAAGCACAGCTGTCTCAAGGAAGCCATGTTACTATTTGTTTGTCCATCTGTCTATCTACCAATTTAATAAGAGCAAGAACATAAAAACTGAACTAGGATAGCACTTTTCTACTTACATAGCATTTCAAAAATAAGGGTCTTACAGCAGCGAATATTAACCCTTCAACCCATGATTTATTTGTACTAAAAAAACCAGTTCAATTTCTGACTTGATTTATGGAATGGGTCTCTAGCACTATGAGATCTATATCACTCAACTAAACATATTTACTGCTTTTGTAAAGTTTGCCTTATTATTCGCCATATCTCTCCCTTCATTTCAGTGATAGAACTCTGCAGTATCCCCTGCCTAAACATTTTAGCGCTTTCATCAACAGAATCTAGTCAAGGGTACAGTTTTTCAGAGCAAGGATAAAGATTCAGTTAGAGCTACAGGCATTTTACAGGCTTAAATTTCAAAAGTTTGTGTATAAATCAATTGTTTTGAACTGTGGTTGCATTTTTCCCATTGAAACTATGTTATAAATTGTACGGGAGAATTCATAAATCTTTTATCTAAAATCCTTTAAAGCACGTTCTCTTTCTGTTGGAGGGTGATTTTTTTTCTTCCAAGCTTGGCATGTATTTAGCTAGGTTAGTTGAAATGGGCCTTTGGTAATGTAACTCAAGCTAGAAGAGATTCTATTTAATAAAAAAAACTTGTGTTAGTGCAAAGAAAGACACGTCTTTGCAGTGGAATAGGCTTTGTGTTAGGTTATCCACCTCAAGGTTACACTGGATAAGGGTGAGACTTTTTCCTATCAGTCTCCACCACCCTCAGCTTATAGCCTGGTGCAGGCTGAGGGTAACAGCAAGCAGGATATTGAAGGAGGGCAGGGAAGCAGTGGGGCTAAACAAATAACAGGATGTGGGTGGCCATAGGGTGTCCCAGCTGTAGATATTATGTCCTGAACCCATTAGCTCTGGGACAGACACTGAAGATGAACAGAAAAGTGAGAAAAGAATGGGAGGAATTTTTAGCAATAGCTGAGATTGTATGAAATAAAAAAAATTAACTACAGAGGACATTTCTGTGTAGGACACTGTACAAACCGCCTAAGCTAACTTTTATGAGAAAATTTACAGAAAACACATTCATTAATCTCCAATACACCCAAAGTCAACTCTGTGAATCCATGCAGACATTTACCAGGTGAGAGCCCAGGGTTTATTAAGGTAACAAAGATAGAAATGTTGTATGCCCACTAGAATTTATTTTTTTGCCAGCACTGAAAAGACAAAAATGAACAAATTTGGTTATAAATTAACCTTATAAATAGATCGCTATGTGTCACTATACCCATTGATTGAAATTCTTTTTTATTAAATCATAGCTGTGTACATTAATACTATCATGGGATACAGCGTGCTGTTTCCATACACAATTTGAAATACCTTCATCCAACTGGTTAACATAGACTTCATGTCATTTTCTTAGTTACTGTGTTAAGACATTTATATTCTGCATTTAGAGAGATTCACATGTACCCTTATAGGGTGAACCATAGGCATGATCCCACCAATCACCCTCCCTCCACCCATCCTCCCCTCCCCTCCCCCCTCCCTCTCCTCCATCCCCATATTCTTGGGCTAAAATTGGGTTATAACTTCCCTATGAAAACTATAAATTAGTTTCATATTGGGGCTGAGTACATTGGACACTTTTTCTTCCACTCTTGAGATACCTTGCTAAAAAGAATATTTTCCAGCTCTGGTTGTAGAGAAAAGGGAACACTTCTACACTGCTGGTGGAATTGCAAACTAATATGTCCCTTTTGGAAAGACATCTGGAGAACACTTAGAGAATTAAAACTAGACCTGCCATTTGATCCTATAATTCCTCTACTAGGTATATATCTAGAAGACCAAAAATCATACTACAATAAAAATATTTGCATCAGAATGTCCATTACAGTCCAATTCATAATTGATTGAAATTCTTGATAGTGGTCTATTTTTTGCATTTGTAAGGATCCAAGATGGGACTAATGGTAGACACAGTTCCAGGTAAATTAGTCTACAAATTTCATTAGCAAAAAGTTTGATAAGAGAAACAATTAAGCCTAGAGATTCTCTGGACCTAAGTTTTCAAACATCTTAAATCTAAAAACCCCTTTTGGGGAGAGTGGTAAAGGGAGAGTCTAAGGAAGAAGCAAATCTACTCTGGAAGGCTTTATTGCACTAAATATTCATATTAGGAATTATTTTTCTTTCAGTGAAGAAAAATAGTACTTGTATTTCTTAACTATGTAAGTCATTTTTGTAGATGGAGTCCTAATTCTGAGGGTTTTTACCATGGAAAACACTCATGTAATGTCCTAGTTCTGAGGGTTTTTACCATGGAAAACACTCATGTAATGTATACACACATATACACCTAAAAGAATAGCAAGAAAATGAATTTGGTATAGACTTACATTCATTTATAAAGGAAGTTATCTCTATTCCCCTAAAGCCACCATTATCTTCAGTAACTACATAGTGTCATTCAACTCTCCATTCCACCTAACATTGGGAGGTTTAGTGATTTCCCCTAGGGGGGCAATGTGAGATGGTGCTTATGTTCTACCAGTAGTCAATAGTCTGTCACCTTTTTTCTCTAAATTCCTCCTTCTGGTCCAAGTCTCAGGCCACCACTAGTACAGTAATAGTTACGTTCAAATAGGGAGAAATACTCCAGTTCTTTGTTCTGCAAGGCTAGACTATCACAAAGCTTTTGTGATATTCTTTCTCTGTAGAATTGGGAATAAAATGGAAAATACAGCCTCAAACATAGGTTATTTAAATTCAAATATAGGTATCACTATTCTTTATCTTGTCCATCTAATCCCACCACAGAGAGGTGTTGTACATGGAGCTCCAGGAAGTAAAATGTAAAGCAAAGATCAGTGTGCAAGATGGGAGAGTTCTTGTGATCAAAACCCGGAGAAGAGAAGGCAATGAAGTAGGATTAGACAGAGGAGAACAGAGACAGAGACTTTAGGTGGCCTATAGTACAATCTCAACAAAGGCTTTAGATGCTTCATGGAGAATTTAAAAGTTGAGATGGTTCTTCAAAATGGTCTGAAGTTGTGGGGGTGGGGAGGACATAATTTTGTACTGCTATGCCAAGGGAGAGAGAATTTACTTGATAAGTAGCTCCAATAAGGGGGCATGCCATTGGAGAAGGTGTTCTCTTCATTATAGGCTATTTTCAAAGAATGCTTCCCCTGATTCTTTTATATCAGTAGCCTCTTAGCATCTGGGAGAATAAATTTCTGATTCTTAAAAGTGGATGTGTGGATGGAGCATCATAGTATAAACCATAGGAGGATCTGCCTAGTTACTGCTCTTCTTTACATGGCTTCATCTGTGTGACCAGATTCTACTTTCTACACTGTTAGCCCCTTTTTCATCCAATCATTTCTCTGAGACCCGAAATTTCTCCAAGTTCCAAATTCAGAATATCAAAGAAAAAGGGAATAATTCCCTTTATTGATTACTTTATCTCAGAGTCTGCACTCAAAGATAAGTGCTGTGGCTTGCTTTTAATAACTAAAATACCTATTGATGTGTTCTGCTTTAACGGAATAGGTCACCTTTGGAATCACAGAGAACACTCAGAAGATTTGAAATCACAGATTTTCTTTACTGGATCTGTAAATTAAATTCTTAGATGGTGCTCAAGATCAGTTTATCTAGACTGACATTAACAAGATGCTGAGTAAGAAGTTCTAACATTCATTTTCTCTCACTCTAACAAACAAAAAACATAACACATATACAACTACATGCCAATGAAAGTAGCTCTGGGAGTGTTCCAGAGTATAACAAAGAAGAAACAGAAACCTTGTGTGGCACAAAATCAAAGTATGGCTGCACAGAAAAGAGTATTAACATTGTACCTGTGTCACCCCATTCTCCAGTCCAGAGAAACTCAGTGCCAAGAAAAATCTCCTCTGAGATACTTTCTCTCAAAAGGAGAAGGAGAAACAAAGACCCTAGTAGTCCTTATTACCATCATGGACACACCTATCATCTTCACTACCAAAGACCCCATAGTCTTCACCAGCACCAAACCTAGTTAATGGAGGTGACCAGAGTCCATGCTACTTTGCTTCTCCTGGAGACGATCCTGCCACTGCATTATGCTCCCAGACCACCATGATGTCATGCCATTCTAGGGGCTAGGATTGCCACTATCTGTGTACCACCTCTGCAGTTTGAGCCACTGTGGTGCTGTGCCAGATGGAGCCACCTCTGCACTCTGCTGTATTCTCTATACCTGAATCTAATTGTGCTATGCTGTCCCATAGTGTGGAACTGTGGCTGCATTATACCTCAAATGCTGGCACCATATACTAACTATAAGAAAGTTTGTCTGCTCCTTAGAACCTATGTGCCACAGGAGTTCCATGTGCCACTGAACACAGATGCCTAGATATGCAGCTGCTCTGAGTGCCAAACATTGGTTTGCTATGGCTGCTTGCATGCCTACACACCATGCATGGTACCAAGAGAGATCCCCTTTGTTAGAAATTATCCCCAAAGGAGAAAATGAAGCTACTTATATTGAGGTCCCCAAACACTCTTCTACCAGTGCTACCTACACTAATACTCATAGCCTAGACACTGAGGACTCAGGGTGTCTTCTCTGATGTTGACCCCAGCTGATAGAGCTGCATGGAAATTATGCCACTGTGTCCTACCATGAGCTGAAGCCACCATACTCATTCAGCCAGTGCCCTTACATCTACTCAAAAATGAACATCTCTTTTCACTGAAGACAGTTTGTAAAGTCTAGAAGAGGTAACTGCTCCCTTAAATGTGACAGCATCAATGAAAGAAACAGGGAGAAAAAAAAAGGATAGAAAATGGAAAGAACTGGACCTGAAGAATGCGATGAATACAATGAATGAAATGAAAAAATGCAATAGAAAACTATAATAGCAGATTCAATCATGAAAAAAATGAAAAATAAAGAATCCACAAACTTGAAGAAGGTCTTTTGAAATTATCCTGACAGGAAAAAAAAAAGAATTTAAAAAGAGTGAAAAAACCTATAAGTCTTATGGGACTACTAAATAAAACACTATACGAGTCCCATGAGAAGAAAACAAAAGGAGCAGAAAGCTTATTTCAAGAGTAATTTGAAAATCTGTCAAATCTTAGGAGATATATGGACATTCTAATTCATGAAGCTCAGAGGTTCCCTACACAAGTTTAACTCAAAGATTAATTCACCAAGACACATTATAATCAAATTGTCAAAAATAAAAGACAGAAAATTTTGAAGATAGCAAAAGAAAAGCAATTCATCACATACAAAGGAAGGTCTAAAGATTGTCAAAATTTCACTTAGTTTTGCTCTGATCTTGGTTATTTCTTTTCTTCTGCTGTCTTTTGGGTTGGTTTGCTCTTCCTTTTCCTGTTCCTTGAGATGATTCACTGGATTGTTGATTTATGATCGTTCTGTCTTCTTGATCTGGGTGTTTAAGGCTATGAGTTTTCCTCTCAGGACAGCATTTGCTGACTTGTGTCCTCATTTCATTTTGTTAAAAGAATCTTTTGATTTCCATTTTTATCTCTTCATCAATGCAATAATTATTCAACATTAGATTGTTCATTTTTCATGACTTTGTGTAAGGATGAATGTTTGTGTTGGAATTGATTTCTAAAACTTCAGTGGAGTTTTTTTGTTTTGCTTTTGCTTTCTTTTGTTTTTGTTTTTAAGCAAGGTTTAATTAAACTTCGTGACATCCAGAATAAAGAAATATACCAAAGGATACAACCTGAGACCAGATTATACATTTTAGAAGGAGAACTTCAGTGGAGTTTTATTCCACTGTAGTCTGAGAAGATACAAGCAGAAAAAAAACTGAAGGGTGGGGGCTGGGCACTGCAGCTGTTTGTACCTTTTCACAGCCAAGATTTAAATCTAATACTGTGGCTTCTTAAGATAGGGTAGCGGTTGGCTAATATCAAAACAGAGCTAGCTTGTGCCATCTCAACAAGTAGGTCCTCAGAGCCTCTGGCCAAAACTCTAAAATGGGCCATTGTATGTTGTAGGAGATAAGCCACAATTATAAAGCCTAGTGCTTTGGTAAGGGGCATCTCTACTACCTAGGAACCCCAATTCAATCTCACCCTACCAGTTGTAATAACCAAACAGTGGAAAATAAACATAGTGCAGACCCAACAGAAGAACTCTGGCAACATGAATAACCAGAGTAGATAACCCCCCCGCCCAAGAAATGACAAAGGAGATACAACTGAAGATGCCATCCATAGACAAATGGCAGCAATGTAAGAAATCAAATTCAGACTATGGATAGCAAATAAGATAAATAGAATGGAAGAAAAGACAAAAATTGAATTCCAAAGAGTAGTTCTAAAGTTGTTTCAAGAAATTAATGAATTCAAAGACAAAGTCACCAAAGACATAGACATAATGAGAAAAGAGATACCAGAGCTCAAGGAAATAAAAAAGTTAGTTGAGGAGCTCTGAAATACAGTAGAATCCCTCAGTAGTTGACCAGGTAGAAGAAAGGGTCTCTAAAAATAAAGACAAAGGTTTTAAATGTTCCCAAACATTCAAAGAGGCAGACAAATGGAGAGAAAAAAACTGATCATTCCATGAGAGAGTTATGGGATCACTCCAAAAGATGAAACATTCATCTTATAGGAATTCCCAAAGGAGAATAGCATGGTCCAAAAGGTTCAGGTGCTTTACTCCAAGAGATTTTGGAGGAGAATTTCCAAAGCATTTCAAGAGATACAGAACTTCAGATAGTAGACAGTTTCAGAACCTCAGCAAGACTCAGTCCAAATAAAGCATCTCCTAGACACATTGTGATTAATTTTGCCAACATTAAAACAAAGGAGAAAATTCTGCAAGCAGCCAGACATAAGAAAAGCATCACCTACAAAGGGAGAAATATCAGAATGACTGCACACCTTGCACACCTCTCAGCCAAATCATTTCAAGCCAGAAGAGGAGTCATCAACCTTCAATCTCCTAAAATAGAACAACTTCCAGCCCAGGATCCTGTATCCAGCTAAACTGAGTTTCATTTGAGATGGAGAAATCAAATACTTTAATGAAACACACATGTTGAAGAAATGTGCCATAACTAAACCAGCTCTCCAGGATATTCTCAGACTCATCCTCCACAATGAACAGTGCAATGCTCTACCTCCAAAGTAAATTCACCCAGAAATTTTTGAACAAAACCCAACTTCCACCATGGTGAAAGGATTAAAAATGCTCACTGGACATCTGAAAATCATGACACCCAAGACACAACCAGGCTTATCAGTTCTCTCAATTAATGTGAATGGTTTAAATTGTCCTGTAAAGAGGCACAGGCTGGCTGACTGAACACATAAACTCTGACTGGATATCTGCTATATACAAGAATCACATCTTACCTTAAAGGATAAAAATAGACTCAGGGT
>NW_003852517.1:1089490-1099746 GCF_000181295.1 Otolemur garnettii
AAAAATTATCCAGTGTACTTAATACTACTATGAAGTCAATGTATGGCCACCTACACACTCATACGAATGGCAAAACATAACTATAGTCCAGAAAATAGAAGGGATGAGGAGAGAGAGGGGAGCAGAGGAGGGAGAGTATTTGGGGGGACCTCACCAAATGTGCATGATGCAATGATACATTTCAAAACTATTAAGAAAGCATAATTATGATGGATGTGTTACTTAGTTCAATGTAACACATATATACACATAACACATATATAATGTGAAATGCTTACATTGAAGCATTTCAATATACTGAACCCCATACATGCATCAATGTACAAAGTTATGATTTAGTAAAAAGTAATAATTAAAAAAAAATCAAGCTAGAGGGAAGGAGGGAGGTAGGAATGGGTAAATTAACAGCTATTGGGTACTGTGTACACTACCAAGGTAAAGGGCAGCTTTCTATCTTTTATTCAATATGTACAAAAATAAAGTATATAAACAAAACATATATACCATCTATTCTGAAATTAAAAATAATTAAAGACTATCAGAAGATTTCTCAGCAAAAACCTTGCAGGTCAGGAGAAAATGTGATGATATATTCAAAGTGCTGAAATAAAAAATAAATAAATAAATAAATGCCAACCAAGAATACTTTATCTGGTAAGGCTGTTCTTCAGAAATCAAAGTGAGTTAAAGACTTTCCCAGAAAAACAAAAACTAAAGGATTTTATCACCACTAGCCACTTAGTTCTTTAAGATGAAATAAAAAGATGCTAAGTAGTAACATTAAAACATACAAAAGTATAAAATTCAATGGTAATGTCAAATTCAGAACACTCTAATACTGCAATAGAAGTACATAAATCAATTTAACCCTACTATAAAAGTTAAAAGACAAAAGCATAAAAGTAACTAGATTGACAATATTTTGTTGAGGAGCAGACAATATAAAAAAAGAAAACTGTGACACCAAAAAAATAAAATGTGGGGAGAATAAAATTATTGAGTTCTGGTATATAATAGAAGTTAAATTTTTCCACTGGTGTCTGTAGGTGATTCGTTCCAGAACCTTCCTCAGGTACCAAAATTCACATATGCTCAAGTCCCTGATAAAAAAAAATGCTATAGTATTTGAATATAACCTATGTACACATCTCTGCATTCTTAATTAATTATTCTAGAGATAGGGTTTTATTTTGTTGCCCAAGCTGGAATGCAATGGTGTGATCACAGCTCACTGTAAATTCAAACTTCTGGGTTCAAGACTACAAAGGCACACCACCACACCTGGCTAATGTTTTTATTTTTTTCAGAGACAGAGTCTTGCTATGTTGCCAAGTCTGGTTTCCAACTCTTCTGGCTAGCCTCTCACGCTGGAATCCCAAAGTACTGTGGATTACAGGCTTGTGCCATTGCACTTGGCCCTCTCATATACTTTAAATTTTCTTTATATTACTTATAATAACTAATATAATATAAATTCTACACAAATAGTTTTATATTTTGTAGGGAATAATGGTAAGAAAAAAATCTATACATGTTCGGTATAGATGCAATTTAATTGTAATATCTTTGATCTGCCATTAATTGAATCCACAGATGTAAAATTCTTGGATCAGGAGGACTGTCTGTATATACATACATAATGTATTTTTTAAAAAAATGATTAGAAGTCATCAAAGACTAAACTAATTCTATTTGCCAATTAAGACTTTCATTTAATCAAGTCCCTTTTTATTGTATACCAAGAAACACTCAAAACATTCTTTACCTAGGGTATAATATATGCAATATCTAGAATCAGGAATAATTTTGGTGACACTGAAAATGTTTATGGTAAACATTATGAAGAGTTGAAAAATGTAAATGGTGGCAACTGTTTTTAAAGTTGCACTCTGTTTAGCCACTTTGTATATAGCATGTCTTCAAATAATAACATAATTCCTCAAGGAAGGTACTGTTACCCCTATTTTTCTGAGAGGGATTTGAAACTCAGAAGTATTAACTGATTGCTTCAAAGTAGTAGAGATTATGATATTTTAACCCAAAACTCATTAGCCCCAATCATTCTTTTTACTTTTCTATCATGATACACCTCAGGAATTTATCTTTAAATGACTAAATATTCCTGGCCCTTGAAATGCCTAGTTTGAATTTTTCAGCCCTCATGGTCTCATCTCTTAATTCAGTAAACATTTATTTATACCTACAGATGCTATGAAATGCAATAAAATCCAGTGTATGTGGGCCAGTTGATTTTGTATGTATGCTTAGGTTAGTTAATTTGTGGAGGAGAAAACATGACTGGGTGATTTGTTGATGTTATCTAGTTCTGACAGAAAGTATGTTTCTGGGATGGTTTTAGATTTGAGCCTTTGAAATGAAGTCCTGGTAAAACCTCAAAATTTCTGTGTTCTTTTTATGACTATAAAAACAAAATAAACTTATTCAAAGCCTAGGAGAAATATTATGTTGGCACAGTAAATTGAGGGGAAAATGTGAATTCATTAATTTTCTACTCTCATTGAAAGGACACCTGCAGATTTTATTGATTAGGCATCTTAGCAGTAACTCTGCTGCCTTAATTAGTTCTCTTACAATTATATGAAGATTAATTTTCACACTGAGTATCAAATCCCAGGAATCAAATAAAAATATTTATTGAGTGTCTTCTGAGTGTGAGTCATTGTAAAATGAGAATAGGAAAAGCCTAATGGAGTTATCACATTTGTCCTCCACTTAAGAATAACGTCATTATTCTTGTCTAATATTTTACTCAGAACTTATCCTGATAATACTTGGACTATCTTATCCTAAGTTATATATTTTGCAAATAACTTTTATTTTTGTTTTTCAGATAAGTAACATGATTCTTTTTTATCCATTTGGAAAACCCTCCTGTTCTTATGTGTAAAACCCTCTCCATTTGTAAGCCCTCATATTAGCACCCGGCAGAGGCACATGCTGTGTTTGCCTATTTAGCTCTATTCCCTATTCTGTTAATAGCTTTCTGGCATTTCTTTTGAATATCTCTCCATATCACACTCAGCCATGGAGTACAGTGGGTCTGGCACCAATCCCAGGCTCAAACAGAAATGGTATAACCTAAACAAACCTGGTTAAAGCTTTCTCCACTGTGGTTGGAGGATGAATACATGATTAACTGAACCAATGAGAACACTTCCCCAGGAGTTTTCTGGAATTATTGAGAAGAAAAACTCTCTTTAGTCTTAGAAGATCTAAGTCTGGCTCCTCTGGGGCTCATTGTATGGATGAAGCCTGTCTCTGAGTGAAGACAATACCAAAAAAGGGTAGAGATGAGGAAGGAGAGAAGAAAATGAGAGACTGGGTCTTGCTAATATCAATTCAGCCTTTGATTGTAACAGACGCACACCTAGACTTTTCTAATACATAGACCAATAAACTAATTACTATTCTTAAATATTAATAGTAAACTTGAGTTAGGCCTTACAGTGGTTCTCAACCTTCCTAATGCTGTGATGTATTTTCATTGTTACTAAGGGGTCGCGACCCACAGGTTGAGAACCGCTGCCTTAGGACTTAATAAGTGAAACAGACATGATGAGTACACAATCATCAGGCCAAATGCATCATTGGGAAGAAGCAAAGAGCAGCTGCCCTTGTTCAGTTCTTATCCCTCTGATCTAGTTTGGGCCCTTGTCATTTGTATGATCACCCTCTAATAAGTTTCCTTGCCTTTATCATCTTTACTAAAAGACTGAAGGGGCACTTGACTTGGAAAAGCCTCTTTTTATAATGTGTTCTAAACCTGAGTTACAATTAATTAAATATGAGCTTGAGGCCTGCCCAGGCCATCTGAAATGAGGGGTGGTATAGGATTGTATGTGTAGGAGATCTTTCTATCTTGGGACTTTCCTCTTTAGTGCTTCTAAGCTATCTGTCATGTTGCTTTGTTCCTATAGTTCATTGAATCTTGGCAGCTGTCAGACAAAACTTGATACAGTGACAATACAATAAATTAATAGGCCTGCATAAGGGCTGGGAAGATGTTGGATGCTTCCTAACACCTGAATTCACCTGTCTTCACCAGGCACTAATTAATTATTCTGCTTGGAGAGTGCTCCGAGATGTGACAGAATACAAGGGCCTTCAGACAAAATTTTGATAAGGAGCCTTGTCCGGCTTGTCCCATTGTGCCAATAAATCTCTGAGAGCTCTACCTTCCTGATGGAGTTTGACATCATTTAAACGGGCACAGCCAGATTCTTTTGTAACAGGCTCTGTCTCTTCCCTTCTCATTGAGGGAATAAGGGTCCTTATTCTGTGATTATGCATTATGAATGGCAACCTATAGCTCTAGACCTTTAGCTCTATGAGGTTAGCCACCTTTGAATCTGTACTACCTAGCATAGTGCCTGGCATATGAAGGCATTTTGTGAATATTTGTTGAAAGAAAGAATGCATGAATGAATAAAAGTATAAGAAGAGAATAAAGTCAAATTTCAGGAGATGGATTTAGAAGAGCCAGGCTGTAAAACTGCGGATGACAGGAAGTAGAATACACATGCAGTGAGAAACGGGAATCTCTTTCATTGAAAAGGGGTAAGAATCCCACTCACAGAAGCCCATATGACAAATCTTCTAAGCTGAGTAGAAACTATAAGGATGGTTGGTCTTTACAGTGTAATAATAGAAAAATTATTAACTCATGGTTTTTCCGTGAGGCCTGAAGTCAGTCTCTCTCTCTCTGCTCTTTCTCGTGCTAGCAGCTCCCCCCAAAAGGAAATGTAAATTTTCTTTTTTATTACTAGACCTATTAACTAAAGCTGCTTTTTAGAATTTGTTTCTGAAAAGTTCCTGCATGAACAATGAGAATATGAACAACAGGCCTCAGGATTGGGAACACCTGGAAAAATGTCTTCAACCTTGTCAGAGGTAAAAAATGGACACAGCGTTCACATTTGCAGGACCTCATGAATTCATCAGCTATTACCTTTCACCTCAACGCCCCCCCCCCTTAAATTCAGCTCGCCACTTTACCTCGCCTGAGAGCCTTTCTTCCTTCCTTCCTTCCCTCTTTCTCTCTTTCTTTTTCTTTCCTTTTTTTCTTTCTTTCTTTTTGCCACACTATCTCCCTGCTCTCTTTTCTGTCTCTTTCCTTACTCTCTTTCCCTCTCTTGTTATAAGATAAGCTAAACTTATGCTTTTATATCTTAATCTTGGCCCACAGAAATCCTTTTCTCACCCTGTGTAGAGTATCAACTGAGCATTTCCACCCTAACAGGAACTGCCTCCCATTAAAACTGCACTAGAGAGGGCGGCACCTATGGCTTAAAAGGATAGGGCGCTGGCCCCATATGCCAGAGGTGGTGGGTTCAAACCCAACCCTGGCCAAAAACTGCACTAGAGGGTGGTACCTGTGGTTCAAAGGAGTAGGGCACCAGCCCCATATGCCAGAGGTGGCGGGTTCAAACCCAGCCCTGGCCAAAAACTGCAAAAAAAAAAAAAAAATACTGCACTTGAGTCACAGTGCCCTTACTGCTTTGATAATAAGGGGGACTTTGCATGAAAGGGGGTGAAATTAGGCAAAAGGAGAGGGTATAGAGATTCATAGGTCTCAGTGCTAGAACAGACTACAGCAGGACACCGTGGATAGCCTCCAGCCTCCAGGTAGGGAGGTTTGTATTTACACATGTGGCATCCCTAGAAATTTAGTGACTTTTTATGAAGTCAGAACTACAAGTATTTACAAAAAAAATGGTTTGAATCTATTATGAAAACAAGCCAGTCTAGACTCCAAGAACAATCAGGCAGTTCTCTGTTAGCCTGGAGAGGGATCATCCAAAGTTTTTGGACCTTCTTCTTAGAAAATGAGTGAGAAGAGAGTGGGGAAGATCACCAAATTTATGCACATTGGGGGATTTCCTCACAGCTGGTATGTGGCACTACTTAGAGATGTAGGGTAAGCATGGAGGAAAAAATGTGCAAGAGTCTAAGAGTCAAGTTGTTGAACCCACAGGGTGTGGGGGATGGGGGTCTAAGTCTAGTAGTTCATCAAACTAAGATCCAATTATTGAGACAAGGAGGATTTCCAGAGGAAATGATTTTTTTTTCCCTTTGGCAGTTTTTGGCCGGGGCTGGATTTGAACCTGCCACCTCTGGCATACATGGCCAGTGCCCTATTCCTTTGAGCCACAGGTGCCGCCCAGGAATTTTTAATACTACATACATTTTATCTTGTCAGGGAATGAGAGAAGCTGCCTCAAATTTATCTCTCTGACTAGTGGCTTTTTAAGGAGGGGCCGCATGTCTTGGGGCAAGTAGAGGGGATAGTGAGTCTTGGCTTAGGGAAATCTGCCAGGGCCCTTCAAGACCTCAAGTCCATCCTCTTACAGAAAATCCATCATTTCTGGGAGACAACTCAAAAGGACAAGTAGTTAGCTAAGGGAGAGGATTATAAAAAAAACATATAGGGATCACTGAAGTTCATTTTTGGAGCCAGTTATAGTCTTATAGTGTGCTCCAAATTCTACCTGGAAGCAGCAACAGCAAGAATACCTGAAAAGGCAGAAACTCCACTTGCTGCTTCAGTATGACCTGACTTGAGGGTTTCAATGTGCCATGAGGAAGAGGTCTTTGGAGGAGCTCCTGGGGAGAAGTCACCATACCATGAGCTGGCTGTGAAAATTAGTTAAATGGCACAAAGACACCTGTACCCCACCTCCATGAAAGGATGCATGTAGCTGGAGGAGTACAAAGGCTTTTCCACCTGAATGAATAGGTAGAGCAGTGTGAGGATTATAGGGTGAAGAACTGGAAAGCTCTGTGACAGAGTTAGAAAGCTTATCAGGTGCTCTGCACAGGAAGAGAAAAGAAGTTCTCTAAGCCAAGATTAGGATCTAAAAGTAAAAGTTTCTTTTATCTTAAAGAGAGAGGGAGTGAGCAAGAGAAAGAGAGTAGGGAGAGAGAGAAGTGATCAGGGAGATGGTGTGGAATCCCAAAGAAAGAAAGGAAAGAATGTCCTCAGTTGAAGTCAATCAGCTGCTAAATTTAAGAGGGGACTAAAAGGTGTTGAGGGGAGGGAAAACTCAGCCTTTCCCTGAAAGATTAACTCACAATTAAGGCAGATCAGATTAATTAGAGAAAGGTTTATTTACCATGCACACAGGGAGGAATCCCAGAGTGATAACCCAATTTTCTAAAGGAGTTCAGATATCTTTATGTAGGTTTTTTAGAAGGGAGGGAGGAAATTGAGGAGTAGGGTGTAAAGGGTTGCTAGGGAGGAAGAAATAGACTGACTTGGAGAATAACCTGGGAGACAGTTGTTAATGACCCAAATGATTAGTCCCTGTCCACCTACATTGCAGACTCTCATTCCTAAAATATTTTGAGATACAGGAAAGGGGAATGGGAGTCAGTTGGAGATCAATTCCCTTTGGTCAGCTGATGAGTCCAGTTTATGCAGATAGAAGGAAGGCCTCCTCCAGTGTTGCTTGACCCTGAACAGCCTTCAATTCAAAGTATTCTTTAAACCAGGGACTCATATTTTGGGGTGAAATTTCCTTAGCTCCTTCAAAGTTACCTGCAGCCAAATTCACAAGGTCTTGTGAATGTGAATGTTGTGTCCCTTTTCCTCCAGCGAAGTTGAAGAGAGACATATGTCCAGGTGTTTCCAATCCCAAAGCCTGACATTCATGCCAATGCTCCTCCTAAGGAACCACTTGAGGCCACTGAAACAAACTCTAGAAGGTAAAGGATATATATATTTTTCTAATTCTTGAGATATTTTGCAAAGAAGAGTATGTTCCGGCTCAATCCAGGTAAACACACATTCCAAGACTATTAAGAAAAATATATAATTATGATGGATGTGTTAATCAGTTCAATGTAAGCATTTCACATTGTATATCAAATCAGTACACTGAACCCCATAAATGCATCAACACACACAGTTATGATTTAACAAAAATAAATTCATAAAAAATAAAATAAAAAGTAAATAAAAGGTAAAGGAGCTGGTGAAATGTAAAGAGAAAGAACTAACACTTCCTTTGGGTCTTCTGGGCTCCGTGGCTTATAAAGATAGAAATCCAAGAGGGGTGGGGCTACTTGCAAGAAAAAAAAGCAAGCAGACAGAGAGATTGATTTAAGTCCTTACTGACAAATTATGATTTAATAGTTTTTCTATAATTTCACTATAAAGACTAACCATCCTTATAGTTGAAAGAGTCAAAATTCCATGGGAGATCAGGGAACCTACCTTTCCTTTTAACAAACTCCAAGGCAATGCAGGTGCCAGAAGTTACCTTCCTAAGGGATGGGAGGATCAGAAATCAAGCAGAGGGTGTGTGTCTGGCTCACTGGCAGAAGCGTTGAGGACACTCCCACCCTTTCCCTGAGCATGTGGGCAGGTGTAGCCAGCAGACAACAGCTGAGCAAATCCTGACACAAAGAGAAGAGAAATGCTATTGTAGTGCATCAACCTTCTGCTGTCCTTAACAGCATTGTGGAATGTGACACAGCTGACACCAGCTAATTAGGGATCACCCAAGTGGAACATCAGACCGGTTATGTGGATTCAAATGGGTGTTAGGAGCAGGAAAAGAAGGCAGAAATGAGTGAGGGTACAGCAGAGCCAGGCCTGCTAATATGGGAAGGGGTGAGGCCCGGAGGGCCGGCAGGGACAGTGGCTTCCTTCCACTTTGTCTTCCAAAACACAAAGACGTTGAATAGATGGTTTTAAATTAACAGAAGCTATTAACATTCTTTCTCAAATGGCCAAAGGAAGGATTGTTCTGAGCCTATACCCTCACCAGGCCATAATGGGGCAAGAGACCAGATAAACCTGAAGCAATGTAAGTGTAAGGTGACCAGACATCCTGCTTTTGGCGGGACAGTCCCAATTTTTACCAATTTGTCCCGCATCCCACAGTGTTTTTACAAAGTCCCGATTTTTGGAAAGAATGCACGACAAGGTAGGGAAGGGCAGGACAATGGGAAGGGAATATACAGTAGGGCTGCTGAAAAGGTTAATGTAACTCCATTTGGGAATGAAGAGATTAATGTAACTTCATTTGGAAATGAAAAGGCTAATGTAAACTCCCTACTCCCCTCCTGAGCAAGGTCCCCAGGTGGAATCATATCAGAAGGAGACTGGCTCCCTCCCTTGCTTTTAGGCAAGGACAATTAGCTCAGAAGGACCCAAACTGTCTGGAACAAAGAAGCAGCCCCCCCCACAGGGTCCCTAACCATAAACAACCCAGCCAATAGCAGCCCATCCTGACAAAACACCCAATGAAATTCCTCTATGCGCTTTAAAAACCTCAGCTCACTTCACTAGGGGGTCACCCTTCCTCCAGCCATGCTGAAGGAAAGAGTGGCCCAGGCATATGCTTGCAAAATAAAGCATTTTTTGTCTTTACATTTGTGTGGTGGTCTCTCAGAGGCAATTCTGGTCCCAACACTGCCCTGTGGCTATTTCACCAGGATATGAGTTTTATATTATTTTTGTTACTTTTATGATGTTAAACTTTAATAATAACAAATAATTGTTGAGAACTGATTATCAAAGTTCGCATTGTTGATCAGTTGATCAGTTGTTACCACCACTGTTTGGACTTAATGAACAATAGCATTTTTTGGCATTGGCAACAACAAAAACATTTTGTAACTGTCTCTGACGATACACACACATCGTACTGCAGGCTGGTGCTAGTTAAACAAGTGATGTCAACAAATCAGCTATTCAGATAATTTAGGTAATTAATTAATTTATTTATTTCATGAATTTAGTAGACAGTATTTGTATTATTTATATTTTGTAGTGGCAGCAAAAAGTCTAGCACCAGCCTTGAAAGTGACACATACAACTTACAAGGTATCATTATTAAAAATATATATTGATAAGGAAAAGGTTAACTCTTGGGCATCAGCAAAAATCACAATAGAGAACAAATGTTTAGAAATATTTCATCATATTGAAACAAACCGTGTTCCATACAATAATGCACTAAAAATTGTGGGATACGCACTGTCCTTACCAGGAACTAATGCTGCAACTGAATGCGTTTTTCCTAGGGTAAATAAAGTGTGGACATCAAAAGAATAACAATTAAGTGTTGAGACTTTGAAAGCCATTTTATGTGTGAAATATAATTTAACAAATTCTTGTGAAAAATTTCATGACCTTTTAAACAACAGCAATCTATTAAAAAAAAATCACTCAAATGAGAAATATGCCAAAGAATAAAATAATACTATACATATATATATATATATAT
>NW_003852517.1:1099906-1103844 GCF_000181295.1 Otolemur garnettii
AAAAAAATATATATATATAATATTATTTTTGTGTTCTATGAAAATTTTTGTTGCTCCATATAGACCAAATTTTTAATTAAGGAACCCCTCCCCCCCCCATCAGTGAATGGTGTCCTGCTTTACCAATGTTAAAATCTGGTCACCTTATGTAAGTGTCCTCCTCTCTGTTTAAAGGCAGGTTTCACCTGAGACAAATCACACCAGCTTCCCAGTAGAATGCACTGCTAGTTTCCCCTCATCTCCACCTTCCAACTACTGACTGAGGACTCTGCCTACCTGCTTCTGCACCAGGACTTCTTAAACTTCAATGTGCTAAGAAACCACCTGCTAAAATGTAGATTCTGATTCAGCGGGTCAGGCTGTGGCTCAAGATTCTGCATTTCCAGTTCACTCCAAGGGGGTGACCACATTGCTACTCTGCATACCATGCTTCCAGCAAAGATGTCTCAGCCTGCTGCTTCTCTAGTTTTAGTGTGGCTACAAACCACCTAGGGAGGCAATACAGATGCAGATGCCTGAATTCCATCCCTAGAAAGTCTAATAAATGGTTCCTAGCAGAGTCTGGAAGTACAAAGCTTGAAGTTTTTTATTCCTATGACATAGTCCATGAGAGTTAGACTTAGGGGAAGAAAGAAATGAACGTTAGATTTTTCAAAAATCATTTTTGTCACCCATATTGTGACAATTTCTGCATGCTTGCACTTTTTAGCATTTTTGGTAGATGCTGGAAGAAGGCTGTCACTCACATATGCAAAATAGAAGTTGTCAGTGGATGGCATCATTGTCAGTCATCTTAGGGTCAGGAGCGGGAAGCAAGTCACCTCAGCAGGAAGAAGTTGTAACCAAGTGTGGGCTTTTCTAAAAATAAAAATAACCTGAGTGATGGAACCCCTTGGGTTCTGAAACTATTTTTTATTCTTTAAAGATGGGGGTCTCACTCTGTCACATGGTCATAGCTCAGCACCTTGAACTTCTGGGTTCAAACAGCCCTCCCCCCTCATCTGTGTGTGTGTGTGTGTGTGTGTGTGTGTGTGTGTTTAAAGCCTGTGAATTATTTGGGACATGGAAAAAAATGAAAGCCTTTGGCTACTAACTCCCCCAAATAGCACATGTGGACTGGGAAACAGGACTCTGCATTGCGTAGTTTATTTGATTCTTGAGCTCACTTTGAGAACTGATATGTAGTGTGGTAATTTTCAAATTACTCCTCAGAGACGTACATTCCTGGAGCCACCTGCGAAAAGCCAGCAAAGGGGCTATAGCTCTTAGTTGTCTATTCTTTTATCTCACATCAGAACAGCTGAGATTTTATTTATGTATTCATTTAGAAAGGGATAGCACATAAGAGTGCATTTGAAGAAAAAAGTACCATTGTTAACTGCAAAACAAAACAAAATTGTGCACATCAACAACATTTAAAAGCCGCTGGACCCAATAGGTTAATTGTCAACCTCTATCAGGCCACTTTTGTCTTGCCAGCTGGCCAAAGCTGAGTTTTCTGTGAGTTTCACCTGCAGACCAGGCTGGCTGGTGCCACTGCCAATCCTGTCTGGGGCAGGGAGCCCTTCAGTTGCCTTAGCACCATCCTCTGATGGGGCTTGGGTTCCGTGGTGCTGCCTGGAGCGCTGCCTGGGTCCTGCTCTTGCCAGCAGGGTGTCGGGGTCTCTGCTGATGGGCTTGGGTAGGTGCCCAGTTTCCTGGGGAGAGGCAGGGAGGCTTAGGGAGAAAAGGACAGGCTTTGAAGTCAGACGGACTTAGAGTCCAACTCTGACTCTGCCATTTCTTAACTCTTTGATCTTAAGCAAACTGTCTCTCACATGTCAAGGTCAGCTTTCCCAATATTAGCATAACAGATTTCACTTTTCAGGGTTATCAAGAAAATTCACTTAAGCCTGAAAAGAGCTCAGCATAGTACTGGACATGTGGAAGGCACGCAGTGAATGGCCACTTACTGTTAATTGAAGGGTAAGGTTTATGCTTCCACTGCATCCTGCTGCTATATGTAACATCACTGGGCATTCGGGACTTCCCAGGGATTTCACTCCAGACTGGAATATGAAGTTACTTGGAGATAAAAGGTATATGATGTGATGACACTTGGTTAAGTATAAAATATTTGACAAAAGTCTCATCATTAAAAATTAGGAGGAAAAAGAAAAGCAACCAAAATCTAGTTATAGAGTTTGAGAAAAATAATAGGGAATTATGGGGGAATCACGCAGCAAACATGAGCTTATTGTCTATCCCAAGTTAGTGAAAACCTTCACCTAAATTATTAAAGTATCAGTTTTAACTCTAGTTGTGAAATACGCAGTGCCGATAATACTTCATCTCAGTTTGAATTCACTGTTTTAAGCCCTTATAAGGAATTCTTCAGTGACATTAAAATTTTAGATTCAAATTGTAAGGTGACCTACTTATTGTTGTCATTATCATTATTACCTAAATCTTACTGAATGGTTAGATCTGGCAGGCATTTATGCTAAGCATTTTGCACCCTGATTTCTTTTAAACACCC
Organism: Otolemur garnettii; assembly: GCF_000181295.1. NCBI lineage: Eukaryota > Metazoa > Chordata > Mammalia > Primates > Galagidae > Otolemur > Otolemur garnettii. Next base: position 1,102,425 of record NW_003852517.1, read on the forward strand.
AATGACTACGGGTTATGGGATATCGCCATTTTCATCTTACAGGGGTGGACGCTGAGGCTTGAGGAGGCAAAGAACTTGCCCAAGCTGGTAAGTGGCAGGGAGGCACTGGAACCCTGGCTGTCTAATTCCACATGCACACTGAAAGTTGGTAAATGCTGAACCAAGCCCTCACTTTCAGACAATGCTTAATCAGAAAATGAAAACAGGGCAGTGCCTGTGGCTCAAAGGAATAGGGGGGCCGCCCCATATACTGGAGGAGGCGGGTTCAAACCCTGCCCTAGCCAGAAAACTGCAAAAAAAAAAAAAAAGAAAGAAAGAAAAAGAAAAGAAAGAAAGAAAATGAAAACAGAGCCCCCCTCCCACCCCAGTAATAGCCCCTCTGTGTCTCTCTTCTCTCTGGTTCCTCTATTCTCCCAATTAGCAACAATTCAACTCTCAGTGTTCAGGCATTTGAAAAGTTAAGCAAAGAGAAAATTATCATTAATTGATTTTGAAGCAGGGGAAAAGTGCTTCTATTTCCAAGACTGAGATCATTTTCCTCAACATAAAAATCATAGCTATCATTAATGAATACTCTCACCAAATAGACGGCACGTACCGTTGCATCAAGTACTTCAGTCACCCTATGAGATGCCATCACTCCATGGGAACTGAGGCATAGATGGTTTAGTTTACCCTAAAATAGTCACTTTGTTAGTAAGTAATGAAGCCCGGATGGGAGCCCTGATAGATTTAATTCTAAAGTGGGTGCTTTTAACCACGCACTCCTTAGTTTTTATACAGGGCTCATATATTTTTTACTTGGATTTGTCTTCATTAGATAATAACTTTGAAACCTTGCTTTAAAAATTTGTTTTTCTTTCACTTTCCTACAGGGTGTGGTCTAAAGCAGTTCATGTGTGACTTAAGTGACAGTAAGCTCTTCTCCTACCCAGGGAGAGTAGGGGGAGAGGCATCTGTGAGCTGTGTGATCCCACTAGCCATGTTTCTTTTGTCCTTCTCGTTAACTAATCTTTCCCTATAGAGAAATCCCATAAATCTTCAAAGACGTGTGATCAGTTCTTCAGTGGGTGCGTAGTATAATCAGTCTGCTTTTAGATCCTTTTTGATAAGTATTATTTCAATTTACATGATTATCTTTGAGAGGCTGGGGTTACTAAGAAACAGGGTGACTCAAGTTTGCTCTGAGTGGAAGTACTATGCAGTGGCAAGGCTATGATTCATGCCATTTTGTTTAAGCTTCATTGGAAATATCTATCAGCAGAAAGGCAGTGTTTTCACAGTAGTAGATACAGATGTTAGTGTCTGCTTTCCTTGATTTCCTATGGCCCTATGGAAAAGGTCCTTTTCCCTATGGTAAAAAGGGATGAGCCAATAAAGGAGGTGTATAAACATGAGTGTAACCCAGTTTCCTTCTAAG
>NW_003852517.1:1104243-1191164 GCF_000181295.1 Otolemur garnettii
ACACACACACACACACATTGTATAGGGTTTATATTATTTTCATGATGTTAGTAAAATTTACTAAGGTTTTTGTACATAATCTCATTTAATTCTCAAAAAAACTCAAAAGTTAAAGATCATTCTCAGACGATATGTAAGTAAGGAAATGAGGTTTGGGGCATAAATAACTGATGCAAGTCACACCGCTACAGGAAGGGTGTGGGATTTTAACACAGGTCTTAAGCAGAAAAAGCCACTGTCCTTTCTGAACGCTGCCATGACATCACTTTAGTGTTTTTTTGAATTGGCATTTACATTTTTACTTAACTTTAAAATTTTTTTATCTTATCCCTCTCTATTGCATTTCTATAAATCTGTTATGCATAATTGTTGCCATAACCCTGGGGAGTCTTAGCTAAACTTTATAGCCAGTTAGCTTATCCTCTATTTTCCATACCCAAAATACCCTCACTATAGCTCATCACAACACTTCTTTGTGATCTATTGAATTCTTCCAGGATCTCTTAAATGATAGCTATGCTTATGATTATTGGTGGAAAAGATTTAAACCTATTTTGAAAGTTGTTTGTTTAAAGTAGTCATATGGAACAAATCTCAGGTGAATTTAACAATGTGATAAAGATGGTGGTCTTTTTGGATTGCATTTGACACATTTTAAAAATGATTAATTAGATTAGTCCAACATAAAAAAGACCTTTATATATACAATAGAGAGGCAGAATGAGAAAGAAGATTGGCAGATTATATTGTAAACTTTGCAAAAGTTCCCTTGAACCTTCTAACTTGATCATGTCTAGACAGTCACCATTATAGTCTATGCTAACATTAAAAAGAGATTTGTTAACATAATAGTACAAATGTATTTGAAAAATTACTAGGATTATAACATAGTTAGAAATATAAAAATGTTGACCTAATGTAAATTATATGAAGGGTCTTTTCCCACAATGGGATTTGATGACAATTCAGGATTAGAACAAAAATATAGATTTCTTCAGCCTTATATTCTTTTTGAAGCAAGATATATATAATAATTTTCAAAATTATATAACAATTTTAAAAACTTATTTTTAAAATTTTAATTTATATATAATATAGCATAACTTCTGTATAATAATTTCACAAATATATATTTATATATAACATATATTATAATTAAAAAAATTAATTTCTCTTACAGTAAAACTAGCTAGCATAAGCCTGACTCAGAACATCCTTTGATATTTTGGTAGCTCATGTGGAATAAATATCCTCTTAATTGGAACTTGGCTTTTGAAGTGTTTAATAGTAAGCAACTGCTTAATAATATCTTAAATCAAGATCACTCTAGGTGATCTCAATGACTGTGAAAATGCCGGGGCTTTATTTAAAGGATGTTTACTGTGCAAAGTATGTTACTGCAGGCATGGGTGTGACATTTTAATTGTACAGATTTTGACGGCTGCCCCCATAATCATCTTCCCATTGATTTGAGAGCTGCTAACTTTAATCTTTCTGTAGGATTGATTCTTAGAAAATTAGCATGGCCAGTCTATCACCTCCCTCAATACATTCATCTTCCTACTGGCATGAGTGTAATGTTCTTTCAAAAACACATGGAGAGTGTTCTATGACTGCACAGTTTTTCTGATCGCTGAAGGGTCCACTGGCTCTATTCTTTCTGAGCAAATGTGCCTTAAAGTAACTCAGACTATTTTTATGTGTTCTCCTGCTTCCCAGATCTTGTTTTACTTCTAGTTTCTGACTTTCTTTAGTTCTGAATTACAGTTGCTGTTTTTTCTGGGTCCCTTCCCTTACTGCCATCCCCAGAGTTAAAGGGATCATTCATTCTTGACATTCGTCAACACCTTAGCTAACTCTTTATAACCTTGTACCAAGAATTCCTGGCAGATTATTATGTGCCAAGTTGTATACTGCTAGGGACTTTTGTACATTTAATTTAATAATAATTTAAATTAATAAATTATTTTGTATAATGATTGAATGTTAGTATAAATTAAATTACTAATATTATCATTAATTATTAACTACACATTTAATCTACATAGTAACCTACTAATGTGTATACTCACATAATTCCTATTTTACAGATTAGAAAGCAGAAGCTAAAGTGATTAAGGCAATCAAAGTTACATAATAGCTACTATACAAAAATCACAATCTTTGAGAATCTCATGGTCTAAAATTCAAGAACTATGTGATCAGGAATAATTGACTATTATCCACAAGAAAAATGAAAAGAATTGAGATGACAGCAAATGGTTTGATAATGATTTTAGAAAGTTTTTTGGAAGTGACAGAATTGAGTTGCATTGAATAGTAGATATGATACACATTAAAATTTTACAGATCCATTCATATAAATTCTGCATATTTCTTACTAAATTTATTTTGTTATTATATACAAATATAATATTTATATATCTATTGCAAGTTTTTTGTTTTTTGTTATATTTTATTCAGCCTATCATTGGAGGCATATGGGAAACTTGATTTGGGGATATATACTTTATACACAACAAACTTACAGAGCTCTCTTATTAGGTTTCTATTTTTAATTTTCTTGGTTTACCTGAGTAGTCAACAATCACATAATCTGCAAATTAAGATATCTTTGTCTTTCTCTTTCCAAAGGAAAAAATTGGAAAGAAATTTTCTATATTAAAATTTCTCTTAATATAGAATTTTCAAGCACATTATGTAGTATTGGCAATGGCCAGCATCCTCATCTTATTCTGAATTTTAATAGAAGTAATTTTGAATTTTACCATTAAAGTATGATATTGTTGATTAAAAATCAAATTCTTCATCAAACTAGGGAATAATATATTCTGCCCTGGGTAATTAAGGATTTTTTAAACAGCAATGAATGTGAAATTTTATTTTAAAAAGTATTTTTTTTTTTGGCATTGGATGGGTAAGATGTTGATAGGATGGAGTTTTTTGATTAATGGCATAAGCGAAAGTGCTGCTATGGAAATGCGTGTGCAAGTCTGAGTAGACAAATCTGGCTGAAGAAGATTTATGTTATGAGAGATGTGGGGAGTTTAGAGGTGTGGGCTTGAGTTGGAAACCTTGAATTCTACCGTGAGGGACTTGGACTTTTCTGTATAGAATACATTGTGGAAAGATAGTGAAGAATTTTGGGGAGAGGGATAATATAAATAAGAAAAAAATTTTGGAAGCTTAATCTTGCATTTTTGTACAGAATACACTGGCTAGGAATCTTGTGTAAAGAATCTTGTAATCCCAGGGTCTGGCCAGGCAGTTTCCCAATCACCAGCTGCTTAGGGAGAGGCTGAGCAGGAAACAAGTTCATTAATTCCACAAGCATGGGTGGTTATATAACTGACATGTGGTGCCAAAGCAGAACTAGAAGAATGGTTATCTGTTTTATTAAAATGCCAATGTGACCCATGATAGGTTGTGATTAAAGCAAAAAGACCCAATGGAGAGCATGACAGGAATACTTGTAAATATAAAAGAAAGTCAGAGAACCAAAGAAAACAAAGTCAATGTCTAACAAGTCAGAAATGGAAAAACGAAAAGTGGTAACAAATGAGAAATCAAAATTTCTTAAACTGACCTAAAGTGGAATGGTCTTGGATAGACCTGAATATGATTTGGCTAGCTGTGGCTCAGGAGAAAGGTACAGGCTGGTGATGCAGGTCCATACAGGAACTAAACAATAGTAATAACTCAAATATTGAGAGCAAGTGCACTTTCCAAGGGCCAGAGACAGATAAATAAACAACAGCCTCAAGGACCATTTCCTCAAGAGAGTATAGATCTGAACACTTTTGATGATAAAAGAGAGTGAGGATTACTAAAGAAATATTTTGAGCAAACCAGATACAAGGGATTATTGATAGAAAGAAATCTAAAGAGGGTGGAAAGTGGGAGGTTTGGAAATGGAGAGGGGGAAACAAGCTAGGAAGCAGATGTAGTAATTAATCTAGGAAAGAGGATGAGCTTGTAGAAATATACAGAAATGTGCGCAGAGTATGGACATGAGGAAAATGGCCACAAGCTTCTCAGTGAAATAATATATGAGGTTATCGGTTCAGGAAATAGAACTACACATGAAAATAGAAGAAAAGCACAACAGCAACAATACTGTGAATTTTCCAGAGAATTAATTAGGGGAAAATTTTTCTGAACATTAATTGGGAGCAACTGTCTGAATCTATCAAGGGCTAGTGGCTACAGAATGAAGTTCACTCAGTGTGTGACCGTCTCCGGCTGTTTTCCAGGGCATGGATGATCTGGGGTGATGATGGGTATGGGAGTGGGTAGAAAGTGGAGGCAGCGAAGAGGTCAAGAGTCATAGTGATGCCACCACCAAAGGTCTGATCAAAGAATCAAGCCTGGGTAGAAACTCAACAATAACCCAATAAATTAGTATAAATTACATTTATTTAGCACTAATTATGAACAAATTAGCTAGAGGAAAATCAATGTCATTGATAAAACCTTTACTCCCTATTTATTTATTCATTTATGTATTTATTTTGAGACATAGTCTCAAGCTCTTGCCCTGGATAGAATGCTGTGGCATCATAGCTCACAGCAACCTCCAACTTGGGCTCAAGTGATTCTCTTGCCTCAGTTTTTCTGTTTTTAGTAGAGACAGGAGTCTCACTTTGCTCAGGCTAATCTCAAACTCATGAGCTCCAACAATTCACCCACCTCGGCCTCTCAGAGTGCTAGGATTACAGGAATGAGCCACGATGCCCAGCTAGCATGTGCTCCCAATTTAGGCACAGACAAAACATCTGGTCTTGAGGCCACCCAATCTCAGCAGTAGGAGTTTAGTTAACCATGATTTATGTTTGAATATACTTTATTTTGGCATTGCTATATTTTTTATCTCCAGCTACTGATATACAAGGAAAATTGAACTAGAAATCAGGAGCTCTGGGTTAACTTTAGCTCTGCCCAGAGCTATATGCCTTAGGGAGGATTGTGCCTTATTGTCATTTTGGATCTCAAGTCCCTCATTTAAGGAGAGGGGGGATAGGAAGACAGAGGTGGGGAGAAAAGTAGGGTGGAGCAGAGAGAGGGGAGAGGGGAGATTAAAATAGATGTACTTTAAAGATGCCCTTCTAGTTCTAACAGTTCTTAACTATAAATCAATGACCACTTTCTATGGTCTTAGAAGGCCTTTAACATCCTTTTTGAGTGAGATCTTTTTCTTCCTCTTAATTCTTCTTCATTAACATTGTTCAGCTTGTCTCTAACCACTTTCTTCTTTATTTAAAAACATCCTTCTTCTCTTTGGTCTTCTTTAACAATACCATACTAAAAAAGGATTAAGACTATTATTTCTCCAAAGTAATTATTTACACAACCCATCTATTTCTTTCTTCTCTTCCATGTTTTCCTCTTCACTATTTTTAAAACATATAGGTATCCTTTTTATTACTACTATTATTATTACATGCCTTACATATGAAAATTATTATTATTACTTCTAATACCTCTTTTGGTTAAGTTCCTATAGAGAAACTAGCAAAACTCTACAGAGGCCATTGAGTTAAGCTTTTACTTCAAGAGTTACCCAATGAAGATTGTTTTTCCATTAAGAGGGAAAAATGTATTTGTTCTAAGTTCCAATTAAGAACAAAAGAAATAGAATGCTTATGTTCTATATGTGTATTTATTAACAAATCATGGATTGATTGATCACTTTATCATAGTGCATTAGGAAAAATGTGTTCTGTATGTTCAATAGATAAAATAGATTTATCTTTATTAAAGATAAATTCATAATTATAGTATAATCATAAAGGTTAAAATTCTCAATGCACTTATGAAAACACAGGTATAAAATTTGGTCTACCTGCAAAAGGAAAAGATCTAACCTGGATAAAAAAAATCTGAGGACTTAAATGCATGTATATAGTATTACTTCAATGTATTCATTTATACCTTTTTATATCCTTCTCTCCCTAAAATGAGGCTTAAATCAACCTATAAAAAAAGGTAATAAAATACAGCATGATAAGCCTAGATGTATCTATACTCATACTGAAATATGTTAATGTATATCTGAATAATAGGAAAACTTTTATTTTTTTCAAAAAATATGTCTATAGGCATTCTCAAGATTTCTCACCAATAAACATCTTAGTAGTATGATGTAAATAATACATACAAAGGTTAAAAGATAGGAGGAACAATTAAAAATAGGGTCAAAGAGATACTGGTGTTTGGAATACAGGGTCTAAAGTTATATACTTATTAGTATACATAAGTATCTCATATATACTATATAAGATACTCACCACAAATTTAATTATGAGTTTTTCTGGGCTGCAGTACAAAAAGGAAAACACACTCATTTCAAAACCCAACAGTTGCTTATGATTAAAAACTCCCATCTATTTCTTGTATATGTTAAAAATTCCCATCTACTTCTCTAGAGAGGCACCACTTAGTCCTGTTGTTGATACTTGAGAAATACCCTACACCTGAATTACATTGTGTTATGTGAGAAATGATAACTCCAACAGCATTCTTCTAGAAAGCACAATGATGACATTCATAGAGTGCTTCATGAATCTCTCAGCCCAGACCAATAGCAATTGCCTAGAAGGTTAACATGATGTCTGCAATGCATTGGACAGATCTAATGACCTGGCTCAATAAGACCCTGAGTTTCGAGTGCCTAGAAAAGTGTATATGACCCATTATCTTTCAAGTAATCCTCCATAAATATTATTTCTTTTATTTGAACTCCTAATGAGTAATCAATGATAAATTTGCTATTTTATCCTTCCTGGCAAACTTTGAGAATGCAATAATCTGATGAGATTAGTTAAAACATATACATGCTTTTGTGATTAAAGTAGTAGAAGCACAAAGGGCATTTCAGCAAGCACACATGCATTAATAGTCACCCATCTCTCTCAGAAGTTGGTCAGGAGAACCTGTGGAGAGAGCAGTGTTCTCCTTACAAAGTGATCTTGGACTTATTTTACCACCCTTAAATGGGGGGTTGGCTTTATTCTGAACATGTGCAGACTTAAAACCTGAGTTTAAATATCTTTTAAAATTTAAACTTAATGCCATAATTTCATCCAGCTTCCCCTAACATTAACTTCTTACCTAACCATGGTATCTTTGACAAAGCTAAGAAATTAAGCTTGCTCCATTATTAACTGACCTACAGATTTTATTTGTATTTCCTCAGATTTCCCTCTAATGTCTTCTGTGGAGGATCTGCTCCAGGACAGTGCACTGCATTTAGTCATCACGTCATCTCCGTCTCCTCCAGTCTGTGACAGTTTCTCAGTTTCCCCTTGTTTTGTATGTATTGAAAGTTTGAAAAACACTGGTAAGATATTTTGTGGAATATCCCTCAATTTGGGATACATATTATCAATATGGTTTATCGCTGGTGATTTTTTAAAATTTTATTTCAGAACATTACAGGGGTACAAATGTTTCAGTTACATATACTCCTTCTGTGCCCATCTGAGTCAAAATTGTGCCTTCTGCCCATGCAGTGTGCATTGTACACATTAGGTATGAATTCCCCATCCCTCTCTTCCCCCTCCCACCTGCTTGATTTCCACTGAGTTTTACTTCCTATATGTACACAAGTATTGATCGATTAGTTTCAATCTAGTATTGAGTACATGTGGTGTTTTATTTTCCCATTCTTATGATACTTCACTTGATTTTAACCTTGATCACTTAATTAAGATGGGGCATATCATGTTTCTTTAAAGTTATCATTTCCTTTTTTTCACCCTCTATTCTTTGGAAGTGAATCATTAACTCCTGCCCACTCAATGGGAGGGCTGTTAAGCTTTCCTTACTTCCTCTAGGAAATACTTGTGTAAGGAAAAATTGTCCCTCCTTCTCCATTTATTTCTTATTCAATCCTTTATTTATATAAGTATGGAGTATTTGTTTAATCCATTGGATTTTTATCCAGTGCTGTAGTTATTTATTTTGTTGTTTCAATTTCTCCAGCTTTGACTACTGGGAGTTCTATCAGGTTAGCCGTTGTGTCTTTTTCAATACCATCTTTTTTCCTTTTCTTTTTTCTTTTGTTCTTTCTTTCCTTTTTTGAAAAGTACTTTCTTTCACTTTGGCATTAAAAGATGCTTGAGGCCCATCTTATATTTTCTCTGCCCCAGTCCTCAAATCAGCCACAAACAATTTCAGGCTGTTAATTTACTAACTTTTAATTCATAAACTCTGAATCTTGAAATGAAATTTATTTTCACTTAAATGTCTAAAAGCTAGTCCAAATTTGCAGGTGATCTTTTTTTTTGCATATGAATCTTCTATTGCTTTTTTACCTTTGACAGCACTGGAAATCATGGTAGACATGTGACTGAATAACTTACCAGTTATCCAGAAAGCTTATTATGATTTTAACCAGATGAATGCCATCTATTCCAAGTCTGAAATGTCTAATATAATTCTTGTTCCATCAGAACTTTGGTGACCAGGAATGATTTAATTAAGCTTTGCTCTAAGAAATAGTGCAATGGGCAATTTGTGTATTTGAATCTAATGGAGGAGATTAATATAGATTTCTTAGCTTGCACTTTCTAAATATATTCTCGAGCTTATCTGCCCTGAAATATGTTACTAACATTGTTGTTGCTCTGGACAGCTGGCCAGAGCTAAATGCAAGCTATTTTCCCCCATGAGCCATATGTTCTGGGAATCACTCTGCTGATAGATTTATAACCTTTTGCTGTGATCAGGAGGAAAATAGGTATGTGTAAAATATGCTACATATAATCCAGGCACAACTAGGAAAAGCAACAATTTATTGCCACTCCTCTATTCTTGTGAACACAAAAATGACAGAAGGTAGATTGTCAAGGTGGAAAAAGACAGACTATGGTGGTGTTCTTAGATCACATTTTTCCCGAAGTGTTCCTTTGTTCAATCCATTTTTTAAATTTAAAGTATTACTGAAACTTTCCCAGATAAATTGAATTTGCTTTTCTAACTCCCACATCAAAATATCTCATAGTACAACATCCTAATAATGAAAACTTAAGAAAAAATTTCTTTTCTTAATAACCCTATTGTCTCCATGATACAATGTTTATCTGATTTAGGGCTATGATATGTTCTCTTTAATGACAAGTTGCTTTGGTAATGGTAAAAAACCAGTAGCTTTACTGTCAAGTTTCTTAGTTTTAATGGGCCATTTACTACTAGGAGACATAAACTGACATAAATAACAGTAAAAATATGTTAGGGGAAGGAACTAATTCATGCTTATGCTGGAATCTGGAAAGCCAGTCTGGCCTTAAAAATCTAATTTTATCAAAACCTTTGTTTCAACATTTCTGTTTTTGCATTATTGAAAAGATTCTCTGAATAGCTCATTTCCTGTACAGTCTGAATGGGCCACACTGGTCACGGTTCCATTCTACTTTATCATTCACGATGTCTTTTGCTCCATGGAAACAAGCAAACTAGAGAGAGGACGAAAGAGAGGTTCTGATAATGATCAAGATAATATCACCAGAGGCTATACTGTTACCAGTTTTTTCTCAGATATTGACTTAGGGAGAGCTTTGAGGTGTCATCTCAGATACCTAAGTGCTGTCACTAACTGCAGCACTAGGGCGGCAAGCAAGGGTGAATTGCCATGTCATTGTCACACATCCAAATCCTCTGAGGACTTAGAGGAAAAACAGCTCCTTCTCTTGACCAGAAGACCTCCATGAAGTGCATTCAGTCAGAGATGCTGGGTGACACACAAATGCAACAGGGTGTCAGTGGGACGGCGGCACCTGCATTGAAGAACTGAAAATTCAAAGTGACCTAAGTGTAAGGATATTAAAAAGTCACAGTTTCTACTATTGTTTCTGGATGTATTAATTAGCTGCAGAGCCCAAGGAGAGAAACTGCACATAGAACAGGTGGCAGAAATCTCAGGAGTAGCCAGGAGCTACCTAAATTCCCCCATTCCAACAGCACCAACTTCAGCCAAAGACACACTTCCCTTGACAGTTAGAAGGAGGCTCAGAGACTCTCCCATTTTATTATACAAATGATGAAACAAGGTTGCCAGTTACTAACCTGTCCCAGCTTTCACCTGCTTTTAGAGCCTTCACAAAAAGTTAATTGAACTCTTTTATGTGTAACCTCTTTCAGAGCTTATCATTGTTAACCACTGCGATATTTCTCCTAATGTCTGGCTATATTCACTTATGCTGTAGGCTATGCCTTCCCTCTGAGAAACAGAATAAAACAAAGTACATATATTGTTGTTTGCGCATCTTCCTATCTCAAGAGCATTCTTGAACTTAAGGAGATGTGATTTGGAGAGAATCTATTTTTAGAATGGACACAAAAAATTTATTAACACATCCCATTAACCGTTCTTTTTCAAGAAGGTTGTTTCTCCCCTTTTCCACTAAAGTTAAAGTATTGCTTTTTGCAAGTAGACTCTTCTGCTACACAATAATGTGGTCTTTAAACATTAAACATCAATAACTCTTCATTTTATGCAAGCTTTTGATAATCAAACCTATATTAAATGTTTCAAAAAATATCTGCTTTTAAAATCCTTTTACAGCCTTACTGGTTACTGCTCTGCAGAATGACAACATTAACTTCGTGGAACAATGAGAATTAGATTCTACAAGGTGAAATGTACCTTTGGAAGACTCTCCTTAAAATCACATCAGCATAGGGAAGGCCTGGCAAAACTTCATGTGTGTATAATAATGCAACACAATTGTTATGCACAGACTGGGTTAAATTTCCCTTATCAGAAATGTGTAAACTAATTTCTCTAGTAATTATTTCACACATTTGATCATATGTTACTTAGAGTAGAAATAGAAGACTTTTTCCCTCTAGAGATACCTGAAAAGTTATAGAAAATATTCTAAAAAGTATGTATTTGTTAAGCATGAACACATAAAGTAAAGAGAAAACCTGTCTTGTGCACCTGCACACAGTAGATATCCAATGAAGATGCGCTTCTCAAGGTGCCTCGTAAGAAGGGGAATAATATAGTTCTCAGTTCTCCAACTATCGAGGTACACAAAAATGGCCACTTAAGCCCTTTGATGACCTTTTAATTCCAACTCAGTGTTGTTGAGAGCAACATCTTGTTGGCTAAACGAACGACTTTGGAGCATTGTGAGTATTATTTCTCCCTTTGTCATTTTCTTTCTAGTAAAGTTCTATGCCCAAGATGATGTGTTGAACTTTTTCGGCAACTTTGGTAGAGTTCACATTTTTAAGTGCTGGCAAGATTTCAAGCTGCTGGAGTTGAGGAAGTCCTTGCTAGTTCAGTTCAGTTCGTTCAGTCATCTCTTTTCTCAGATAAGAAACTCAGCAGAGACAGATTAGGTTACTTGCTCAAGACGCCCAACTAGTATGGTAGAACTTCAGAGAAATAAGTCGGGAACAGAAAACACAAGATGTTACCACTTATTTGTGGAAGCTAAAAAAATATTGACCTTCTAGAAGTAAAAATAGAGTGAAGAATAATAAAGGCTGGGAGGGGCAAGGGGTAAGGAGTAAGGGAGGTATAGAAAGAGATTTGTTAAATAATATAACATTATAGCTAGACAGGAGGAATAAGTTCTAGTGTTCTACACCACTATAGGATAACTATTGTTAACAATAACATATTGGGGTACCAGAAAAATGTATACACATTTTAAGCTATCCTGTTGGAAGTGAAATCAATCATTCCCTAAAAGGGCATAAATAGTAGGTAAAATGGATGTGTGTAGTATGTCTAGCTATATTTTAACCAGTAATGGTACCTTTGATTCAACTTCAAAAACTAATACTTAGATAACATCTCTTAAAATGTATAAACATTTTTTGTCACCCTTTGTATAGTTTCAAATAGATAAAAGGAGATTATTGAACATTCCCAGCAGAAAAAGTAGTAAATATTTGAGATGATGGATATATTAACTACTCAAATCCTATCACTGTAGATAATATGTATCAAACATCACTATATATTCCATAAATATGTGCAATTATTATGTGTCAATTAAAATTGAAACAAAATAAGAGTATGAAAAAAAAAATTCCAGGTATTCTGACTCCCAAGCTAGTACTTTCTTAACTAGCTTGGGAGTCAGAGTCTTAACTTGAGACTCTGAGCAAGAGGTAGGGGTTGGGGGGAACTTCTGGTTCAAGGTCATGGTGTCATAGTAGCACCATATAAATCTCAATGTACTGTAATCCCAAACCCCCCCCCCATAGGTGGTGAAGTTGGGCCTGAGTCTCAGGCAAGTGTAAAAGGATGAGGAGGTGCTCTCCAGAAGATCCCCTGGGTCTCTGGGTAGGGGTTGAGCAAAACAACTTCTGGGGTTGAGAAACATGAGACCAATTCCATCATACTAGAAGCCAATGAGGTCTCACATAAGGCTTCAGGGTTTACATTTCAGTTCCTTGAATAAGACAACATCAACAAACTCTATTATTGAGTGCCTACTATGTTTCAGAAAATATGTTAAATTCTTTTACTGACTTATTCAATTTGATCACCATGAAATTTCTGTGTAGAAGGCATCATTATTGCTATTATCCCTAGACAATGCAATCAACCTTCCATTCTGGAGTGTGCCTTCTTGGGGCTTCATATTTAGTTTTTGCCTCTATGTTTATCAACTATACCATATTTCATTCTGGCAGTACCATAAACAGTCATACTAAGGATAAATATCTTCCCAATTCTGTATCCTACTCAAACTTTAAAAACCATTCACTGGTCTGGCCTCCAGATCAGATGGAAGTTTGTAAGTACATCCTGGAGAAAATAGCTGCTAGCCTTGGAACTAAATTTCCATTATGAAATTCTTTCTCTTTGAGTTCTGGAAAAACCCACTTCCCCCATTGGTCTTTGTAATCCTTCATATAGATGTGACTCAATGTCAATTCTTAAACTATAAAATGCCATGTCTGTTGATGATGTGATATAATAGCACAAAGCTCAGGAACTAGCATTCTGGTTTTGAGTTTCCTTGAGTCCAAAACTAGCTATTTGAACAAAGTTCTTCAAATACTCCATTCTATGTTACCTCTCTGTAATTAGGCACCCATTACTTTCTCTACTTAGAAAACCATTCTTCCTTCATTGACCTGGAAATGCTGTACTTATCCTTCAAGCCTCAGCTCAAATGTTCACTATGTTGAGACTTCCCAATCACTGTTCCTTTCCCTCTGCTAACAGGCTATATCTGAAGAGGAAGAAAAGAAGTTGTGAAAATATGTTCTAGAGCTAGCAAGAACCTTAGAGATCAATTAATCAAAAGTTATAATATTGCAAGTAAAATATTTAAGATTTACTGGAGTAGAAAGGTGACTGATGAAAAAGCCATTTTGGTGCAGAAAAGAAATTAGGACTCAGGTTTCCTTACTTCTAATCCAAGACTGTCTTTATCATACTAGGTTGTGCCTATCGCTGAGTTCTGAATTTAACATTCTACAGAGAGGAGATGTTTTTGGTTGGCAACCTTGATAGGCCCCTGTGACTATGATGGGTAGAGTAATAACTGCTCTTGATAATGAAGTTGAGAGAAACATTCTACTTTGTGTTTCTGAACTGGGTAACATCAATGGAACAGACTGAAAGTTTGATTGCTACTCTCAGAAAGAGGCAGCATAACCTGCCTGCCCCAGAAAACATACAGCACTGAAGAATGATGGGAAAGAAATAAGAACCAATGAGGACAGAGATTATTGTATAAGAAAAACAATGACAAATTGGTTTTTGAATTAATGCATTAAAGAAGGATCTTTAGTACAGCAGTTCCTTTATGACTGTCAGTTAAATCTCTCCCTGTTGATAGAAAAAATATTCACTAGCCAGTAACATTACCAGTAATGCTTGAAAAAATGAACAGCTGTTAAAAAGGAGTAATAGCATCAAACAGGCAAGGAAAAGTTCAGAGAACTCATCAGCAAAAGGAAAACAAGCAACTTGTTAAAGATAACCCATTCTAAATGTATATTGTATCCAGAGGGCAAAAAATTGAAAGCAAATTCTCTAACAATTGGATTAATGGTGATGAAATGTAAGAGCATCAGCCCACCAAGCAAAGCACACAACAAACAGGAGAATAGGAAAAAAAATAAGTGTCCCCTTCAGAAATACATTTTTCAACTTTAGGTAGCAAGAGTTCAGAGATTTCTTAATGAAAATTGCCTGAAGTCCTGCTATTGCATTAGCCTTTACAGTTGGGAATTGGAGGATTCACTAAAGGCGCCCAGAGATCAAAGCGGAAGGTGAAAGCCTTGAGTCTGATAGAGGGTCAGACATACAAGAAGACACAAAGGCAATTTTTCTGTGAATGCCAAGTTAAAAGGGAGGACAGCTGTTGAGTCGCTCCCTGATGGGTTTATTTGACAAACTTTTTTTTTTTTTTGCAGTTGTTTCATCTTTACTGCACCATAAGATAAAAATAGTAATATCTGTTAGGGTTTTTTAAATGCTTCAAATTATGTGACTTTTAATAGCCTGTGTTCACAATCATCCCGTAAATTAATGTATTTTTATTGTCTGAGTGGATCTATGACAAATCATAGTCCCTTGCACTTTGTCCCCAGCTGTCACCCACTTCCACATGATCCTAACCCTGGTCCCCCTGACGTTAAGGCCTGACTTGGTGTCTCTAACCATTGACTCTGACTCCTATTTTCTGATCTGCCTCTGCTCTTGGAAACCTATAAAATGCTCAAAGCAACATAGAAATGTCAAGTCCTCCAAAACCTTGAGGTCACTCTAGCTTTTTATGCTTTTCATGCCTCTCTTACCAGAAAATTATCTCTTAACCCCTCCTATAGGTTGGAAATGAGCTCTGGTACTTCTCTGATTGATCAGTATTCTACCTGGGTTCATAATTTTAGGTAAGGAAATTGAAGCTGAGAGAAAGTTCATTGACCAAGATCACATACCTCATAAACGATCGAGTTATAACTCAAATTCAGATTATCTCCAATCATCAATAGGCCAGCAATTAACCATCCTTCTTTTTAATTCCCACTTATCAGGTATCACTCAATAGCAAATGCCATTTCAATGTGAATTAACTGTTTCTTTGTTTCTCCTCAAAGGATTTCAAGACTAGAGCAGCTTCTGGCTTATTTATTTTTCAGTTTTTGAGACAGTGCTATGGGCTGAGTTGTTTTGGCTTGGAAAAAAGTAAAGCAAAGATCCAGATAGAGTTATAGTAAAATTCTAACTCTACCTTGAATTCTAGTAAATTCTCTGAAATCCGTTGGTAGAAAGGAAGACAAAGTCACTAGATATCTAGGAAGCATTGCCATCATGACAATAGTTAAAACCTGAGTACTCAGAACCCTGGCTTTTAGCATCTTTGGCATAGAACAAGATGAGAGCATGGTATAGAGATCCCATTCATGAAGCCTAAATGTGATGCCTGGAATAGATCCCTCATGGTAGTTATTTAAATTAGCTATTGTCAAATACTCTGCAAATCTTCAGTTTGGTCTAAAACTTAGATTTGTATTGTCTCCACAGTATAAAAGATACGTTGAATTTATTTTTTATTTCCATTTCTTTTTCTGTTAGGTACTTTCAGAAGTTAAATTTTATGTTAAGAACTTTATAATACCGACAAGACTGAACGTATTTGATTTCAGCATCTTCCCGTCTTCTTTTGTCTAGTGCTCACTCTACTTTGCTTTCCTTCCAGTTTCCCAGGTGACCACCTCCCTCATGCTGTGCAGTCTCCTGTGATGGGCCTTCCCCATGAGGCTTACCTTCCTAGGGCAACAGCCAGTATGGTGGGCTTACCTCTCCTACTCTATAAATCAAAAAGAAACTTTCTATTGCTTCCTTTTCTTTGTTTCTCTCTTAAGCTATGTTATGCTGACTGATTCATTTAAAGGTTTCGAATTCATAATGAGTAATTGTGATATTCTTTTTAGAGGAGCTAATATTGCAATAGAAAATTTCTAAAAGGATGCCATTTAAATAAAATGACTTAATATCTAGTGATGGAAATGTCAAGCTTTGTGGTAACAGGATCTTTCTCTTACCTCAAATTTAAACACCCTACCCAATCATAAGTCAGGTCATGATCCTGGCCAAGTATCTGTTACACATGTTCCATGTAATGTGGGGATTATAAGCTAAGAGTATATGTACAAGTTTACATTTTATTTTCATAAGGCAAAAAAAACCCACATAAAATTAGAGAATCTCTTTTATCTTCCCTAGTTATAAGTTCAGTTCAATTATTTTTTCTCCTTTGTGTGCATGCCTATAGTTTTGTGTACAAAATTACACCTTTCTAAAACCAAAAATTTCTCTAGCACTCCAAAGAGAGAGATCACTGTCTGATTTAATTGCTGCCCTAGATCTATGTTCTCTCAAGTAATGTTTTGGAGTGGTCATCATGACATGTTACTTTTCAACATGAATAGATATCTGTCTACTGACTTTGACCAAAATCAATCTAATGATTATTAGAAGGAAGTCTACATTCACCTTGAAACTTTACCCTGATCTATTACCACTCTGAATTGACTTCTGTCTAACTGCAGAGAGTGATCAAGTCCTGGGGCAGGGAAATGAGTGTGGCTACTCTTTATTACAAAGTGTCATCTTTGGAAAGTCAAGAACTACAGCAGTGCCTTTAAAAGAAAATCTACGGTGTTCTGAACTTAATGTGCCCTACCTAAAATTGCTGCAATCTCTAAAATTTCAGTACCTTTCCCATGCTGATGCCTTATGCTCCCATCCCAGAGGATGGTTGGAGACTAGCTACTGATTTTACTCAGTCATTATTCATGAATCATTTGCATCATTCATTCATTCTCCCATCAAATGCTTCCCACAGTCCCACAGCCTGGATACCACATTAGACCTCAGGATACAGCAGAAAATTCAATGCTTTATATTAATAAGGAGCTCACAGTTTAGGTGGAGGAGATAGATGAGTTAGTCAACAATTATAAGGAGGATGATGAGTGTTATAGTAGACATGTGAACAAAGTAATAAGGAGCCACGGAGAAGGAAAAAACTTGGAAAATGGTAGTAGAGCTGTCTTTAAGATCTATAAACCAGATAGCCAGATGAAGGAGAAAAGGCCATTTTGGACAGAAAAAGCAGCATGGCAAACTACAGAAATGTGACAGAACAAAATATTCTTGAGGGGTCTGTGTGTGCGTGTGTGTGTCTGCATACGTATATATGTGTGTCTTGGAGGGGATGTTGGACAGTAGTGGTTAATAAAATTACTTAAAAAGTAATGAAGAGTATGGTCATGGTAGGTGTATATGGCACATTAAGAAACTTGAATTTTGTCTTGACTAAAATAAGCTTTAAAATGATTTTAAGCAAGAGCATGATGAAATCACGTTTATATAGTTTATATTACAAGTAATGTTTTCACCCTTCTGTGTGTGACCTATATGCCCCCAGCAGCCTGAAAATTATGAGCAAAAACAGTTTGAGGTCCCGAGGGGCTTTTCAAAGCATAATCAAGGCTAAAATGATCAGTTTACATCAGGCAAATTAATACCAGCATCTATGTTTTAGTCTTCTTGGAAATTTGCAAATTTTATACAAGACCAAGATTAAATTAAATTATATGCAGAAAAAATATCTTAAATCAGATAACAGCCCCAGGGTTATTGAGCCATTTTCCATCTCATTTGAGAATGTAATTGAAGAAAAAATATTCTGTGTGGTATACCATTTAATTTCTATTAATAATAGTACACTTTTGGAGATGTCCTTGCTTGACTTAGCATTGTCTCTCAAAAGCAGAAAGATAAATAGCAAGTGGATTATTCATCAAATGACATTGCTTTTTGTCTGGAAACATATCCCATTGCTGTCAGAGGCTTAAAAAAAAGTTAAAAGTCCTAAATTGCCTGAGTTGCAGTTTTCTCAGATGAATATATAATAAATCATCCTCAAAGCCTAACCATATAAACAAATAGTTTCTGTTCTAAAAAGGGTTTGCTCTGAGGTGGGGAGAATCAAAACAACTTTCAGGAAAACTAAAATAATATTGTCAGCTCTTATAAATCACCTCTTGGATTATAAAAATAAAATAACAATGCTAAGACCTAAACAGTGGCATCTAACGTGGTCTATACTTCCTACCAGGTCCCAGGACTGACCTATAAAGCAAAATCATCAGCATCCCATGAAAATCCCAGAAAGAGAGAAGATGGATAATTCCTAGGAGTTGTCCAGGCCCACAAACATAGACAGTAGATCCTAGCACAGGAAGGCTATGAAAAACTTCACCGTCACTGAATAAAACAGGAAGCCACCACTGGGTGTTTCAAGACTATAACTTTATAAGAAACCTGAAGGAAAGAGTTTGGTCTCTGAACCACAGAGATCTAAATTAGAACAAGTAATGCCAGAAGATTGGGATGTTTCAGAGCTTAGCATCGAAAACACCTGACTCTCTTTGACTCCACTTCTGTGTCACTACACAATAAGCACTGTTTTTGTTTTTGTTTTTGTTTTTTTATAAGCACTGTTGTGATGATGACCAGATCACATCACGTGCTCATCCCAGACAGGCTGTTGATGTAGTAACCCTTAAAATGATGGATATTTTTCTAAATCCTAGGTCAACATTTGTTTATAACAATGAATCAAGCATGTGAAGGATGGAAAGGGAAAGAGCAAGCCAGTGACAGCCCAGATTCTATTCTCCTCTTGGTACCTTGTTCCATTCTCCTTGGAAATCAATTTAGGTACCATTGTTGATACTTGAGAGAGTCTATCCTGCCACATGAATTGGCTTATCAAAATACTTGTCCAAACACAGGTAGACCCACTCCCCATTTCTTCATGTCCAGGAAGTATGAAAAATAAGCTATTTCTCTTTTTTTACATTTTATATATTTTTGTGCTCCTAGTAACTGCCAATTGACATGGCTCTGAGCATACTTGGAAACCAGCCACCTGAAGGACCGCTATACACAACAAATGCAATTTATTGCTTTATAGCATATTTATTGTTTACAAAACTTACTCAAATGCATTTTCTCATTTTTATACTCTTTTGAACATAAGAAAGAGAAAGAGAGAGACTAAACTGTATATCCAAAGTTATACAGCTCATAAATGGAAGAGCTTGAAACTCAAATTCAGATCCTCTGGCTCTAAATTCCATAATCTATCCATGAAAGCATACACCTAGTAGACTGGACCTTACGGCATTCTTTTGTGACAATTAGTCATTGTAAAAGGAAAAAAATATACAGACTTTATCTTAAGGCAGGTATACTATATATGTTCTAGTTCCATAGGCATGGCATCTTTATGGTATTATGAAATGTGTGTGATGATCTAAAATACACCTTTTGGGGGACCCTACCATGTATTCCTTCCCAGAAGAGCCTTTCCCAACTAATTACCCAACACTACTCCAGTTTAATTTAAGGCCCTCAGTCTCTGCAAAATATACAGTTTTCACTCTGCCAATAGAAATTTGGGGGGAGGGGGCAGAGCAAAAGGGGCCCAGAAGGATCATTCAGCTGATTTCTCCCAGAACAAATGAGGAAAACGAGAGAACCAGCTAAACCTGGCATGAGGACCTTACCCATAGTCATAGCTCAGAGAGCACAGCAAGGAGGTGGTGAGCTGGATACAACATATGATCCAGAATGGTGGGAATATGATAAATTAGACAAGTGATTGTAACTGGCTGAAGTTGGCTGGCCCCCACAGAGGTCCAGGATGGAAGAAAGCCTTTCCAGAGTTTTCAATTATTGGAGGAAGCTGTGCATTGAATGAAAAGCTTAGAAGAGTGGGTAGACTCAAACAGCATACAGAAACCAGATTTGACTGCTAGATGGAGTGGATTTGCCATAGGTTTGGTGGCTGGAGAGTCAGCCATGCTGAAAAGGTCTCAGCAGCCATGGGGCTGCCATGGTGGGAAGGTCCTAAGAAGGTTATAACAGGGCCTAAAGCATGACTGTCATAATTCCACCTCGGGTGGGGGTCAGAACTTCACTCATGGGACAGGTTGAGGGACTCCTGCACCCCACAGGAACTGGAGTCAGGAGGCACTGTGAGAATAGCCCCTGAAGAATTCTCATGAGCTTTAAGATCCCAACCCAGTCTGGATGCTGAGGAAACAATCAGGTGATCACCAATGGCAACTATGTTTGGAATAAGGACCATAGAGGTTGCTAGCTGTACTCTCTGTCTCCTGAAAAAAACACAACTCCACTTGGTGTCATGACAACACATTGCAACATATTGTCGTCAACAGCAAAGACTTCTATTTGAATCAAAAATGGCAGTGAGAAGTAAAAAGGAGGAGAAGGAGGTGAACAAGAAGAAAAAGAACACATGAAGAAGAACCAACAGAAAAATTCAGGCAAGATGAAAAACCACAACACAAGAATGTCCCCAAAACACCATGAGGCAGCTACTGCAGAAGAGTCCACCTATGAAGAATTAATGGAGCTAACAGAAAGGGAATTTAAGATATGAATTATAAAGACAATAAAAGGAATGGATGAGAAAATGGAAAGACAGAACCAAAAGTTACATGAGAGATATGTAGAATATAGAAAGGAGGATATGGTGGGACTTAAGGAAATAAGGAAAACAATCAGGAAATGTAAAGATGCAGTAGAAAGTATCAAAATAGGTTAGACCATGGAGAATAAAGAACCTCAGAGCTAAAGGATAAAGTTTTCAAGTTAACCCAGGGAGTTAAAGAGGCAGAAAAGAAGCGAGACAAAGCAGAACGGGCACTTTGAGAACTATGAGACTCCAAGAAGTGTTCAAACATAAAAATAATAGATATTCCTGAAGGGGAAGAAGATTGTCCCAAAGGAATGGAAACCCTACTGGAAAATATCATAAGTGAAAACTTTCCAAGTTTTACTAAAGAGTCTGACACACTCCTTTCAGATGGATATTGAACCCTGGGTCATCTTGACTCAAACAGAGCCTCTCCAAGGCACATTGTAATGAACCGTCCAAAGTCAAGATGAAAGAAAAAATTCTGAATGCAGCCAGGAGTAAATGCCAACTGACCTACAGAGGCAAAGCCATTAGGTTGATAGCAGACTTTTCAACTGAAACCTTCCAAGCCAGAAAAGCATGCTCATCCACAATCAACATTCTTAAACAAAATAATTTGCAGCCCAGAATTCTGTATCCTACTAAACTTAGCTTCAAAATTGATGGAGAAGTCAAATCTTTTGCAAATATACAAGCACTGAGGGAATTTGCCACAAGACCAGTTCTACAGGAAATACTTAGATCTATTCTCAATACTACCACCACAACAGGCCACCAACAAAGCAAATATCCAGAAACTAAAGGTCACAACTTAGCTTCCACAATGGAGAAAAAGATAAAACTACACAAATGACTTTCACAAAATAAGATGACTAGAACTCCACCACACTTACCAACTTTCTAAATAAATGTCAATGCACTGAATTCACCACTGAAGAGGCACAGGTTGGCTGATTGGATAAAAAAGCCGACAAGGGATGGATGGAAGATGGCTGACTGGAGCCAGCTTTCCACAGAGGCTCCCATCCAGAAGGAGAGTTAAAGGACAGAAGTTTAGCAAGTAAGCTGACGGTTTGGAGCTTAGCCAAGAGAGATGGTTGAAGAACACACATCAACCCTGCTGAGGCGAGCTACAACCCCAAGAATACAAACAAAAGTTACAAAATCCATCACCAAGCAGATGGGAGTCCCTCCCCCATAAGAAGAGCTCGCAGTATACTCCATACAAACAAGCGAGAAGAATTCAAACATCTTCCCATTTTATCCCACGGGAGAGACCCTCTAAAAACTGGACCTTCTTCCCCTACTAGGGTGCCATGGCACTCTCCTGCCAGGCATAAAACTGTATAAAACTGTATGTTCTCTACCTGCAATTCTGAACTCCCAGCACTCCCCTCTTCTCTCACCCCAGGATCTGGAAGTCTATCCTTCATGGAGTCCAGATTCTTGGGCATTTTCTCAAGAGGTGTGGACAATGCAGGGGCTGTTACTGGTCTGTGCTGATTCTGCAGCATGAGAGTAAGGAGAAGACAGTTAACTGAGAAGGAACCATACAGGAGTGGTGGTGCCTCAAGGCGCAGAGCAGCAGCCACAGTGGCAGGAACAATAGGACTTACATGCCTGGGGATATTTTGGACAGATACTCCCTGTCTCTCTGGGCAACCAGAGGAAGCTGGGCATCTTCTCCAGTAGCAGCCACTGGTGGAAAATATCTGGGATGGAAATGCAGGCCCTGTGAGTAAAGGGTATGCCGGAGGCGGTACCAACCTGGGCAGAGCATATGGACTAGAACACATGTGTGCACTGAGACACAGACTCCCAGGGCAGGGCTGAACCAGAGGACTGCTTTACTGAGCCTAAGATGCACCTAGCCCTCAGGGGATCATAGATGCTGCTGTGGATGTGAAGAGAAAGAAATACTTTTATACTGTTGGTGGGACTGCAAACTAATACAACCATTTTGAAAGGAAGTATGGAGAATCCTCAAGGAATTCAAAGTAGACCTCCTGTTTCATCCTGCAATACCATTACTGGGCATCTACCCAGAAGAAAAAAATCCTTTTGTCAGAAATACATTTGTACTGGACTCTAGACTCTTTTGCTGCTCAATTTATAATTGCCAAAATGTGGAAACAGCCTAAATGTCCACCAACCTAGGAATGGATTAACAAGCTGTAATGTATACCATGTATACTATTCAACCACTAAAAAAGATGGAGACCTTACATCTTTTGTATTAAACTGGATGGAGGTGGAACATATTCTTCTTAGTAAAACATCACAAAATTGGAGAATCAAGAATCCAATGTACTCTATGAAAGCAATAGATGAACTAACACAAGTGAGGGATGAGGGAATCAACAAGTGGGGAGACGGGAGGAGGGAAGTGGCTGAGTGTCACAGTGTATGGCATGCCTCTTGGGGTGGGGCACAATAAGAGGGACTTTATCTTATAAGAGGGACTTTATCTAACAAATGCAATCAGTGTAACCTAATTTTTTTGTATGCTCAATTAATCCTAAACAATAAAAATAAATAAATAAAATACTCCTAATAAGATAAAGCATAGTTAACTACTTGTTCACAATACAATGAAATGATAAATATTTGAGGTGATAGATATGCTCATTACCCTGATTTATTTGATCATTACCTATTGTGCACATGTATTGAAATATCACTCTGTATCCCTTAAATATTTGCAATTATTGCATGTCAACTAAAAGTAAAAGGGAAAACTAGATCTTATAATACTGTCATTAGATAATAGGTAAATAATGATATGAAATAAAATAAGTACTAAAATACTGATAAGTAAAGTAGCAAAGTAAAGTTATAGTATAAACTGTATGATTTGGGCTCCATGAACCTCTCTGTCTCTTGACGCCAGTGGAAATTTTGTAGTTAATTGGTTATTTAGTGTTATGCCAAACTTAATGTTTTACCATGTATTATGAGCAATTTGGTACTTTTCACTAAAAGAAACTTTATTTGTAGTTAACAAGTACAGGTTCTAAGTCTAAGTCCCATTTATTTACAAGTTAGATTTTTTTTTAAAAAATTAGAAATTTCAACTAGAGTGAGATTTGTATAAGTTAATAAAAATATGAAGAATAGATATATTTTTTACATGTTAGTTTTAACACTTTTATGAACTCACAGTATCTAGAGCTAGGCTAATATAAAGTTTAAATTAACATATTAAAGTACAAACCTATGGCAGCTTATTTTCGACTTTATTCAGATCTAACCCAAACTGTGCTTATCAGGCACTTAATAAAGAGCCCTGCAGATGAACAGGAGGCCCTGCTCTCAAGCCACTTCAGGAGTGACTTCATTGTGTGGCTATAGAAGTTAATATGGTGGAAGTTTGGAATGTTTCTTATAGCTCTTCCAAATTCCTATTAAGATATTCATGGGAAAAAAAAAAGATATTCATGGAAATGCAAAAAAAAAAAAAATTTTAAGCTGGCAACATCATTGTAAACTCAAGATAAGGGAAGACAATATGCCAAATCTGGGCGGAATTTCATCTAATTGCCTCAGGCATGGGGATCTATTCAAGAAGTACATTCTTGAACTTCTCCAAACAGTTCTAATCTCTGAACCAGAACAGGCCAGATGAACCTAGTAAGATTGGAAAAGATTTTGATTGACCTCTGTCAGCACTTAACACTGAAACAATGAAAAGGAACTGAGTTAAAAAAACAAGCAGCCATTCTTCAACTGCAGAAGAACTAGTTTTGTAACTAGACAAACACAAGGTGTTACCCACTCCACATTTATTCCCACTATACTCTTTTTATTATCATCATTTAAAAATGGTAATTCCCAGGACATGGCACAGAAGAAAGAACATAGGGATAAGAAGATACTCAATAAAACATAGCATGTTTAGTCCCCTAAACCTAGTCACAAATAAGAAGAATATTAGAAGTGCAAGTTGAAAGCTAAAATCCTTCGTGTAATGCCACTGTTCAAAAAAATATAAATTACATCATACCTTTTTGTTTAGTAAGTGAATACCTGACAAAGCAAGAGAAGATCCAGAAAACTTGCACTAAACATCTGATTTCTAACAAAAAAAAATTGAGATAAAGACTAAAGAAAATCTATCCTTAAGAAAAATAATTTTTATGGTACAGTGGCTCACACCTGTAATCTCAGCACTTTGGAAGGCCCAGGTGGGAAGATGACTTGAGACCAGGAGTTCAATACTAGCATAAGCAACATAGCAAGACCCCATTTCTACAAAAAAATTCAAAAATGCATGGTGGTGCATGCCTGTAGTCCCAACTAATCAGGAGACTGGGGCAGTGGGATTACTTGGGCTCAGGAGTTTAATGTTGCAGTGAGCCATGGTTGGTCTCCATTCCAGAAGAAGGAGAAGGGGAAAGGGAATGAGAAGAAGAAGGAGAAGGAGGAGAACAATGAGGATTAGGAGGAAGAGGAGGAGATGAAGAAGAAAGAGGAAGAGGAGAAGAAGAAGAATTATTACTTAGACCCCAAGGAGATAGTAGTGGAGACCTAGAACATGCCAACAATCCTTAGTGATGTCAAATTCTAAAGTTAATTGACATTTTCTTGTCAGCAAGAAGAAAAAAGACCAACATTAGGCCTATAAAATACAGCAATAAAAAGAGTATTGTGAAGACTCACAAGGAAAAACTTTTAATATTCTTTTTCTATAATAAACCAATAAATTTTTATTTTAATTTGCTCTTAATTTATTTTTCTATTGCTTTGAATCCTCCAAATATTGTAAAAGATAAGTACTTTCAGTTCAAAATGGGAGGAAAAGATTATAGTTTCTCCTTTCCACCCTTCGCTATCACACAAAACTCAAAAGAAAATAAGCAACACCAGTATTATCTTTATTTTTTCTTTCTTTCTTTCTTTCTTTTACGATCTCAATTTTCAACAAAACCAGGAGGTAACTATAACTAACCAAAATTTCTGAGAAAGAGCTACTGAATAAAGGTCTAATCGCATTATGGAAGATATGTAGAACATATGTTCATATCTATAAATGTCAGTCACAGCCATAAACCTGTCAGAGCACAGATAGCTGAAGTAATTGGTATGCCCATCTAATGAACTCTGCTTTGAATTATTGTGACTGAGGATATTGCCTGGTAGCAATCACTTCTCTGGACTCATTTTGCCCCAATATCTCAAGCAATGGGAAAATTAAGGCTAAGTAAGAAACAGCATACAGAAACCAAATTTGCTGGCAGATGTTTGCCAATAAAGCAAGGGATGAAAATCTTTGCATATTATGAGCCTCACTGCCAGGTTGATTCAGTGGGTTAGGAAAAGTGAAAGCAAAAAAGTCACACACACACAGAGAGAGAGAGAGAGAGAGACATACCTGGGTCATGAGGAGAATACTCAAAAGTTCAAAGCATAGTCATTATCCTTAAACTACAAGAAGCTTTAAAGTGAATAGCAAGTCTAGGAAGGACTAACTTCATTCAAATATTAATTGTAATAAAATCAAAGATCGAACACAAAACCATTACAAAAGTACAAAAGTACCACAAAGGAAAGTACTATAGAAAGAACTGGCAGATAAAATATACTCATTCAAAAAATTTCTAATGTAGCAAATAATAATTGTGGCCAAGCATATCACCATAAAAATTAATAATTGGAATGTTAATTGTCTTCAAAGAATTATTCTCTAAAATAAGAGGGAAGATATGATAAGGCAATAAAAGCAGACAGAATTTGGGTATTCAGTTAGGCACAAAGTAAACAAACACCAATTAAAACCACATTGGAGATATAGGACACATTCGAAGCAGAAATTAGAAATTTTTGAAAACACAGTAGAGGATACAAGTGATAGTCTTCAGGAAAAGGAGAAAAATAAAATAAAAACAATAAAACAGAAAGTATTAGAATATTATCTATAAGGAAAAAAGACAAAGGAAATCCAACATAAGTATAATTTACATCTCCCACCCCCACCCCCAAAAAGAGATCTAAAATAATAAGACAGAAAATATCAAAGATACTTGTAATTTTGCCAAAAATATCTTTATAATCTTTAATCTATAGATACAATAGTAAGTACACTTACTATGTATTATCCTTGACTGTGTCATGAGAAAAAATATTTACATACTCATCAACATTAAGAAATACATTGTTTCAAATGATATTTTCAGTAGTAAGAAAAGATAACTTTATATTTAAAGCTAGTCATTTGTTGTGCGAAAAAAATAAGATTTATTTCATACCTTTACAAAGCAACTCTTAACTCTAAAAGTTGCTGTAAAATCCTTAGGAGAAGTTTAACCCAGGGATCATATAGCTAGTAAATCTGTTAGTAAGATATAAGACAAATGACACATAGTTTGGGACAGCCTAATTCTAAATTCCCTTGAGCTTGTCTTGAAAACATTTGAAGACACAAAGAAAACTTCGGCTGCAAGGTATACATACAAGAATAAACCAAGCAATGAGCATTTAATTCATTTAACTATAAATAAAAATGTAAAGCAAATAAAATTATAACGGTATAAAATATAATATAGAGCTTGCGAGCCCAGATAATGTAGAACTTAAGAATCTAATTAATACATTAGAAAATACAATTATCAAGAAAAAACTAATACTAAGTAAATGAATAGGAATTAATGAGCTCAAAATCAGAATTTGGTAGAACTAATAAATTCAAGACCTGATTCTCTGATAATAAAAACAGCCATAATGAAAGGTAGATAAACTGATAGGTTACCTAGTTAAGAAAAATAAGATAAAGGATAAATTTACAAAGTGATAGGATAACTACAAAGATGCTTTTATCAGCCTTAGGAGAAAAATGGGTCATTTTCTAGGAAAGCATGAATACCCAACATTGACCCAAATAAGAGAAAACCTAAACAGATCATTTATCAGAGAGGAAATAAAGATGTTATACAGAGCTAATTAGAAAAATTCCACTAGTCCTCACATGGTATCACAAGAGAATTCTACTAAAGCTCTAAGGAAAGCATAACTTCAATGTTGCTTAAAATGTTTACTAAGACAGAATAAAAGGAAAATCTACTAAAATCTTAAAATAAAATTATACTTAATCCCCAGGCAATAAAACAAAAATAAAAGAGGAAGTTATTTACAAAAGAAAAGAAGAGGGCGGACCTTATACTTCTTTTGTTTTTCAATGATGAATATGTAGTTTCCTCATATTTTTGTTGGGTTTGGCTTTTTTATTTCAGGCTATTAGGAAATACATGTGTTTTGTTTTTTGTGAAGACTGAGTTAAAGTTATAAGTATGTCCTTCACCCAGATAGTGGGCGCTGTACCCAATAGGTGTGAATTTGTCTATCTCCTCCTTCTCCCCCACCCCAAGTTTGATTTTCATTTTTACTTCCATATGTGCTTTAAGTGTTGATTGATTAGTTCTGACTTGCTGGCAAGTACATGTGTTTGTCTCTCTATTCTTATGATGTTTCACTTAGAAAAATGGTTTCTAGGTCAATCCAGGTTGTCACAAAAGATACTAGATGGATATTTTTTTCTTTTCTCAGTTTTTTGGCTGGGGCTGGGTTTGAACCCACCACCCTCAGTACAGGGGGCCAGCACCCCACTCCTAAGCCACAGGTGCCACCTGATGGCTATTTTTTTCATGACTGAGTAGTACTCCATAGTATGCACATACCACATTCTATTAATCCATTCATGTATTGGTGGGCACTTGGGTTGTGTCCATGTCTTTGGGATTGTGAATTGTGCTGCCATAAACATTCAAGTGCAGATGTCCTTTTTATAAAAATGACTCCTCCCTCGCCCCCGGATAAATACCCAGCAGTGGGATTGCTAGATTAAATGGTAGTTCTACTTTAAGCTCTTTGAGGTATCGCCACACAATTTTCCATAGAGGTTATACTAGTTTGAAGACCCACAACAGTATGCAAATATTCCTTTCCACATCCACTCCATCATCTGTTACTTTGAGACTTTTTAGTATGTGCTATTCTCATTGGAGGTAGGTGACATTTTGTTGTGAATTTGATTTGTGTTTCCCTAATGAGTAGAAAAATTAACCATTTTTTCATGAGTTTGTTGGCAATTTTTCATTTGAAAAGTTGTTGTTATGTCTTTTTCCCACTTTTTTAATGGGATTGTTTGATTGTTTCTTGCTGATTTGTTTAAGTTCTTTATAGGGAGAATTATGAAACACTGAGGAAAGAAATTGCAGAAGATATAAACAGATGGGAAAATATACCATGCTAATGGACCAGCAGAATCAACATGGTTTAAATGGCTACACTACCCAAAGTGATGTACAGATTCAGTGCAATTCCCATTAAAATACCAATTCCATTTCTTACGAATTTAGAAAAAAATAGTTCTATGTTTGTATGGAACCAGAAATGACACTAAATAGCCACTGCAAACTTACAGAAGGACATACTTATAACTTTAACTCAGTCTTCACAAAAAACAAAACACATGTATTCCCTAATAGCCTGAAATAAAAAAGCCAAACCCAACAAAAATATGAGGAAACTACATATTCATCATTGAAAAACAAAAGAAGTATAAGGTCCACCCTCTTCTTTTCTTTTATAAATAACTTCCTCTTTTATTTTTGTTTTATTGCCTGGGGATTAAGTATAATTTTATTTTAAGATTTTAGTAGATTTTCCTTTTATTCTGTCTTAGTAAGCATTTTAAGCAACATTGAAGTTATGCTTTCCTTAGAGCTTTAGTATTAACAACAATTAAAAATTAAAAGATGAAGATTTTAAAGCAACTGTTACATTTATACTCCATAATTAAGGTAACAAAAAATATGTTTGAAAGGAATGGGCAAATATGGAAGTCTCAATTAATAAAATAAGATAGAAGCAAGACAAAATAGAATCTATGAAATCAAATGAAATAGAAACATTAGACTTAAAAATACAATTTCTGAAATTTAAAAAATTACCAAAATACCTTGATTAAATCATGAAAATGACATGACATGAGTCAGTGAAAGATATGCCAATAGAAACTTCCAAAAATGAATGCTAAAGAGAGTAAATATTGAAGGCAAATAAACAAAACCACAGTGACCTATAAGACAATATCAAAAGTCTAAACCACACTAAGTGTGAGAGAAAAAGAAATAGCGTGGCAGGAAAAATAATTACTGAAAAGTCCCAAATATGGCAAAAGACATAAATTTACATGTTCAAAAATCTCATTGAACCCCAAACAGGATATAAGGGTATGTTGTCTTAAAACATAAAGGTCAAGGACATATGCTAGACATATAATCAAATTGCTAAAAAAACAAAGACATAAAGGCAGCTCCAAAATGATTCATTAAATACATGGAAATGTTGATTTTAATGACCATAAGTTTCTCAATACAATTTCTAGGGAGGCTAGAGAACAGTGCAGTAGTATCTTTAGAGTGATCAAGGAAAATAATTGTAACTCAGAAGTCTGTATCTAGTGAAAATAATCTTCACAACAATAATATTCTCAGATGTAGGAAAACTAAAATAGTTCAGCAGTAGCCAACTATTTTTTATAAGAAATATTAAAGGAAGTTCTTTAGGTGGAAAGGAAATAATAACAGAGATAAACTTAGATGTTCAGGAATAAAGAATAAGATAAATGGCATATATTGGTTAAATATTAAATATTATTTTTCCCTTTGGGTTCTCTAAAATATGTAATTTTATTGAAATCAATAATTACACCATTGTCTGATTAGGTTTTCAGAACATGAAGATGTAAACATAAGATTACTATAATGATAGGAGGAACATATGTAGCTGTAAGATTTATATATCATATTTGGAGTAGTACAATATTAACTCTAGGTAGAATCTGTAAGTTCAGGTAATATTTTAATGCCTAAAGCAATTATTGTGAATATTATACAAAAATATACAGCCACAGTAGGAGATTTTAACTCCCTCTCTCAGCAATTGCTAGCACAATTAAAGAGAAGAAACATCCAAACACTATCAACCACCTTGATGCAATTGATATTTATGGAACTGCAAAATACATAACTCTGTTGGGTGCCTATGATATCTTCATTAATATAGAATACATGCTGTTCCATTAAACAAGTGTCAATAAATTTGAAAGAATTGAAATCATTCAGAGTATTTTGTGAACACAATAGAATTAAATAGGAGCCAAGAACAATAAGTAGAAAAGATCAAATGCCTGGAAATTGAACAACAAACTTCTGAATAACTCATGGATCAAAAAAAAAAAAAAGCACAAGAGAAATTAGAAATATTTCAACTGAATGACTGAAAATTTGTAGGATACAGTTAGAAGAGTGCTATAAAAAATATATAGCTTTAAATGCTTATCTTAGAAAAGAAGAAACATCTAAATCAAGGGTCCTCAAACTTTTTAAACAGGGAGGCCAGTTCACTGTCCCTCAGACGATTTGGAGGGCCAGACTGCGGGCCCCGGGACAAGTTAGCTGCTAAGCAGGACAGGCAGTGGTGGCAAAAACACCAGATAAATGTGAAGATTATTTTCACATTTATCTGGCGGGCCAGATAAATGTCCTAGGTGAGCCACATGTGGCCTGCGGGCCATAGTTTGAGGTTGCCTGAAAAATCAATAACCTGAGGTTCTACCTTAAAGGACTAGAAGAAGTTCAAAGTAAACCTGATTTTAAAAAGAGGAAATAGGTGTGATCCAACCAATCACCCTCCCTCTATCCATCACACCTATGGTTCATCTTATAAGGGTACATGTGAATTTTTCTAAACATAGAGTATAAATGTCTTAACATAATAACTAAGAAAATGACATGAAGGCTATGTCAACCAGTTTGATGAAAATATTTCAAATTGTATATAAAAACAGCACACTATACCCCATGGCAGTATTAATATACACAGCTATGATTTGATTTAAAAAATGAGGAAATAAAGATAAAACAAGAAATCAGGGATTTGGAAAACAGAGACACAATAGAGAAAGTTACAATAGAACTTCCGTAGTTGACCATCTCCCTATATTGACCACCTGCTCTAAGTTGACCTAATTTTCTTAGGCCAGAGATGCACCACCACATGTACATATCAGCACAGTAGGCCTAATTTCCTGTGTTGACCACCTCCATGTGTTACCAGTTTGTTACAGTCCCTTGGGTGGTCAACTTACAGAGGTTCTACTCTATACCCAAAAGTCAATTCTCTGAATAGTTCAAGTGTTCAAAAACATTTTCCATAAGACAGACTTTGCTTAATGTCTAATTTTTCTTTGTTTTTGTTTCTGTTTTCCTGTAGAGAATAGATGGTTGTTGAATTGTTTCATAAAACAACAATTTTATTATGTATAATTTGCATACTAAAATTCATCCATTTAAATGGATAATTAAATAACATTTGATAAATTCGTTGAGTTGTATAATCTTCAACATAATTGTTTTAGAACAATTTTTTATCACCAGATAAAATCTCTCATGCTCATTTATATTTAATCCCCATTCCCACTCCCAGCTGTAGGGAAACCATTGGTATAATTTCTGTCTTTCTATATTTTACCATTCTTTATACTTCATATGAATGGAATCATAATATTTGGTCTTTTGTGACTAACTTTATTCACTTAGCTTAATATTTTCAATATCCATCCATGTTATAACATGTGTCAACTTTTATTAATTTTTAATTGGTAAATATATGTATATACCACATTCTGTTCATCCACTTAGATTGTTTACCCTCTGGAGATATTATGGATAATACTTCTGTGAACATTCACATGTAAATCTGTCTATGGCCATATGTTTTCACTTCCATTTGTTAGAAATATAGGAGAAAAATTCTTGGATTATATGGTAAATTTATGTTTAATATTTTAGGAAACTGCTAGACTGTTTTCCAAAGTGGCTATAACACTTCACATTTCATCCCAATGTATGATCATTTCCATTACTCAACAACAATGTTACATTTGTTGACTTTTGTGTTTTATTATGATAGTTAAACCAGGGGGTAGTCCACTCCTAATTTTGGTAAATAAAATTTTCTTGGAACACTGTGACATGCATTTGTATATACTCTGCAGTTTCTTTCATTTGACAATGGCAGACTGTAGTAGTTGTAATACAGACCATAAAGCCCACAAAGTCTATGTTATTTAGCATTCGGCCCTTTATAGAAAACAAATTGCTGATCCTTGAACTAAATCCATAAAATTTACAAACATATACTTAGATTAGTCAGGAACAAAAGAAAGAACATACAAAAAATCATTATAAGGAATTTTAAAAAGGTTGTCATTACAAATTTTTCAGTCATTGAAAGGATCATAACATAAAATCAACAAATGTTCTTAAGAACAGATCTTCCCAAAATTGGCACAAAAAGAAAAATAAAACCCAAATAGTCCTATATGTGATGAAAAAATTAAATTTACCAAAAACCATCCCAAAATGAACAGCCTAGACTCAAATAATTTTACTGATGAAACTTTTCAATCTTCAAGGAAGAAATAACATTAATTTTACATAGGTTTTTCATAGAAAAGGTGGAATCACCCCCATGTTATGAGTTAATTTTTGTCCTCTCCCATTCGTATGTTGAAGTCCTAACCACCCCCCCAGTACCTCAGGAGGTTACCCTATTTGGACATAGGGTTTTTACAGATGTAATCAAGGTAAAATGAGGTCATTAGTGTGGCTCTAATCCAATCTAATTGGTGCCCTTATAAAAAGGGAAAATTTAGAGATAGACATATCCACAGAAAGAATGACTGCAGAAATTGGGGTAATGTTTCTACAATCAACAAAAACTAATAAATTTTCTTAGCATGATCATATGGTACAAAGTTAGTGTGCAAAATTATATGTTTATCTATAATCTAGGAAGAAATAAGGGGAAAATAAAATTTAAATAATCTCATTAAAACAGCAGGAAAAAGTTAGAATTTGCAGATGTAGATCTACAAACCATCTACACTGAGAACTATAAGATAGTGATGAAATCAAAGCAGTCCTAAAGAAACAGATAGATATACCATGCTCAGGAGTTACAAAACTCAATATTTTTTAATTGACAAACTTATTCTCAAATTGATTTATATGCAATCCCAATCAAAATTCCAGCAGGCTTTTCTTCTTGTTTGCAGAAATTGACAGACTGTTTCTAACATTTATTTGTAAATGTAATGGATATGGAGGACATAGAGTAACTAAAGCAATATTTAATAAAAGAACAAAATTTGTACTTAACTTATCCAATTTCAGAATTTACTATAATGACTGTTTGGTATTGGTATTAGCCTAGAAATAAAGATCAATGGAAGAAAACAGCTTCATATAAGTATGAGCTCTTGATTTATTAAAATGGTGCTAAGATAACCCAACAGGGAAATAAAAGCCCTTTCATAACGTGGTCTTCAACCAGCTGGTTATCTGTTTAGGAGGTAGGTGTTTTGGGGGGGGAAATCTTGTGGTTTTGATTTGCTTTTCCATAATGACTAAGGATGCCCTTCTTTTTATGTGCTTATCCGCTTTTGGTATATCTTCATTTATAAAGCATCCATTCAACCCTTTTGCCTATAGGTGGTAGCAGCAGAAGGGTTGTCTGTCTTACTATTAAGTTGTATAAGTTCTTTACATATTCTGGACCCAAGTCCTTTGTCTGATACATACTGTATATACTGTAAATATATCCGCCCACATCATGGCTTGCCTTTATTTCCCCCTAGATTATGATTTTTAAAGAGTAGAGGTTATAATTTTGTTTAAAGATTGTTTTAATTTTGTTTGAAGAGATGTCCAAATTATTTGGTACGGTTTACACATTAAAATGACTGAAATTAACAAAACTGACCATACCAAGACTAATGAGAGTAGGAAGAAAGAAGAACTCTCCTTTTGCTGATGAGAGTATAAAATAGTAAAACCACTTTAGAAAATAGTTCAGCAATTTATGAAAAAGGTAAACACACACTTACCAGAAGACCAAGTCATTCCACTTGTAGGCATTGACTCAAGAAAAAAAAGATGAAAATTTGTTGACTCAAAAAAAAAAAATTTTTCCACACAAAGTCCTATATACTTATGTTTACAGTACCTTTATTTGTAATAGTAAATAACAGAAAACAACTCAAATGTCAATCAGCAGGTGAATGAGTAAACAAAGTGTGATATATAAGATGCTACCAAGTAATAAAATTAAATGAACTATTGATAATATACAACAGCGAATTGAATGAGTGAGTCTCAAAATTATGTGAAATAAGCTAGGCCCCTTACACTCCAAAAAGAAGTACATACTAGGATTTTATTCATGTAAATTCTAGAAAATGTAAAGTAAACTATAGTAACAGAAAGTAGATGGATGTTTTCTGGGAACCAGGAAGCAAGGATGGATAAATTCTAAAAAAGCATAATGGCATTTTAAATATGTGTAGTTTATTGTATTCCATGTATACTCCATAAAGTTATGAAAAAGAGATAAGCAGAAACTATTAAAGGTAAACCTGAAAAGATTCTCAAAAGACACAAAATGGATTTGAACATATGGAAAAACACTTCTTGTTCTTTAACAAGATGATTTAACATCATAAAAATGTTACTTGTAAATTTAATCTGGTACCAATAAAATAGTGAGTTGTTTTCTGAAGCTAGACAATTTAATTTTAAAGTTTACATACCAAAAAAAAAAAAAATAGGAGGAACAGTTAGGAGAACAGGAAACAAAACAATAAGGCAGGACTAGCCCTACCAGAAATCAAAATATAGTGCAAATCCTCTGTAATTAAAAGAAATGGTATTCAGATATAACTAGGCATGCTAACAGAACAATACAAAGTGCAGGGAAAACAGCAGCACATCTGGAAACTTGGTATATGAATAGGTGGCTTCTCAAGTCACTCAGTTTAATATGGACTACTTAATAAATTGTATTAAGGCAAGTGAATCATCATTTTGGAAAACATAAAAATTGGAATTCTACACCTCAAATCGCACACCAGCAAAAGCCCCAAATGGATCACATCTCTAAATATAAAAATAAAATCATTCACATATGTAACATAGAACATTGATCCATTCATTTTTACTTTGGGTGTGGTTAAAGACTTTAAAAGTACGATTCAAAATCTAGATACAAGAAGACAAAACATCTTTAAATGTGAAGACACAAAATTATAATTTAAAACACCATAAACAAAATAAAAAAGCAAATGACAAACTAGCAAAAGTTTATTTGAAATAATCACATACACACATACAGAGAAGGAAGAGCATTAGAGAAGCTAAAATAATCTTTTTTCTCTTCATCTTAATTGATATAACAATAATAATAGCAACAATGTACTGTGAGTATAACTTATGTATAAGAGAAATGAGTGACAACAACGTAATAAGGGACGGAACAGAGAAACTAGGAATGCTCTACAAGGTACCTGCATTACTAGTGAAGCAGTATAATGTTATTTCAAGGTGTTTCTGCTATTTGTTTGTTTGTTTTGGCATTGAAAAGCTACCTCTTCATTTAGATGCTAGCATGGATTCTATGGCATATGTCTTTTTTCTTTTTGTGCTGCTTTAACAAAATACCACAGACGGGGTAATGTATAAAGAACAAAAATTAACTCTCTTACAGGTCTGGAGGCTGTGAAGTCCCAGATCATGACACTGGCAACTGGTAAAGGCTTTCTTGATGCATCCTCACGTGGCAGCAGGTGAAAGGGCAAGAGAAAGCAAATCCACTCCTGCGAGCCCTTTTCATAGTGGCATTCACCCATTCCTGAGGGCCGAGCCCCTGTGACCTAAACACTTTCCAAAAGGCCCCAACTCCCAACAACATCACATTGAGAGTCAAGTTTCTAGCACATGGATTTGGGGGACACATTCAGTCCATAGCAGTCCATCTGAGCTGCCTTACATAGAAGAGTCTCTGCAATCCCCTTCCAGGAGAGCTGACATACGTGATCCATGATTTCTAACCTGCATGTTCTTTAAATAGGTGAATTGCAATGATTTTTTAACTACTTAATTCCATTCCATCCCTTCTCCAACCCTTCCATTCATTCTTGATCAATTTCAACATTCATTCTACACAACTAATAATTTATAGTATAGATTAAGATAATATATTCTGTAATATCTCCCCATATTACTGAAATCTGTTCTTGAAGAAATTACTTAGAGTGGAACAGAACCATTATTACCAAACAAAATTTTAGAGTCTCTGTTATAATCGGCACCCATTCAATACATGTCTGCCACCAGTTCTTCGAAGCTTCTGTGAATTACCCAGTAGTCTGAACCTCAGTATCAACGTCTTCCTCACAGTGATGTGGACAGAATTAAATCGGTCATAAAAAATAATCCTCACTACATTATAATATGTAAAGTGGGGTGGGGAAAAGATTTGTAAGAAAATTAAAAGTACTATTTGCTTTCAGGAGTTTATTTTTCTTTCAAATTCCATGTTTAGACCTTATTTACCATTAGGTCAAAAAAGGAAGGTTCAGGAAGGTGCTTCCACTCAAATTGCTGTTCATGTCTGCCATTAGTATTGGAGAGGAAGCTATGGCTTGGTATGAGAGCATTACCCCTCCAGTTTCAATGAGATAGGAGAGAATGAGAGGCTATAATGATAAGTTACTGGGTGGTAATAGAAAACCAAGAATTAGCTGACCTTTCTTTCCCTGTACTCCTACTATCAAATCTCCACCTACCTTGGTTTTACTTTTAGCTTCCTGTTCTTGCATTCAGTTTAGAGACTTCTCCATCTATACCCAGGCTGTGATTTTGATGCAATAAAATCATACCATGAGTTTCTTTAAGGAAGGAATCAAGTATTACTCTTTTTTTTTCCTCTGTAGCCTTAATCGTGCTTACTACAAAGAACCTTCATGAATTCTTATGTTTGGATGAATAAATGAAAGAAAAAATTGTGAAATACTATGCAGAGAAATCTTTATTTTTTTTTCACTGAGGAGAAATTTATACCTAACATTACAATGAGTACAGTTTTACTCTATTAAACACACTTTGATATGAGATGAGATAAATTGAGGATAGATGAGGAATAAAAGGATGGGAACTCTAAATTGTAGGAAAATACATCATTCTAGAAAAGTTTTTTTTTTTCATTCTTTATATTTTGCTTTCAATGATCATTGAAACAACTTTTCCTGAAAAGTCCCTAGCGATACAGTCAGGTACAGCCTTGAGCTCTCATAGAAAAGGTCCTCTTGACATACCATTCTCTCGTGCAAATGTAGGTGAGAGAGGAAGGTGAGGAAATACCGTGATTACTTTTTCCCATTTCTCTTTTTTCCTTTTGTTCATTGTGTGTTTTACTACCATCCATCAGAGTTATGTCAAGAACAGGCTTTACCTAAAATAGCTGAAAAGTAGCATAGTCTATCACTTCCCCCATCAGTGAGTCAATTTGAAACTCACTGTCTTCTACTAGGTCAAAAGGAATTGCTGGTATTTTTAAAGGACATGATGAATTGCAGTTAGGATTCAAACAAAAGATGACCAAAATAAAGCATCGACATTATTTTCACTTCTGAATTGGATAGAAGAAGAATGAGAAAAGCATAGATGACATTTCTCAGCCAACCTTACCTGCCATTTGTTTTGAAAGGGAGAAGAGAGGGCAATGGGGATAACTTTCAAGAATCATTTAAAAATGTGGCCACAGGCACTTGTTACTGATGTGTCACTGCATCAAGTTACTTGACAAAACTTTAAATGCGTTTTTCTTTACCTGAGTCTGATTTAGGTTGTTCTGCCTAAATCTTCTCCAGGGATATTCCTCTCTTTGTGTCTTTTCTTTCTCGAGGAGTGAAAAGTTGACATAAAATTTTCACAGAATTTTGTCTTGAAATCACAGAGAAAAGAAAAGTGGTGTTTGGGGGGAATCAATCCCCTCTCCTATAGAGAACTGTCTCTCTGAAACTTTGATGACCCTCCTTAGTTAATTATTAACAAAATGGAACTACTGGCACCCTGATCTTGGGCTGCATGTAAGATCTGCTCTTACTTTATCAAATTCACCTAGTTTCAGGTACTTCTGTGCCTACTTCCCTAGCACAATGGTTTATAAACTAAGTCCAAGAGGCTGGCAGAAGAGTTGAAGAGAGAACCAAGAAACTATAAAGTCTCTCTCCCACCCACACTTTATTCACAGAATTTCTTTGCTTTATATGTTAAGATTAATCCATATGTCATGTGGATTAGAATACCACTGATTGAAAATGTTGAATAAACATTTCCCTATCCTATTAAGAACAACAGAAGACAAGCAGAATCATAAAAATTTATAGCTAAAGAAGAATTTGATCTAATCCAATTTTCTAATTATATGGATGAAAAGATTGAGTTGGGGAGAAAAGTCATATCTGAGAGAACATGGTGGGCTGCTGGTATAGATCTCTTGATTTCTAATCCAATGTTCTTCCTTATTATTCTATAATGGCAATGATACTTGCAGAATAAAGACTGAGGAAACATCTTTCCAATGGCTAACTAACTCCAAGATGTTAATGGCTACTTTAAAGATCCTGTAGAATATTAAAATGCATTAGTTTCCATCCATCGGTTCATTATCTCATCTTTAACCAAGCTGATACTAAAATCTATTCTTGATTACATAGTTATTACAATTACTATAATAAATCCATATAATTCCCAGGTGCTCAAAGTCTGAATGTTGTAGAAGAATTCATTTAAGGGGACTACACAGAGGGCCTGTCTTCCAGATCCTACATTTAAGAGAATACTGAACCAGGTAGTGGACACACACGTAATAGAGGACTTCTCGTTACAGATTTTGAGAGACTTGCACAAATAACGCAAGTTAAAAGAGAAACTCCCTGCCTAGATTTCGCTATGAAAACCGGATATCAGTATATCGAGCTGGATTACATACTGATGTCTATTTGTTGTAAGTGATCTTTGAGTCTTTAAGCCTGGATCTGTGTTATTCTCAAAGCCTAATCTTTGCTCCTGGATTTGTGTTATTCTCAAAAAATAAAATAAAATAAAACAAGGAAAACAAAGTGACATTAATGAAAGGCTTTGCCATCTGCTTTACAGCATCACCAGCCCCCAACAGCCATCCCTCAGCTCTTCTGAATATCTCCTATGTGCTTCAAACAGTCCCTTTAGTGACCACAGGGAATGTGCCCTTTTCATACACTTCTGTCCCAGACTCACTTAGGGATGTGGGCTGTCAAGACCTTCAATGCATGTGGACCATGTGAAGGCGCCTTTCATCAGCCAGCAGAGCCCACAGTGATTCTCTCTGTTACTGGGTGCCACTGCTTTCATGGATATGACCATCACTTCCACCAGGCACTGAGCCTGCCACTGAGCAATCCCACTGCTTCTTCTTGGTACCACTTCTTTCAAAATATCATCAGATGCTTCTGCCCCAATATGCCACTGTCATCTCAATGCGTCCCTGCCTTACTCTGGCTACCATCACCTGCACGGGGGCTGTTTTTACACAGTAACCCTCAAGGAACACTGTGCAGAGCTGCATGGGGCTCTGTGGAAAATTAAAGTCCCTTCCCCTTCATCGTTTATTCTTCTCTTTAGTGATCAAGAAAGGACTGTTTTAGTCCCATGCGCTACAGCAGCGGTTCTCAACCTCTGGGTCACAACCCCTTTGTAACAATGAAAATACATCGCGGCATTAGGGAGAACCACTGCTCTACAGAGTTTTTATTGAAAAAAAAATCTGTGATGAAAAAAAATTATTGAGATGTAGGTGTTTGCAATTTTTTTCCTTCATTTTATTCCCCACTTAGCTTCTTTGCCTCCCTCCTCTCTGAAGAGATAACAAACAAAATCTAAGTGGATGTATTCTTTTGAGTAAAGCAATCAAGGAAAAAAAATCACATCCCTGGGGTGGGGGAGGTTTGTGATAGAAAGATATGCCGCATGAAGTGCGTATTGTGAATTCCTGGACTGAAAAGAGGGGAGCTGATGGACCAAGAAGACCAGGACAATACTATGAAGATGAAAGAATTCTATTAGGATGTGAAGAGTCAAATTTCCAGCAATGTGGAGATGCTCAAGAACTTAGGACAGCAGGTTTTCCTTCAGAGTAACCTTGGACTAAGTTTCTCTGCTCATATGATGCTAGAGAGGTAAAGAAGCCTGGACCAGGTGCGGCTTTGCATTACCTGTGCTGTGTGGGTATTTCAGTCGTTGTGTACTGCATCCACCCTACCCCTACTCTATTTCTGTCCACTGCATAGGCCAAGACATGAGTTCACAAGGACTATCTCAGGGGACAAATACAAAGGAGATGC
Source organism: Otolemur garnettii (assembly GCF_000181295.1). NCBI lineage: Eukaryota > Metazoa > Chordata > Mammalia > Primates > Galagidae > Otolemur > Otolemur garnettii. The sequence continues at coordinate 1,145,026 of NW_003852517.1, forward strand.
ACCAAGATGTATGCAGAATTCCCACTGCATCGCGAAGCTGAGCCTTCACTACCAAGCCAAATCTGATTCTCTTCCCAAGATGAATTCTCCCTAAGACCACTCTTAGTAGTCTAAACTTCTGATGGGTATGTGGATGCACATCCAAGTCTGCCAGAATTGTCCAGTTTTGCCTGAGCCATAGCCAAGAAGGAGTTTAGGCTCAACAGGGACCCTCACTATGCTCGTTTTTAATAAATAGCAGAATTATCTCCTGGATCATGGAGAACTCTTGTTTATGCACTAGAGTTTTCTGGATGCCCGTGTAAGCTAACACTTGCATTGTTTTCTCATTTGAACACTCCAGTTTTATAAATCCAAAAATTAATGCAGAGCAGCTGAAGATGTATCTGCTTCAGAAGATTACACACTTCCCAAGTATCCCAGCAGATTCAGGGGCTGATTTATGGTAGATTTGTAGGCTCACTGGCTTTTAACCTCACTTTGCTTTCCAGATCAGCATCTGTGTTTGTTTAACAGCCACCGGCTGAATTGCTCTGAGAGCCATGGAGGGTCCAGAGGCCACAAGGCCCATCTCCTGAGGTGACACTGTGAGTGTGTATATTGCTCATCACATTAGGACCTGTCTCATGAATGAAGTTCAACGACTAAGTCTACCAGTTTCCTGGAAAAATAAAATCTATGTTCTCAGCGACATGAATTTGTCCCTAAGCATGTCCTTCTCTCTTAACTCCACACAGAATGATGCCTCTTCCTGATAGTGATCAGACTGTATTCAATTTATGTTTTCAATGTTTCGTGTGTTCCTACCCTGTGCCAGGCCTTGCTGTAGGTACTGGGGTCACTGATGAATATGCCAGTCTCTGTTTTCTACTCAAGTGGCTCAGTTACAGTAAAGCAGACGGTGGGGACTCCTGCCAGGCAGAGTGAAATGCTGAGTAGAGATGCTCAATAGAGAGGCTGGGCAATCATGTTTGATGGTGAAAGGAGGAGTAGCTTCTGGGAAAGCAGGATGAGAGTGGAGCACCGGCCATCTCTTTCCCACCATCACATGTGTGCCATGAGGGGAGGCTTGTTTAGAAGTCCTTGACCCTGCCATTTGTACCCTTCCCTTCTATTCCTCCAACCTCTCCCACCCTGAGTTAGTGTGATGGCTGTATATCCAAGTGTTGAGGTACTTTTGAAAAACAGGTACTCAAGCCTCCCCATAGGCTGACTGAGAGAGAACCTCTGGGGAAAGAGCTGGAGGGGTTCTATTGTTAAAGCTTTGCTGCTAGAGGACTCCGCAGATGTGCAGCCACCCAGCACAAGCCTTGTGGCTGGCCATTAGGGACCACAGCTCCAAATGACCCCAGTTGAAATCCCCTACAGCCCATGTGGGCTGGGTGAGTGTTCCCTGACGTGTGCCACATGACTGTCTCTGCTTTGAAAGATTCAGCTGTGAGCCCAATCTGAAGAGGAGATGCCTGAGGGAAAGGTGGTATGCACCAAACTTAGAAGTCCCTCAAGTTTATTTTGATCCCATCCATCATGTCTAGACTTTCTTTTGCCACTGTTGGGTAGAGCTATTGAGGACACAATCAGACCACATCTCCACGACCAATTAGGCCTGTCTCATAAGTGTATGAGGCCGCTTATCTAGGTCAGCTTCAAGGTTGGCTCTAAGAAGTGTTTATTTGTGGGTCAGAGCACGCCCTCCTTTTTCTGTTGTGATTTGAGTACATGGCAGGTTTCCACACTCACTCACATAGATGACCTGACTAAAGCCTCACAAGCTCCCCAGCACCTGCAGACATCACAGGCACCCTGCCACACATCGTTTGGCACAGCAGCAGCTGAACCAGCAGGGAAAGGAAGAAGGTGCAGGACTGAAGAGAGAGACCTGGCCCTGAGTGTGCCAACACATAGCTGTGTGACTTGGGTGTCTCACTTAACCTTTCTGAGTCAATTTCCTTATCTATAAAATGAGGGAACCGAACTAGAAGATTGTAGGTCAAATTTCATTTCATCAGGAGAGTCCAGGATTGATAATGCTTTGGAAGCTATTACAAATCAATTTACATAGATGTTTCTGCCTGTGCTTTATGTGGTTAGGAAAGTGTCACCCAGAAATGATTTTTCAAAAGCCATTAATAAAAATTAAAAAAAGGAAATATCCTAGTATTTATTTAATGTCCATAGTGTACCAGGCACTAGGTTAGGAGTTTCTTTTATAGTGAATTCATTTCATTCCTCTAAAAAACCCTGGGAAATTCCTGTTAGAGTTAAGAAGACCCTGGAAAATTATCATTTCACATACAATAGCAAAGGCAGAGGGCGAAATAACTTGCCTAAGTTCACAGAGCTAGTAACTGATAGAGCCAGGGCTCAAATTCAAGTTTTGTGATTCTAAATCCAGTGTTTTGACAATTCAAATTCAGTTGTAATCCACTGGGTGGGAGAGGCCCTTTGTAAATTTACTGGCTGGTCCACTTCAGTGGAGAATGACCATGGGCAACAATTCACAAAAACATTGCTGTTTGCCATTCATTTTATGCCTTCCTTCAGGGGCCCCCATAAGGCTAACCTTAGTTCTCCGAGGAAGTGAGATAAGAAATACATGTCCCCTCCCTCTTCTGATCTCACTAACTTTTCTTTCTTAAAGAGGAAAAGTAAAAATAAGGCACAATTAATTATTATGAAAAAAAGTAAAGCCATGTTTTTAATCATCTAAATGCCAGCAAAAACCCAAGTTTAAAATCTTAAGGCAAACAGAGCAGAACCCATTGTACCAGCAGAAAAGGAATTGATACCATCCATGCCAATAAAAATTTTTAAATATTTGCTAGGACATTGGATTGTAGTAGCACAGGCCATCATGGCTTTGCATTTTCTGACTACATGATGAAGATATCAACTTTGACAATGCATTAATTTCAACCATAATTCACTCTTATTTTATTAAACATTCTTTAAAAAGTGAAGCGTCATTATAAAGACTTAAAATGGTAAGAAGAGTTACTATAAAGATATTAGTGGCTCCATTAATAATCATAAAAGATCAAGAAACAGCAGGAAGGATTCTCAAGTCACGTAGTAGGGATTTTCAGTTGTCAACCCCCTGTTCACACTTAGCACTTGGCAGACATTTAAACATGTCTATGACCCACTTAGCCATTCTTTTGAGTAATAGAAATTCTTTATACAGAATCTAGTCTGGCCAATGGATATGTTGCCACCCCTAGGCCGAGCATTTTCACACAGTGTGATAGAGGCACCAGTAGGATTTTATCGCCTCAGCTGTCTACTTGGCTTACAGGGTTCTATCATTTATTTAATGTTCAATTTCCTTTCCCCTCCCAGCAGCACAATCATTTTCATTTCTTTTAGCTCAGAAAATATGAATTTAATATTAAATTCTAGACTGGCTAATTCTGGAATTTAACGGTTCTTTCTAGTCTTAGTCTAAGTAAAACACACACAGACACACACAAAGATTGATGATAGAAAGAGATTGGTAGGGACCAGGGTCCATTCAATCTGGGGTCTGAATTCCTTAAGGTGTTTTATTTCCTGTTTTCTTCTTTTAATCTCTCTGGTTTGTTCTCAATATAGACTCAGGTCTGGTCGATGGATGAAGTAGATACTGTATCACTGGCTTATGCCAGTAATTGTTCTAATGAGGCATCTGACCGGCCTTGTCGGACCCCAGGAAGCATGGCAGAAGGGATTGTGTTTATAATCAACTGTAATCCCTTCTAATCTTCCACCTTAACCTCAATAAGAATTAAGTGATTGATTTTTGGTTTCTTAAAAGAAAAGAATGACCTCCTGAGATGAGACTTGGCAGCTGTCCAGAGACAGAGAGACAACTGAGGGCTGGCACCATTTGTGTTTGGATGTGGAGAACTAACGAGGTCTAAGCAGGCTATTTTCCTCTTACCAGTTCTTGGTCTTCAGTAAGCACTGGCATAATCCTGGGTCAGAGACTAGACAGAATTCATAATCATTTCTTTAATATCAAACACTGATAAGATATAACATGGGGAAAACAACACAAACAAGGTTATTGGGTGCACCTGGCTCCCTCTAAGGAGCATCTCTCACTCCCTAGACCTGAGCAAGGCCCATGGTGTCCAGCTTACTGATTTGAGGCTGAAGGAACTACATTTTGCTCCTCACTCTACACAAGAAGGCAAGTGCACATGTACATTCCCCCTCTAAGGAAGTTCATTTTTCCCCCATATGTTGGCGTTAGCCAGGGCGGCAATGTGTAGCAGGTAGGGGGTCCTTCCACACACCTCAGGGCAGAGGACACAGTTAGGTACTAGTGCCAGGAAGTCAAGCAGTCCTAGATGGGGCGACTGGAGGATGAAGCAATCCTCTGGTTAAATGATGTGATGACCCCTCACCTCTCCTCACCCACCCACCTACCCACCCATACCTTCTAGCCCCAGGAACGTCAGTTTTAACGAAGAATTACTAACTCCAAGGTCTATTCTGACTTATTCTACTTTTAGCACACATGTCAGATAATATCTCTTTGATCTGAATTAAAAATATTCTTGGTCTTCAACCTATCAGCAAACTTCAGGACCCATCATCAAATTTACATTGATTAGAATAATCAGGCCAGACCAAGGCTCAAGTATAATTCAAGTAGAAGAGGGTACTTTACTGCTTTATCACACTGAAGCTTTGAGCCAGACAGATCAAATTTATGTCAGAAAATATTAAAAGACCCAGTCTACAACATGTGGATTTGGGTACTGTAGGTTATTTTTGATGTGGATAAGAGGAATATCTCACAATTGGGTAATAAAGGAAATGTCAGAAGCAAGTATACTCAGTACCAACTTAAGAGGATGTGAGAGAGAAAATCAGTGCAGAAAGAATCCTCGAGTCTTTTTAACCAAAAGAATCCAACTCCTCACTCAGATAGACAATAGTGTCCCTGAGTACATGTCATCTGTAAGAATATTTATCTTCATGTTCCCACTTTCTTTGATGATATCATTATTCTAGACAAGGATCATTTCTGTCTGGTCCCCACTGAGCTCCCAAACATCACCAACACATAAACACTAACTTGCTTAGGGGACTCCATAGACAGCAGAGCCCAGGGAAATTGTGCCATCTATTTAAGACGCCTCATGTCACAGTCACACTGTTAGACCAGGCCATCGCTGGCTCCCTTGAAAGCAATAAGTGGACAATACAGGAAGCTGGCAGGAAATCCAATATCCCAACACAATGTGAGATTCTGAGCCCAATCTAATAAGAATAGATCCATTTTGCTTTATTCCCATTTTGCACCTGCTTTGTGAGGAAGGGAAACATGATAAATAAGAGCATTATGGTAACCTCTGAGTTCATATTGATTCATCAGGCCCTGAACATTTATGCCAAACATTTTAGATCATGTAAATTAGTGGAGACTGAGTTTTTAGCTGTACCCAATTTTTTATCACAGTAGAAGCTTAAAAGACTTCCTATGGCTTAGCATAAAAGATTTAATTATTGAATGATCTTAGGCTAATATAAATTCACAAATGAATCTGACAAAAGTACATACATTCATCTGATCTACATTAAAGAATCTAGCACCAACACCATCCCAAAGCAATCTGTGCAGGTGTATCGGGCAACTTGCCTACAACTTCCATGGGTTTGACAGTTTTAGTAAAAGTTTAATGTTGTTTGAACAGAATTGCTAAGGAGGCAAAAGGATAGAGAATCCAAACTCTCAGCTTCTTCCAGTTTAGCAGGTTTTTTTTTTTTTTTTTTTTTTTTTTTAAGGAGATGGATTTAGTAAATGTCTGTGCCCAAACCTGTAGATCTGTATATTGGGTGGCTGTTTACTTTAGGCTTTTATGTAAGCCCTAGCAAGCTCTCTCCATTAATCCAATCACAACAGCAGGCTATGATTAATTTACTGCAGCATTGATTTTTTAAGGATCATTGAAAAAGCCTCCTTAGTCAGGGAGAAAAAAAGCATTAAGGGATTACACGAGACATCTGCCAAAACTAAGATATTTACCCTTATAATTTACTGTAATTTTCTGTTTTACACGGCCAATCATTTTCTGTATATATCATGGAAATCTTATATTTAGAACTTAATAGCAGGCCGAATCATTTAGTCATGACCATTAAACCTGTCTTGACTCAGTGAACGAGAAGTTTGTTTTCATTTATGTCATCTTTGGCAGCTTACTATTTTACTGATGAGGAAATGCAAGCTCGCAAAAGTTAAATGACTTGTCTGTCCAATGTCACTGACTTGGGAAAGAGCTATATCTGGAAACCCCTTCCTTCTCTCAACTCATTGTCTGCTTCTTTTATTAGCATTATTGTGGCTTTGTTAACTCTACCATGGGCTAGATGCTGTGCCAAGTGCTTTCATGCATGTGATCTCATTGGATTTTCACAGCAACCTTGGTGGACAGGTACTGTCATTGCCTCATTCTATATGTAAGAATACTGATGCTCAAAGAAATTAAGTCATTTGATAAAGGTCATTTAAGTCACATCTGGGTGAATTCCAAATTTTAAATTAAAGTTTGTTTCACCCCAGACCCTAAGCTCCTAATCCTACCTGTACACAATATTGCTTAGAAAGATGACATTGTAATGTGCACTCATATTTTCCCCCATTTTCCATTTCTCATAGGGCAAAAAGTGATTTCCAAAATCCATGGGATTACTCTAGTCTATGCTGAACAGCCCAAATGAATACAGGCACTTTTCTTTATAACTGTGTACAAGTTGAAGTGTGATTTTCATAAATAATTTCAGATTCTAACATGGCAAACAAGCCCTGCTGGAGCTCTTTCTGATGGACCTCTACCAACTGCTTTACATGGAATATAGACAAGAAGTGTCTGAGGCCAGGCTGGATGCTACTCATGCCCCCCCCCCCACCAACAGTCAGTACTGAAAAATCAGACCTTTGAAAGTTTAGCTGTTATTGGTGCAGAACTCTGAGGAGGAAGGAAGGCTCCACCCCACGTGTCTCCACTGTCATAAGGGAATACCGGACACTAAGGGAAACTTCCATCCGGAGATGATCATGGACTCATTAGTTCCTTAAATCCATTTTTCTTTGTCTTTATCCACACTTAAATTTTTTTCTCATGCTCTATCTTCAGTACCCAGGACCTTTTACTTTCATTTTCCTTTTAAAAATACACCTTCTGATCTTTTATAATATGATAAGATTTAATTTCTCTTACTAATACTCAATACCCACTAACCATCCACTTAGCCTTCTGTCCAATCTTTGGAAAAGATCATTTCTATTTTGAAAAATGTTTCCTCTTTCTCATTTTTGTATTTAACTTGACTCAGGATTCTAATCATAGGGGGCAATAAAAGGGCAGAGATACCACACAGTGGGGAATAATTACTTCTTTCTCATTTACCATCTACTTTGATAACCCAAATTTCTCTCCCAGCCTCTTGGGAAGACTCCCTCTGAGCTACTCAAGAATATTTATGGCTTATCCTACATCAAGGCATGTCTTATGTCAGAATTCCTGGCAAATAGACGCTTTGGTGAGGTTTGCCTACAAGAGGTTTATTGACAAGTGCTCTTGAGAGCAACACCTACAGGAAGTAAGGGATACAAGAGGGAGCAGAAGGAGAAGCTGGCTAATGATAAAGTTGCATCCAAGGCTTCAGCTTATCCCACAAATGAGCTCTGGAGCCGAGACGTGACCCTTCCAAATCGTCCAGAATTGAGGCACATGGCTAGTCACCTGTGCCTCCCCCTTCATTATCTACGCATTGCTATTTCCAAGGAAGAAACTGTAGAGATTTGGGGAGGCAGCTCTCTACAGAGAAAGAAATTCTTAAAGAATGACCCAGGGTGGCGCCTGTGGCTCAAGGAGTAAGGCGCTCTCCCCATATACCAGAGGTGGAGGATTCAAACCCGGCCCTGGCCAAAAGCTGCAAAAATAAATAAATAAATAAAAGCATCTGGTTCAGGTGAGTTAAAAAAAAAAAAAGAATGACCCAGCCATGAACCATCAGTAGGCAACACTCCAGCAGGAGGGAAAATGAGTGCTGCAGTCCTGAAGAAAAAAATTGTTCACCACACCACAGCATCCTCTACAAGGCTCCAGTTTTCTTAGTGTCGATAACATGTTTGGGTTTCTGAAATTATTTTGCTTCATGATATCTTCAATGGGTTGAGTGGTAGCTCCTCAAAGGATATATGCAAAAAGTACCTGTGATTTGGAAGAAGGGTCTTTGCAGATATAATTAAGGATCTCAACATGAAATGATCTCAGATTAATAGAATGGGCCCTACATCCAATGACTAATGCCTTTTTTATTCTTTTCTTGATACAGAGTCTCACTCTATTGCTCAGGCTAGAGTGCTGTGGAGTCATCCTAGCTCTCTGTAACCTCAAACTAACTCCTAGGCTCAAATGATCTTCCTTTCTCAGCTTCCCTAGTAGGTAGGAGTACAAGTGCCCATCATGAAAACAGGCTAATTTTTCTGTTTTTAGTAGAGACGAACTCTCAGTCTTACTGAGGCTAATCTTGAACTTTTGACCCTTAAGCAATCCTCCTGCCCCAGCCTCTCTAGGATTACAGGTGTAAGCCACCACACCTGACCACCAATGTCTTTATAAGAAACAGAAGAGGAGATGATACACGGATGTGGGGAAAACGCATACACAGACTGAGACAGAAGCTGGAGTGGTGCTGATGGCCTCTAGAACCTGTCAAAGCCCAGCAATGGATTATTCCCTGACCCTTCGGAGGGACCACAGCCCTGCCCACGCCTTGACGTTGGGCTATTTGCCTCCATAATTGTGAGAAAATGAATTCCTATTATTTTAAGCAAGTTTGTCAAAATTTGTGACAGCAGCCCTAGACAACATTTAGTACTACATAAAAAAAAAAAAATTGCATCTTTAAACCTCATAGTAAGAAGGAGAATTACATGGAGATCCTACCCAAGGGGTTCCCAAGGCATGGCCGTTCTTGTAGGCATCATTCCCATTGGGAGGCTGTCTCCCTACAGATACTCTCTCTGGTGCTCATCTCCACTGCCCCTCACTCCTAGGCTTCCCAGTGCTGCCAGCCACTGAGAGCTATGGCATCCCTGTTGTTACCCCTAAACCTTACTACATCATTATAAATAAACCCTGTGTTAAATTCTGTTCAATTATCCCTTTTGAGAGTTACTTCTGTTTTCTGCTGGGACTATGCTGGCCTGCCAATTTTGAGGCAATTCACCTCTCAGGAAGCAATAGCACGAATCACTGCTAAGCCACTAGTGATAGCCAAAGCTACATTGGGACTTTTGTGAGCCTTTTTAATATAATGTGCCTATATGTAAGAGACCCAAATTTTATAAAATTCATTTTTCACAATTAAATCATTAGATCTCTTAACTCTCTGGCTTTTAGAGAAAAGAATCCAGTCATTGGTAGAGGTAGGTTTGTCACCCTCATTTCTATTTATCTGAACTCCTGCTATTGAAGTCTATGGCTCATGTAACAAGAATTCCTTTATTTTCTACAGTTGATTTGAGCACTGGGAAAGTCAGCCAGAAAATGTCTTAAAATTTATATTCACTCAGTCAGGGGGCATATTGTCTGATTTTTTTATGTGCTGCTAATTTTCTTAGTTTTATGTACTCCACAGGAGACCTAAGGGAGATAATTGGTGATAGATCCAGTGGGCTCCTAGAACAGCTCGTATGTACTGTGGACATTCCTCTTCCTGATGAAACTGAAATGACATTAGAGGAGAGATTCTTTCTTTATCTCCTCTGTAGATCAATCCTAGTGCCTGACAGGTGGGTGGAACCCATTCTGCTCAGCAGAATGAAGGCTGTGTCTTATTTTTAGGATTCTTTAATTAGCTTATTTTGATTCTGTGGACCTTATGAAATGAATACGCTATTTTGTTCCTATGGATGGGAAGTGCATGAAACTCAAGAGAGTTTCATCAAAAATTATTCATACATGTGCCCAATACCCTCCTGGCGGCTGAAGAAATAGCACTGACTAAGTAGACAGCCTTAGCATGTATTCCCCCTTGAAGCTCAGCCTAAAATAAGGTCCTGCCTACAGCTACTTTGGGATATAATCCTCTGGGGAGAAGTGGTGCTGAAAAGAGGGACGTGGGGGAGGAGGAAAAGTCAATCCAATGGTAAATTACCAAGCAGCTTATGCTGTGGCCAACTGTGCTAGGTTCCCATGGGTGCCCTCTTAGGGACCATATAGAAGCAATAGAAGAAAGAAGATTTACCCCCTAGTTCCTGTTCCCCATTGGTCAAGGGTTGCCCCGTGTGATGCACTTCCAAGATCATGCATGTTTATGGATGGATGTGTGGAATGAGGCCTCCTTGCTGTGGGAACAGAAACCCTTAGGTCAGAAAGTGAGAAATATTTAGGGCAACTGGGGAGATCTGCTTTCAGGCTGCATAGTGGAGCAGCCGAGTGCTTTCATACAGCTGGAGTGAAAAGGTGGTATAGTAAGAAATAGGATGTGGTCTCTGTCCGGATGTGGCCTCTGCCCATGATTCCTGACACACAGCTCCCCAAACCCTTGAGATCTCTTAATTGATAAGTGTCTTTTTGTAAACTAATGAGATTGGTAACTGTGGGCTCCTGGATAGTCTCAAGATGAGGGGGGTTGGGAGGGATGGTTTTCAGGGGAACCAACCAAGTTATCAGAGGTTGGAACTTTCACCCACCCCCTGACCACTAGAGAGGGAAGAGAGGCTGAAGGTTAAGTTGATCACCAATAGCCCCAAATTTGATCAATCCTGCCTAGGTTATGAAGCCTCCACAAAAGCTAAAAGAACTGTGTTTGGGACGGGTAGAAGCGCCTAAAGGATAATCCACCCAGACAGGGCATGGAGGTTCCACAAAGTTCCCCACAGCTGGCTCTAAACATATTTTCCATCTGGTTGCTCATCCATATCATTTTTAACAGCCTTTGTAATAAATGGATAAACAAATAGTGATTCCCTGAGTTCTGTGAGTCACCCTACCAGATCAATCAAATCTGAGGAGAGAGTCATGGAAACCCCAATGTATAGCCTGCTGATTAGAACCACAGATCACGGCCTGGGACTTGAAACTGGCATCTGAAGTTGAAGCTGTAGTCTTTGGGGACTATACCCTCAACCTGTGGGATCTGACATTATATCCAGATAGATAAGTGTTAGAATTGAATTAAATTATAGGACACCTAGTTGGTGTCTGCTACAGGATTGAAAAATTGCTTGATGTGTGTGGAAAAGAAAAAAAACCCAGACATCTGGTGTCAGGAGTGAAGTATTAAGAGACTATGCAAGACAGTAGGAAAAACACTTTGATTTTTCTCCTATCATTCACAGCGAGTTAAGAGACTGCTTGGTGAAGGAAAGACATGATTGATACACCAGGTCCCTATCCTTTCGGAGCCTGCATTCTACTGGCAAGTGACAATACTCAACAAGGAAATAAGCAACCTAACTTCCCAGAGTGAGAAGCGCTACAAAGGAAATACAGCTGTTGATTGAGACACACAGCAGGGCCCCTTTAGAAAATCTTGGGGTTCAGAAAGGATTTCTGAGGTGAGGACATTTGGAGAACCCCAGAAGGAAGGAATCCAGACGTGTATATAGTCTACGGAAGGGTGTTCCAAGTAGACCAAATGCGACAGCCTGGAGTTGGATGAACATGGAGAAACTGAGGAACAGAAAGGAAAGAGGGGCAGGGATACAGTGAGTGAGGGAGTAGGGGGTCTGAGAGGGAGGAGGGTAGCTGGGCTGGCAAGGCATGCCCAGCCAGAAGCCCTGGTCAAGCACCATATGCCCTGGAGAACTATGACAAGGGGAGCTTGGACATTTACAGAGTTGACATTGGAGGTTTGCATCTTTCATAAGCAACTTTCAGGGTCTCTGATGCATCATTCTGTGACATTTTATTTCTCCAGGTGACACATTTGAATTATGTGTGTCAGTAAATTACTCTGCTGGGCAGTGAGCCTGGTTAACGGCCAACATCTGCATTTCAGCCTGGTTTTGTGGTTGTGTAAATGACAACACTCATGATCTGATTAGTCTTGGTTTGCTTATGGGGGAGGTTGAAGGTAGCGCCAAACAACTGAATTTAAATTTTTAGTACAAATAACTCTGACTTTAGAATCAACCAAAATTTCTATTCACTGGGCACAAGATTCCTCATCTATGAAATAAAGTTGATTTTCCTAAGGTTCTGTGGCTCTATAACTATGGCTAAAGTTACAGAAACAAATATTCCTCATACCAAGTAGCTTGCTAACTTTCTACAATGAAGTATAATTTTGTTTTAGGAAAAAAAAAAGCCATAAGGATCTTCGGCTTCGTTAAGAGGATTCTTCACACACCTTGTTTTCTATTATTCATTTCTTTCTCCCCTTGTCTAGCGCCCCTAGAAATGTGGCCTTTTCTACTAGGTCCTGGGTAATTAGAGAAGCTTCCCCATTAAGCCACCACTTGTGTGTATTGGGAATAGAGGAACAGCGGAAAAGAGAAAGAATTGTTGGAAATGTAAACAGAAGACTTCTAGTGCCTTTTCTGAGCAAAATCAAAGGGAGAAAAGCATAATCAATGGACAAAGAACAATAAAACTAAAATAAAATTGGTGCTGAATTTTACAACACTGAAATGAGGCTAACTTTTAATTAAAACATAGCATTCCTAGTTTCATTCAGAAACTAGAGTTTTTCAAAAGTACTCCAAGAAATTAAATTTAAAAGCAAACAAGAGAACAAATACATAATAGAAGCTTCTCAAACATATATACAGAGGGTACCAAAAAAAGTATAGACATTTTAAGAGATCTGGTTGGAAATAGAATTGACAGTTCCCCCAAAAGTGCATAAATTGCAAATAAATAGACGTGCATGGTATATCTGAGTACACTTGACCAGTAATGGTACCTTGAATTCAACTTTGAAAAGTAATACATAGATAACATTTCTTAAAATGTGGTTACATTTTTGGACACCCTCTGTATACACATGGTTATATTTATACACACGTATTTATTGTGCATGTACATAAAAATACATAGCTAAGTACTTATAAATCCTTTTTTTTTTTTCCTCTGTGACATATAGGTGCAGACTAGCTGGGAGAAATGTCATGGGAATTAAAAAAAATATATTCTTTCTAGACTATTAGTCAAGATTAGAAATGATTTACATTTTAATTTAAAGAATACTTTATTTCGTTATAGAATAGGTTACAAAGCTGCATGAATTGCTTGATGGCATAAAATAAGGCTTCAGCACAACCCTTTGAGCTGGGCACAGTGGCTCACACCTGTAATCCTAGTACTCTGGGAGGGGAGAGGACTGCTGGAGCTCAGGAGTTCAAGACCAGTCTGAGCAAGACTTTGTCTCTACTAAACATCGAAAAACTAGCCTGGCATTTTGGTGGGTTCCTGTAGTCCCAACTACTTGGGAGGATGAAGCAAAAGAATCACTTGAGCCCAAGAGTTTGAGACATAACACTCAACCCTAGAACACAGAGTGAGACTCTGTCTCAAAAAGGGCAGGGGGGTGGGGGTGGCGGGACAGAACTGTAAGAGGGACTTTACCTCACAAATGCAAACAGTGTAACCTAATTCTTTACACCCTCAATGAACCTGAACCAATAATAATAATAAAGTCCTTGATCTTGGACAAAACTTCCCTCTTCTGGTCTCAGTTTCTTCGTCTGTAAAATGAAGGGCTCTGCCTGTACGCAGTGACCAATATAGTTCTTCCAACTCCAATATTCTCTAGGTCCAGGCAGGAAACAGACAAACCCTGTCCCCAAGTATGCTCATGACTCTGTTTTTCACTCTTTCACAGACAAAGCAAACTTTAAAATGTTAGATTTCTTTGCTGGAGGAGGTTATCATGTTTTCACACACAGCAATCTTCTATATTCTCATGGTACACCCTGGGGACTGAGATTAAGAATGTCATCTCTGGTCTCTATAAGATCCTCAATACTAAAGTAGAATAATGTTTGTTACAAGTTTTCATTGAACCAGAATGTGAAACACTATATTGTTAAAAGAAGAGGAGCAATAAAACTAATTTTCCATCCTACTGATATCTCCTGACAATTATAACCCTTTGTATCCCAAGGAAAGAATTTTCATTTAGCTCTCAGTTATTCAGGAAATGCTAAAACACTGTCTCCTGTACCCTGATGGTATAACTTAGCTGAGGATGTATTGAGCTACACAGTGATTCAGAGCAACACACACAAAAGCCTGTTGCTCCCTCTCTTCTGTGCTTATGAATGATGTCTTGTTTTCACTCACTCTTGTTCTCAAACTCAGGACCCCACTTAAAGAAAATAATTGTAGAAAATAATGGGTGGGGGATTTACAAAGGAAAGGTTAGATCCAGCCCTTGGTTGACTTTACCTAGCCTATTGTTTTTACCAAGTATAGAAACAACTATCTCTATGTGAATTATAGTTATGGAAATGCAATGAGGTTAAGAATATTTTAGTAGCAGACTACCAAAGGACCACAGTATGTGATTTTGCTCCCAACTATCTATTTTTAAACTCTAAAATCATTTGCAAAACTTCTCAGCTTTTCAAAGTGTTCTTTCTTTTGCCATTGAAATAAATTTCAATGCTTTGAAACCCAAGTAGAATATAGAATTTAAAATATTTCTTTCAATTCTTGCTATGTTGATGTAACACTAGAAATATTACTAGCTTTTTCCAATGTATTTCTGAAAAAATTGACATTAAATTATTGAGTCAACATTAGATTCCCAAGGCTGTGGCTGATCAAAATCAACTATGAAGCCTCCCTCTTCCTCCTCTACCCTTTCTCCCAATCTCTGTCTTTGTCTCTCTCTCTCCTAGTTTCGGTGAGCCATTAAAAAGAAACATCCAAAAATTACTTACTATAATTATTCAACTAAATTTACAATTCTATTACACAAAGTAAAATATTATTTTTATATTATATTATTCCTAATTAAAATTATTTTTCTGTATACTATTCAATAAAATATTATGCAACTATTTTAAAAGGAAGAAATGGATCTTTGTGTTATGATATGCATATATGTCTACAATATTTTAGGAAGAAGAAAAGTTTATTTCAATGTGAATATAGTAAAAATCCATTCTGTTCATGTATAAGTTTATATCTAGAAAAATACACAACATGTAAGTCTCAGTTTGGTTTTGGTGGTTAGTATTCCAGCTGATTTTTATTTTCTTTGTTATCCTTTGAAAATGTTTTCATGCAATGAGCAGGTATTGAAGTAACTGAAAATATATTAAAATAAAATTATTCTTTTATAGATGGAATTGAGGACGGGGGGAATTGGTGATAAAACAGATGGTTGTGTTCAAAGTCTCATGAAATTCTTTCTTTTTTATTACATAGTAATTCATAAAACTCATAGAGTTTGATTGAAAACCAAAAGAAAGAACTACTATCACAAAGGTAGGGCCACTGGCTGTACCATAATAAGTTATTTTTCATTTTCATTCCAATGACCCTTTGACAACTGTATGTGAGTCAAGGTGGGTCTTCCAATGGGAATCTAACTCTGGTACAGATTTTTCTTTCTGTCCTTCTGAGACATGAAACTTTAGAGATGATTTCAATGCCATGCCAAATTAGACACCATACCTTCCCTCCTCTGCAAATGTCCTTGCTCTCATCATGCTTTGCCACAGCCACTGCCAATCAGCAGCCTCTCATCCTAAAGTGCCTTACAAAACATAAAACTCTTGACAGGTCTTTTGCTTCCTTTTCTACTTTTATTCCTTTCAACTTACACATGTTCACCCAATTCATCTTTTAAAAATATTTTTAAAGTACGTTACTCATATGTTGGAGTATCTACAGCAACTCTCTCTGACAAGAAGGAAAAAATCCACACTCCTTAGTCTAGAACTCAATTTCTACATAATTTAAGCTCACCTTTTGGACAGCTTTTTTTTACTGAGCATTAATTCTTATGAGATTACTGAAGATATATGGTCCTATGTAATTTTAAAATACAAAAGCTAGAAATGGCCCTTAATACAGTCTCTACTTCACCAGAACAGCCTAGTCAGTCACTAAATCAGCCTTGAACTTCAAAACTCCAAACTATTGGCTCTCCTGTTTCCTCAGCCTGGAATGACTTACCTTGTGGTTTCTACCAGGCTGACATCTATTATATAAGGCCAAACTCAAATTCCACATTTCAGATTTTTCTGGCCCGCTCAGTTCCTATGACATCTCCCCCATTCAATCAGGCTACGTTTTAATGCCACGTGGCTTTTTCAGTGCACACAGTTGCCTTCCCACAGTGAAATGGTAAGTGCCTTAAGATCAAGGGCCATGTTTTATCTTCTGTTTTTTAAAATTATCTAAAACTATATATCTTCCATAATCTCTTCAGTGTTGACACTCAATAAATATTTTCTAATTAACTGAAACATTAAGCATCATATTTTCTAAGCATTTTGGAAAACATGTGCAGAAGTATAACACTTCACATTTTTATATTTTATGTAAGTAGTTGAAAAATAAAATCCAAGACAGGGCGGTAATATTTGAGTTAACCACAAAAGTAAGTTTACCTTTTGCTCAACTTCCTATTTCTGAAAATGTCCTTTTCTCATCGAGTAGAAGTGTCTGTAGAGCGTTTAAAAAGTTTGTCCAAAACATGCAATCACAGCTTGCCTCTAGCAGAAATAATGTGTGTTCTTGCTTCCCTTTGTAAATAATTGAATTTGCTTCTGAAGTTCAAGAAGTTCAAGAATTTCTTTTTGTGTGTGAAACATTGCTTCTGTTTTCTCTGTGCAACAGGCTATAATCTAAGGCAAAAGAAACACTGTGCAATAGGGATTCGGTGAGTAGGGAGGATAATAGAAAAAGATTGACATGACTTTCATAGAAGAGTTATTTTTAAGTATAGAGAATACCTATCCCTATGCTGAAAGGGCCTTTAGAAAATATTGCCAGGAATGAAAAGTGGTGGGGGCAATTCCCATCGCCTGCTATGGCCATGCTGGTCTGTGTGGTGCTGCTGCCACCTGCTGCACGCAGACAGCCATAGAGAAGCCCTTGTCTGGGTCTTGCAGCTGCGGGACACCAGATGTGTGGGCGTTCAATGAACAGTCTGTGAGCATCTGAAATTTTTCTTTCTCAGCGTCTGGGTGAGTCCCAAAGGAAAATTAGTCAAATTTGATAGCTTCAGACCTCAGAAGTTTCTAGATGTAAGAACAATGGACCAGGCCCTGAATAATACCCAGAGAGTCCAGATTTGCTGAGCAGCCACTGAATGGGTAGTCCATCCCAATAAAAGCCAAGGAGTCTATCAAAGTGAGTCCATAGCTCTGGAAAGTGAATGACATTTTCTTTTTCCTAAGAGTTTTTTGTTGTTTTTTTTTTTTAAGAATTGCCTCACTTTAATGCAATAAGAGATAAGAGACTTCTAAATACTTTGAAAGGGGTGTTGTTCGTAGCCAATTTAATAAATGTGGATTTCTATTGGTTTATACTTAGGTAAAATCCTCTTCAGATGAAAGATGGAATGAAGTAATGGAATCCCTTCTACAGGCTTGTAATGTGTCCCAATTTAATAGAGATACCAACAGGCGTGTTAAGATCTTCCAAAAAAAATCTTCCTAGAACCTCTCCTGGCCTATTTTTGCTGGTATGCTCCATCACTTTGATTCCCTGGAATTTCCAGAGACAAAGGAAAGGAGAAGGGATCCAGAACAGTTCCATCTTCTCCTGCCCTTCTAGCAACGACTTTGAGCTCCTCGGTCCTCTGTGGAAAATCACTGTCAGCACCACATAACCCAACATCTCCAGTGATCTGAAATTTGTGGGGAGATTGATGGGGGTCAGGGGGGCAAAGGGATAAGGAGCTCTGAATGAGGAAATAAGGAGCTCCATCTTCTGCTCTTTGCAGAAAAAAATGATTAGCTGAGGATTAATGAATAAAGTATGACATTTGTCATGGCAAGTATTTGCAGTGTTACAGCAGGGAGCCTGGACATCTCACAAGACAGTAGCCTTTGTTTTGTTACATGGAAATTCCTCTTCTGTTTAAATTCTCATCTCCTGACTGGCAAAAGTAATTCCCTATGTTTTAAGATCCTTCCTATGCCTCACAAGTCCTTATGTGGGAAAGAAATCAGCATATACATTATGACAACCTGGCCAAAATTGTCTCCACCTAATCTCAAAAGACTTACCACTCAGAAATGTTATTCATGCAAAGTTGCTGTGTTTTTTGTTTTGTTTTGTATTTTGAGACAGAGTCTCACTTTGTCACCATGGATAGAGTGCTGTGTCTTGCCTCAGCCTCCTGGCTAGTTTTTCCATTTTCAGTAGAGACTGGGTCTTGCTCTTGCTGACGCAGGTCTCAAGCAATCCACCTGCCTCAGCCTCCCAAAGTGCCATGATTACAGGTGTGAGCTACCACACCTGGCATTATTCAGAGCTTTTATTTGTCTCAGTCTTGCTGGGTTGGTGCTTATATTCTATTAATGAGATTAAGGTCACAGTATATTTTGCCAGTCATTCATACAGTTTTACCAATCATTCAATCATTCGTGTAGTTGTATAGAGACACATAAATGTATTCATTGTTACTCTTTGTCCATTAAATTTATGCTGTAGTATGCTGCCTAAAGCTTGTTTTCTTAATGTTGGTGGATGAAGATAGCCTATTTTTTCCTGAACTGGAAAACAAATACAATTTTATCACAGAATCATAACAAAAAAAAAGTCATCATGTCCTTCCATGAATAATTAGACATTTTTACCAAGGGATTACTTTCCTAAAACCCAGTAGCAGTTCTCTATAAATGGAAGTAATAGGGCAGATTTAACAGGCCTGATAGGTCATCGAGTGGGAAATTCTCTGTTCGGGGGATCTGATTGTTACTGCCTTCTACATAGATTTTGGTAGGCACAGATAAACTTCTGCTATCAGCAGAAAAGGCCTCCAGCCAGCATGGGGGGAAACTTCCCTGTGAGGCCTCGAGCTTATCACAGACGAGGGGTAAAAAAGGAGCTCTCACTTCTTTACTCTCAGGAAACGTGTATTTCCCTGCAAGAAGAGAGATAATAAAATTCAGTTTGATAGCTGACTCTACTCCCTATTACTGTTCAGATTTTATTAAAATTAAAGATGGTAATTCTTTGTTCTTTCACCCTGGAGCAATTCTAGAAAGAAAACATATCTTAAGATTGAACAGAAAAACTATTATGAAAGACACCAAGCTCACATTTGTTAAATGACTTTGGGCTCTTGAAAGGAAATGTATAAAAAGCACATTGTGACTCGCTCTGCATGATTTCCTGTGTTCAGATTTTAGAAGCAGCTTGACTGACACAGGGATCCTAAACCAGAGAATCTTTGGATCCTGAAAAGACTTTTAAAGAAGGTAATACACGGGGTTTCAAAGAACAATTTCAACATTGTTCTGTTGAAGGTTTTACTCAGCCCTGAACCACATTACTTTCCTGTCTACGTTTCATTTCCTGGGGGCTTGCCAAGTGATAAACAGACCCAGATGTGTGGTAGATTTGGGTTTTGGTTTGTTTTTTTTTAGCACGAAGAGGGTAGGTGGAGTTTGCTTGAAGACATTAATTGACTTCAGTGAGCATTATGGAAATGCTGGTGTAAGGTCTTCAGGAGACGATGGAGAAAACATGGACGTACTGTGCTGTTTATTCCATCATCCAGATCCACTTCATCAGGGGTAAGACTTGCAGTTGTCCTTTCTTGTCAAATGGGCCACTGTCGTCTGTTCATTTGAAATGCCTGTGACTGCCGCTGCTGAAATAGATCACCAAAGGGCAAATCGTTACCGAGGTTTTCAGTTCTGTATTTAAGTGGCAGTTATCGGAGAGATATTAGAGTCTAGAAATGATTACTAAGGAACACTAAAATCGAAAAGAGAATGGGTGGTTTGTGCCGCCGCTCTGAGGCATTTTCACCCATTTCCTAACTAATGAGCTCCCCAGAGTAATTGGGAAATTGTGTTTCTTGGAAATGAAATGCTCTCCAAATGATAGTCAGAACAACTCTGGAAAGCTGAAAAGAATCACAAAGCCATCAGTGATCTTGCTCAACTTTTTTTTCCTTCTCTCAAGTTTTCCTTTTCGCCATAACAAGCATCTCTCCTCCAAATACTAAGGTCTTGGGAGTTAAACACATGTTGAATTTTAATAAGGGCCGGGTAGGTACAAACCTGGAGGACAAAGTAGAATCCTTATGACAGTGGGGACAAGATACTAACGGGTCTATTTAAAAATAGAAGAAAGATTAGTTCTGTAGCCCATAGTGTATGAGTATTACAGTGAGGCTGTGCGTCTGAAGGATAAACTGTGCTTTCTGGTATAGCTACAAAAATTTCACGGAGAATTTCTAAACCAAAGATACTTTGGAATATAACGCCAGATAGGATCAGAGCCATATTATCAGGCAAACAATAGCTCACAGGAAGTTGCTTTAAAGTGTACTAACCTCTGCCTACCCAACCTTCTGCACAAAAGTGTGATAATTCCCATTTGTCAAGTACGTTTGAGAGCCCTGTTGCGTCTCAGTTGCTTGTCATCTTTTTATCTTTTCCCTTTGTGAACTTCAGCAGTACTTGTCACAATAATACATCATGCCTGTAACAGTACTCCACGTTAATGCTAAAGCTCCGGCCAGCGCTATTGAAAGCATGTCAAAAGCTCAATGCTTAACATATTTTAAGTGCCCAGGACCACTTGGTCAGATTGCTGATGGCAGAGAGAATCTTCCTTTCTTTATGTCTAGTATTTCAGAGCACTGATTAGAGATGAAACAGAGTGGAATCTCTACCTAGAGTTTTTCTTCCCTCTTCTCCTCAGGAGATCTAACTACCTAGAGTGGAAATTCCTTTCAGTCTGCATGGACTGGATGTCTGTTTTGTTACTCTACTCAACAAGACTGAATTTGGAGGTTAAGAAAGTTAGACACGTACTCAATACTAAATTGAAACTAATTGACCGACACTTACATGCACCTCTGGAAGTAAAACCCGACAGAAATCAATCCGGTGAGGGGAGAAGGACAGGTAAATCTCGAAGCAGGAAGGGGCCAGGAGGCATAGGGCAAACTCACACATCTACATATGAAGGGCATACTTGTAACATAGGTTTAAAATGTACGAATGCAAGCTATATAACCAAAATGTGTGCACTCTGTAATATTCTTAAAATAAAAAATAAATTAAAATATTAGAAATAGTAACTGTCAAAAAAATTTTAAAGCTAAGAAAGTGTCTTAAAAACCATACATATTTCCATCACAATGTACTTGTTTTAACCTAAGTTTTGGTCTCTTTTTATTTAACATTTAAATTGGCATGATAGTACAACATTTGTGTACTTCTTAATCAACTGAATATTATCGAGCATTTCAATGTCATGAAATAGGATTATCAAACATAATTTAAAACTTTATAAAGATCAAAAAAATTAGATGTTTAAATGGAAAAAAAAAAAAGGAAAGCTGTAAAAAGACTACAGGCTCCAGGCCACTGAATTCATGGCTTTTATTGGAGGCATGACTTTTAGCAAATCACTTCATAGTGCCATGCCTCAGTTTCCCCCTTTATAAATAGGGTTAACAATGTGACTCTTACGGTACATGAGAAGGATTAAACAAGGTAACATGTATAAAAGTCTCTTGTAAACATGTATATTTAAATGAATCTGCTCTGTACATTAGCTATTTTTGCAGTTTTGGAAAGCATCACCTTGTGTTATATGTAGCAGCTGATTTATAAACCCCAAAGGCCAATTCTATTAAATGTAAGAATGATTGTCATGCTAAGTTTGCTAATGTGTTTCAATTTTTAAATAGACTTCATTTCATTCACAGGTAATCAGAAAAATTATTTTTTGGAAAGACCAACAAAGATATAAATAGTTAGAAGTCAATAATTACCTCGTTTCCCTTAGTCAATGCCTCCTCATTTCTATTGAGTCTCATGCTTCTCCACCTGAATTATGTACAAGCTCCTTTCCATTTCTAAGGAAGCCAAGGAGAGATTTCCTCAGCTGCCTCCTCACCTCACTGAAGTGACCAGAGTTTCCCGTTCAGAGTGCTCTGTGTGAATTATGTACACTGATGGCTCATGTCTCTCCCTTTCAGGGGTATGGGAAGAAACATTCAATGCAGGAGAAGACGTTTATGCCCTACCTGGCTCCGATGTCAATCTGACCTGCCAAACACAGAACACGGGCTACTTGGTGCAGACACAATGGTCCAGGGTCACCAGTAAGGTGGACCTGATTGCCCTTTATCATCCCCAATACGGTTTCTACTGTGCCCATGGACGTCCCTGTGAATCCCAGGTGGCTTTCAGAGAAACACCCGAGAAGGTATTACAGTGGACTCTGCATTTGAGAAATATGTCTTCCTCACTCAGTGGAAAGTACGAGTGCAGCTTTACTCTGTATCCGCGGGGCATTCAGAATAAAATCTACAACCTTCTCCTTCAGACACATGGTAAGCATAACTTAGAGGGGGTAGAGGGGAGGAAGTGCATCAGCTCTCGTTCATTTAACAAATATGTGTGCTAGGTATGGTGCTACCAAGCATATGAAAGTTCACCCCAAAAGAGGCATTATCTGGTAAGAGAGACAGAAATTGATCAAATAATTCCATAAATTATTCCAAATAATAAAAATATTTATTCTAAATTCCAAAAAGAGATATTATCTGGTAAGAGAGACAGAAATTGATCAAATAATTCCACAAATAAATGTAATATCACAAGAGTAATAGTGGGGACTACAATAGCTTGTGTAAGAATCTATGATAGAGCCCAGGTTAATACCTAGCTGAAGTCCAAAGGATCAATAGACCTGAACACAATTTAGGAGGTGGGGAAGGGGTGGGATGGGGTTACAAATGATCCAGAAAGAAGAAATAACTTGCATGAAGAGCTTTGCAGTGTTCGGGGAAATGGGAAAGTGACAGTGGGACTATAATGCAGAAATTAAGGGAGGAGGCAGGTAAGGACCTTATAGCCATGGTAAAGGTTTCTATTTTTTCTCAAAGACATGGGAAGACATTGAAGAATTCCTAACAAAAGGATGGCATGCATTTGTGACCTGATTATATTTGTGCTGTGAAGCAATCATACTGGCTTTTGTATGAGAACAGGGTGAAGGAGGACACGAAGGAGAAGGTAGAGTCAAGTTAGGAGAGTGTCTAGTAGTTCAGAGGACAGACAGTGGTAGTTTGGGGAGATAAAGAAAGAGAATGACAAAGTTTAGGCATTGGGCATAAAACAGACACAACGTGGTCACAAAGTACTTTATACGATAAGGGCAGTAAAGTGAAGGTGACAGAAAAATTGAAGGCCATGTGTGGGTGTCTGGCACGCATCCCTGCATGGTGGTGCCATTCATGGAGATGTAAGTGGAGAAAGGTTTGTGGGTGAATTCATGAAAGTGTCTTTGGAGACACTGTTTAGTTCAGGGAAGGTAAGGGGGACAAGGAGATTGTAGACAAGTAGCATTCACACCGTGCCTACTTCAGAGGCCTGCATTTGGAGGCAGGGATTCTAAGTTTAAGTTCTAGCTCTCTTCTAGCTATGAATCAATTTGACTTGTAAACTGTCATGTGAATTCTCTGAGCCCATTTGAAAAACAATGACAAGTGCCCTAAATTACCTGGTCCTAAAGTAAATGATTTCCATTTCTGCTAATGGAAAAGAATGAAAATGAAAGCCAACAAATCTAAAATGCACTGGAACTGGACTGTTTTTAGCTCAAGGGAAAAAAGGCCTGGTAATATAAGAAAAAAACAACAAAAATTAATTTACAAAGGCCATGCTGAAGGATGCATGGAGCTACCCAGAACAAGCAACAGGTATACCTCATTACCTTGTCTCCATTCTTATATCGTACCTGCTCTAAGACTATGATACTGGAGCAGCCCACTATGGACCAAGATCATCAATTACTATCTTACAATGCCCCATTCTCTTGCTGTTTTTCAGGAGAAAACAAACAAACAAACAAACTTCAGTTCCATTGAGAGTGTAGTGTGTTTGAAAGACCTATATACAACAATGTTTAGCTCACATATTTCTGGATTTGAACACTGGCTCAGTCATTTATTATATATTCCATTCTTGCCAAGTTATTTCAGTCTCTTTTTGTTTTCTTACATAACAAATATGAATAATTATCGTACTTCTTTCATGTGTATCACTGTTCCAATGGTTACATGAGATAATCTATATAAAGCATTTTGTACAATTTCTACCACAGGATCAGAGTTTGGCAAATTGTAGTTTTCGATTAAGAATAATAATGATTATACTGGGTGAATTCTATTTCTGATTTTTATTTTAAAAATCTCTTCTTCTTCTTTATATTTTTTTAAATTTCATTTTCTTTTCTTTTCTTTTCTTTTTTTGAGACAGAGTCTCATTATGTCACCCTTGGTAGAGTGCTGTGACACCACAGCTCACAGTAACCTCAAACTCTTGGGCTTAAGCAATTCTACTGTCTCAGCCTCCCAAGTAGCTGAAACTACAGGCGCCCACAACAACACTCAGTTTTGGGTTTTTTTTTTTTTTTTTTTTTTTTTTTTTGTAGTTGTCATTGTTGTTTAGCTGGTGGGATTCCAACTCACCAGCCTGGGAGTATGTGGTTGGCGCCCTTCCCACTGAGCTATGGGGACTGCCTGTCTTCTCTTTTTATGTTGGCTTAATTTGGGAACCCAATAGAGCATAAGCACAAGTACACACTGACTTTGGCTTCAGACACATTTTTTAATCTTTGGACTAAACCAGTAAACTATACTATCCTGAGGACCTAATGTTTGAATGTCTCCATTGAGAATTGGCAACATGGGTTGCTAGGAAACAGAATATACAATGACTCAAAAATAAAGACAGCAATAAATAAAAGTATATTATACTGGAAGGAGAAAGGTGTTGCCTTTGAGGAAAGGGTCTTTCTTAAAGTAAAGAAAAGCAAAGGAGCTAAGTTTGTACCTACTAAAAATTGCAAATCACTGGCAAGGCAGAAGTCCCATCTATTCTGTGTTTGGAGAAGCCCCAGTCTTCTGATGGCGTCTTTGTTGCTATCAGTTGGATCAGAGGAAAAGTGGTGGCCTCAGTGTTAGAGAAATGATTCTGTTATTGTGCGTTTGGGTACAAAGTGAGTAAAATAGAAAAGAGAAAAACAGAAGGGAGTGGGGGAACCCTTCACCACAGAGTGACCAGAAATGTAAGGTTGGCATGGAGCTAAGGAGAAGGCAGTTGCCATCCAAGAACTGGGCCACATGTGACCCCCAATGACACATCTTCTTTTTCTCCTTTATTCTTTAAGCTCTCGCTTATTCTCCTCTTGCTTGCACCATTTCTTTCTCATGCCCTGTGTGATTTTCAAGTTTACAAGCTACGTGGGTAAGCAAAGCACACCTGAAGTGCAAACACTTAGGAAGTACATAAACAAATGCAAATTGAAGTGGTGTATAAAAAATCTACATTTGAAAATGCGGAATGATTGGGTTGATCACCTCTCCCTGTTTCCTTTCTCTTGTCACATAAGTCATCTTCCCTTGATGCCTTCCATTATAGTGTGTGTCTAAGTCCTGTCCCCATGTTCCCAGAGGGGCTGGCTCAGAGGGGATTCTGTTCTCTTTTCACAGTATTTTGTCCCTGTGTGTGTCTCAGGGCTCTGGGTCCATGGATGAGAGTGGGAATACAATGAGCAGTTTTGTGTTTCCTTATTTTTCAATGTCACCTGACAGGGTTTCATTTTGAGTTATCCTAAAACCTGCTACTGTCTAAGTTAAGCCTTGTACTATTATAACGGGTTTCATAATGTGGAGTGCTTATGGCTCCCATAATGCTTCGAAGATTTTGATGCACTTAAAATGTTGTAGTTTTGGGGATCAGTTACAGCAGCACAACATGGCTTTAGTTTACCAGATTGCAACAAAAGTCTTAGGGAACTATTAATGTTATTATTGGAAAACAAGAGAGTAGTGGCAATGGTCAGAAAAGAAATATTATTCATAGAAATGATAGTAATAGTATCAAGATAATCTTTAGGGATAACAGGTTAATAAGCTCAGTCTAAAATTTGCTATTATCTGGTCTAGTCATTGAAACTGAATGCTGAGTACCAGAAATACAGTGGTGTGCATATGGGTGTGACTTTGCCTTCATTAATCATGAAGTCCAATCGGAGGAGGTGAACTTTAATCAAATAAACACACCACTATGAAATTTCCCGTGAGAAAAAGTGTGCTTGCAGTGAGGACATGGACAGTGTATGAGAGTGTATAACAGAAAACTCACAAAAATGATTCCTGGGGAAGTGATGCTCCACTTGGACTACAGATAGAGAACACAGATCTTCACAAAAAGCAGGTCGTGCAAAGGCTCTATGGTGAAAGGAAGTTATGGAAACTATGGAGGGTTTTAAAAGGCATTATGGCAGGTGCAAAGGGATTGGAGGGGGGAGGCAGTTGAAGATGAGGCCAGAGAAATTGATTGGTCCCTTCAGGTAGTTTTGTCTTTATCCTCAGAGTTGTAAAAACGAATAGAAATGTTGTTTTGTTTGATTTTTTGTTTTGCATTTCAAAAATGCATCTTTGTGGCCCAAATGTAAAGAATGAATTGAAGAGGGCCAGAGAGGATAGTGCAGGTTAGTTAGGAATCACAGCAGAAATCTAGGTGAGATGCTGATGCTAGTAAGCAGAGTGACAGTGGGGTAGTGATGCGGAGTGCTCAGCTCAGAAGAATGTTTAGGAGATTCACTCCCACAAGGTTTAGGGTAGATTGCATAGCAAAGGGAGAAATAAAAAGCAGTGTCAGGGATGATGTTTTTGTTTCTGGTAAGCAGAATAAAAACAAGTGTGTGACTTATTCAGGTCTTAGGGAACACCCAATTGTATAGAGACTATTTTGAGTTTGATTTAGGAGTTTGATTTATTTCGCTCCTATTGAAATAGGAGTGAAGGTGTTAGGCAAACAGCTGGATATGCAATTCCTCATCTAAAAAAGAGGTTTAAATTGAAGATAAAAATTGGTTAGTCATCTAACTAACTGAATTTCTGGGAGTAAAAAAAACCATCTAGGAGGGGGAAATAAAGTGAGAAAAGTAATGTGACACTTCAGCAATGTCCATGGTGATGGGTGGAGGAAGATAGACTTTGTCAGATAACACAGAGTGACTGAGATGCAGGAGTAAAATCAGGGCTGAACCGAGTCACAGAAACTGAGAAGATGATATTGCATAAAAGAAACAGCCACCCATTCTGAAGTTTTTGAGAAGATAACAGGTATTGGATGGTATTTTGGAACATGGAAGTTTGGAGCACCTCAGAGGAGCTGTTTCGGTGGCATTGTGGAAGGGAAGGGATGCAGGAATGGAAAGGAATAAGTACGAGGCCAGGCGATGGGGATCGCAAAGGTTGATACAACATGTGTCAGTAGGGACAAGAAAGCTCTGAGTGAGTGTTCTAATGAAGGTGTTGCAGTGGTGGCGCTTGTCATGGTTGTGATTATGCTATTGATGAACTGCATGAGATAAATAGTTTTTGTTTGTTGTTGTTTTGTTTTGAATTTTTCTCACTTCAATTGCTATTTTACAACTTTAATAATTTTCTCTTTCTTTTTTGATTATGACATTCCTAGGTGAGTGTCTCTACTTATCCTATTCAGGTTTTGTTGAGATAGTTGGATGTGTGGAAATAAATTTGTAGAAAGATTTTTTAATAATCAAATACAAGGTTACATGGTCTGACAATTAAGTTCACGAACTTGTCCTAGAACAATGCTACATTCCTCACTGCTGAATATCACTACAGTCACCTTCAAAGTATTCCCCTTGGCAAGCTATGCACTGTCAACCAGTGCCACCCTTCAAAGAGATTTTGGAACTCTTTCCTGGAATGGCGGTCAGAGCTGTCATCATATTACCCTTGCTGTCATGAATGTCATCAAAATATCTTCCTTTCAATATTTTCTTTATCTGTGGGTTAAAAAAATATCACTAGGGGATCAATCTGGTAAGTAGAGAGGGTGTTCCAATACAGTTATTTGTTTGCTGGGTAAAAATTCCCTCACAGATAGTGTCATGATATAGGAGCCGTGAGTTACTGACAAAAATTTCAGGTCATTTTGATCTAACTTTTTCATGCAGCCTTTTCATCACTTACAAATAGTAAATTTGGTTAACTCTTTGTCCCATTAATATAAATTTATAATGAACAATCCCTCTGATACCAAAAAAATGTTACCAATATCATTTTGACTCTTGATTTGGAGTGATGGAAATTTTTGGTTGTGGAGAATTGGCTGAATTCTATTGTGCAGTTTGACGCTTTATTTCAGGATTGTACTGATTCATGCATGTTTCGTCACTGGTGATAACACAGCCCCAAACATCATCTTGCCTCTCCAAAGGTCTTGGTAAACTCCAGCTGTCCTTTCCTTTTATTCATTGGTGAGCTCCTTTGGGCATTTGGGACCATTTCTACACATACCTATTTTATACCAAGATTGTCAGTTAAGATTTTCCTGTTTCTATATCAATGTTTACTTGGTCTACTGTGCATCTCACAGTCAGCTGATGATTTTGACCAATTTGATGAATCTTCACAATGTTTTCATCAGTACAACTCATAACTGGCTTCTCTGAATTCTTTTCTTCACCAGTGATGCACACACACCCCCAGAAACACATTTAATCCATTTGAATACTGTCATTTTCTTCATAGCATTATCTCCATCAACTGGAACTAACATGTTTCACTTTTACTCTTGCCAGTTTAACAAGAAATTTAATGTTTGTTGATTGCTCTAATTCAACCTCTGACATTCTCACTACAGCACACAACAACACAAAATAATGAACTGACTCAGCAAAACACCACCATACGTCAATACGTCAACACGAGCACAGCTATGAGACACAGATATATCCAGGTTACGAAACCTTACTGAATTGTTTGTACAGTGCCATCAAATTAAGCATATGGTGGTGAGTTCATGAACCTAATGTTACACTTTGTATGTAAAATTAGGGTCCATTTTACCTTCAAATATTTGTTCTGTTTCCCAGTATTTTGTCTCTCCTTCTATGAGTACTGTTTCAAACATGTTAGTATGGTTGATATTGTCCTAAATGGCCCTGAAGCTCTGTTCATTTTTCTTCAATACTTTTTCTCCTTGTTCTTTAGATTAGATGCCTTATATTGAACAATATTCACATACATTGATTCTTTCTTCTTGCCCCTTAAATTTGCTGTAGAGCATCTCTAGTGATTGTATTTTTGTTATTAAGTTTTCAACTTTAGAATACACATTTGGCTCATTTTATACACTCCTGCTTCTCCACTAAGATTCTCTATTTATTAAGCAATTGTCATCATATCTTGTTTTAATCCTTTGAACATACTTATAGTACCTGCTTTGAAGTCTGTTAAAACTGACTCAAAGTCAGTTATAATTAATTGCCTTTTACCTAAGTATGGGTCACACTTTCATGTTTCCTTGATGTCTCATAATTTTGTTAAAAACTGGATATTATATACTGGGGGTACCAAAAATGTGTATACATTTTAAGAGAGGTCATCTGTGTGTTACTTTTCAAAGTTGAATTGAATTATGGTAGCATTTGGTATTAATTAAATGAATGCTAGCATCACCATGCAACAGTCATGAATAGGATAGCTTTCTCTCTTAAAATGTGTATACAATTTTGGCACCCCCTTGTAGATGTGTATGTGTGTATACATATATATGCATAAATGTAAATATAAAAATATACTGTGTGTACTGCATATATATGGTGCACATATATAGTGCACACCTCAGCCTCCCAGAGTGCTAGGATTACAGGCATGAGCCACCATGCCCAGTGACTCCATTATTTTCTGACATAGAATTGCATTTAGAAAGCTAATAACAATCCAATTTTCTTTCCACATAGTTAACTTTGTTCAATACTTTCATAAGAATATGCTTAATGTTGTCCATTCTAGGTCTATGTTCCTATTTTTGCAGGATAATGTTTTAGTATGTATTTTCTAGTCATTTTTTAATTTTAAAAAATTTTTCTTGAATTATAAGTTCATATATCTGTTCAATTTTATTGCTTTGACTTTTTCCTTTCATGACTTTCATGCTTTGTGCATATACTTTTTTTTTTTTTTTTGACACAGAATCTCACTATGCCCTTGGTAGAGTGTCATGGTGTCATATCTCACAGCAACCTCAAACTCTTGGGTTCAAGCAATTCTCTTGCCTCAGCCTCCTGAGTAGCTGGGACTGCCAGCACCCACCAAAATGCCAGGCTATTTTGTTTGTTTGTTTGTTTTTAGAGATGAGGTCTCACTCTGGCTCAGGCTGGTCTCGAGCCTGTGAGTTCAGGCAATACACCCGCCTTGTCCTCCAGAGTTGTGCATATACTTTTATTTTGTATATCATTTTCTTTGAATAGCTTTTCTCATTTTACTTTATTTTAAAATTGATCATTTATTAATTAATGTATTTTAAAATTTTCCTCATTCTATTTCTTTTTATTTTAATGGATTAGCTTTTGTGTGTCTGTTTTTGGTTTTGTTCTAGTTTTGTCTTAATTTCTGGAATGATTTATAAACATTATTATTTCTACCCTTTCCACCTATCTTTTTTCTTAGCTTTCTTTTTTCCAACAGACTGATGTACTAATCTTTCCAAAATGTTGCACAGTTTGTTTGTTTTTTTATTTCTTTTGGCTCATTTTGAGTAATCAACCTATAGTTTTATTAATTTTGTGTTCCTATCTTGCTAATAGGCTGTCATTGGTGTAGGAATGTTCTTTTGTTTTCCATTTTGGTTGGGGGGGTGGTTGCTTATAGTATCTTTCTTTACAGGTTGTTCTACCTCATTCTTTTTCTATTGCTTATGTTTAAGTTAAAGACATTTTTATTCATGTTATAGAATGGTGAGCCAGACTAGCTTTTCTAGAGTGTTCATTGTCTCTCCAACCCACCCTTTTGTTATTTTCAAGGTAAGTAATTTGCCATTGTACTTTTGGAGTATGTTTCCTTTGCTTCCTAATTTTTACCTAAATTGCCTTTTTGATTTCTTCTTTTGAGCCTGTCTTATTTGAGTTCTTTTTCCAGGTGTTTCTTCTCTGTTCAGCATGTATTTTGAAAAGCCCTGTCTACTCCAGTACTGATAAATTTTTTCTTCTTTCCTTTGAAGACACTGGTGGTTTGGTGCCTGCAAACTCTCTTCTCTCTTTCAGAGATTAGACTATGCTCAGATTAGTCTGCTATCTTTCCAGTGATTACTGTTGTTGGGGGAAGGGTTCTCTAGTACTAATGCCAGTCCATCTTCCCGTTTCTTTCTGCACAGTTGCTGATAACACAGTGGTCTAGTAGTTTGTCCCCAGATATTAATAGAGATGTGCTGCTATTTAGTACTCTTACAGATACTATATCTGTATTTTTAGTTCTGCTGCCCTAATTACTCTGTATGTTTTTCTAGAAAGTTTCAGGAATATTCAAAAAGTAATAGCTCTTATACTTCCAACTTCCCAGAGTCTAAATAAAGTTTACAAAAAAATAATACTTATGTATTTGGATAATATACATTTAAATATAATTAAAATATTAAGCAGGTTTTGTAGACATCACAGATATTGTGCCTAGATCATGAGGTTTAAAGTAAATTTATATAAGAAACTATTATAATAATTTCAAGAAAAAAATGTAATAGTTTTGGTGGTAGGCAAATGTTGCAAAATATTTATAATGGTGGTATACAAATAAATCCAGTTGAAAGTACTGTTATACTGGATATCTTTAACAAGGGACAGGGCTCTTTTTCGTAAATTGTGGAGTTACAGCCATATTTGATAGCAGCAATGGAGAGCAAGAAAGGCTCTGATCTCATCTCCTTAGCTAGAAGAATTAAGGGTATGTGAAAACAAGCAATCACTATTTGAGAATGATGCAGGGACATATGCTATAATAGGGCATATCTGGTAGATTTAAATTAGAGAAAAGAGGAAGAAAGAACTATCAATAAAGATAGTTCAGGTTATACTCATGAGAGATTGAAATATAGTAAAGATCTAAAATCTAGATATAAAATTCTTAAAATATGTATATACTCTTGATATCAGTGAGAATGTTCATACTCAATGATCCATTAACTGCACTTCTGTAAATTTATCTTAAGTACCTGAATAGTCAGAAGAAAACTAGTAACATAAGGATGATCCTTGCTGTATGCCATATAATAGTTTAAAATAGATCAAAAACACAGACTGAAAGAGCATGACTTTATAACTGGAAATGACTAAGCAGATGATGATGTATATTTATAGTATAACATCCATAGCTGACCACCTCCATATGTTGACAAGTTTGTTATGGTCTCTTGGGTAGTCAACTTTCAGAGGTTCTGTTGTCTAATGGAATAATATAAAGCCTCCAAACATTTCAACCACACACAGTTCAAGAATCATGAAAACCTTTTAAAGTAATATATGTAGCATTCATTGGTAAATAGGATCACAAAGTATAAGAAAACATGTATGCATACAAACAAGATTTCAATTGACATAGAAGAAAGAATATAAGATTTTTAGGGCATTAGAATCATACAGTTATTTTCATTTATAAACTATCCTTTTATGATAATATAGTTTAATCACAAATGTATGTGTATATGTATATAACTTTCCCAAAAGGAGGGACTATAAAATGGATATTTAACTCATTTTACCTTTACAAAGAAAAAACAAACAATGCTTACTTCAGAGTTTCTTCATATATTTTTTCTGTGTTATTCCTTAGTTGGAGGATTGTTTATAAGCTCTAAAAAGATAATTGGATATGAAGAAATAAACACAGTAAAAAGATCAGTGTTTGCTAGGGGGTAATGGGGAGGAAGGGATGAATGAGCAGAAGACAGAGGATGTTTAGGACAGTGAGGCTATTCTGTGTGACACCGTAATGGTGAGTGAATGTCATTACACATTTGTTCAGACCCACAGAATGTACAACACTAAGAGTCAGCCCTAGCGTAATGTATAGGTTGAAGATGATAATGATGTGTCAAAGAAGGTTCATCAACTGTAACAGATGTTCCACTATAGTGTGGAATGTTGATAGTGGGGAGTCTGTGGGTGGGTGAGGGTAGCAGATACACTGGGAATTCTCTGTGTTTTCTGCTCAAGTTTGCTGTGAACCTAAAACTGCTCTAAAAATAAAGTCTATTAAAGTAGTATTTTCTTTTTTTTTGCAATTTTTGGCCAGAGCTGGGTTTGAACCCACCACCTCTGGCATGTGGAGCTGGCACCCTACTCCTTTGAGCCACAGATGCCATTCTTCCTTTTTTTTTTGAGACAGAGTCTCATTATGTTGCCCTTGGTAGAGTGCCATGGCATCCCAGCTCACAGCAACCTCTAATTCTTGGGCTTAAGCAATTCTCTTGCCCCAGCCTCTTGAGTAGCTAAGACTACAGGCGCCCACCACAACCCCTGGCTATTTTTTTGTTGCAGTTGTCATTGTTATCTAGCAGGCCCAGGCTGGGTTTGAACCCACCTGCCTAGGTGTATGTGGCTGGCACCCTACCCACTAAACTATGGGCACCGCCCTATTAAAGTAATATTTTCAAAAGGACAAAGGCTTGGTTATAAAGTTTTCTATTCTATCTAAGCAAGCAAATGTAATCTAAAGACTAAAGTACCAATATGAGGCTAAATGATGAGTTGGATCCTGTTAGAGTAGGTTCCCTATAATTTTTAGTGGTAAGCAACTGTTTATGCTCCTCCGTAGCTCAGTTTAGCCATTTATACAAAGAACATTATAGTGGGGTTCTGCCTCTTGCTTCATAAGTTCCCATGAGGATAAATGCATCTCTGTACTAAAACTGTTCTTATCTCTCCTAGAAAGAGCACTTTATGAACCAATCCAAAATCCCTGCATTTTCTACCTTATGTTTTGCTGTAGGTATCCAGGAAGAATGGGGAGGCAACCATACAATAGAAATAGAGATAAATCAGACTCTGGAAATGCCATGCTTTCAAAATATCTCCTCAGAAATTTCATCTGAGTTCACCTTTGCCTGGTTGGTGGTAAGTGTTGCCTTTTTCAGTGAATAACTACAGTGATCTTTAAATATTAATGAAGTAAAATGAATAACAAGTAATAATGGGGAAGGATGCATACTTGATGAGAGAGCCAGGCATCATGCCAGGGGTTGGGAGAGGGGTGGGAAAGGAAGGAAAGGATGCTCTCCCGTTCCTGCTAACCAGGCAAGCCTCGGGTCTATGAATGCAGTCAGTTAATTTAAAAATCAGCTTCCCAAGTTTAATTTCTGTTTCTATCCATATACCAAACCGTGACTGCAGAGAGAATAAAGCGTGATGATGCCCTGGGGAGGAGCCATATACAGCAGAAGTCCCTAATCATAAATATTTGTTTTAGTAACACCATATGCAAAGATCAGCTTTTTTTCCCCCAAAACCCTTATTATGTCTTCCTAGGAAATATATGACATTGCTTTAGATCAGGAAACATAAACACTAATGCTTCTAAAATATAAGCAGAAAATGTACAGAAAGTCAGGACTTGTGTAAGAAATAGCCACACTCAGTTCCATTAAAACCACAGGGGGTGCATGGCCATCATCGCCAGGCCTTCAAACTTGGCAGAGGGAGTCGGAAATCTGAATTTTTGAGAAATTTTCCAATTTTAAAAATAATATGTAGGGCAAAAATAAATACTGGTCTAATTATTCTGATTGAATAAATTGCTAGGGCATCCTAAAGTATAACAGGAATATTTTTAAATTATCAATTTTTAAAATTCCACAGATAGTTATGGTTAGTCAACCATTTAACTGTTGTATTTAATTGCTTCCCGTACTCCCTGGGATGACTAAATTCTCCCACTATTTTTCTCTATTTAAAATATTGCTAACTTCATCTATTCAGATCTGTGACTTAATTTTGCCTGTCCCTTAATGTGAATGAATCATTTACCTGCCTTTGTTATTTTTCATTAGTCTGCAACATTATTTGCCCAGACTGTGTCATTTTCTTTCTCTAAAACTAAATTTAATCATAAAAATGAAAAATCTAGTGATTTCACATCATTTTCAAATGGGAATTATCATAGATTTCTCATAATAAGTAAATGAAATCAACATAAGCATAATAAGAAATATGAAAGAATTGTGTGCAGCTGGCTATTAACCAATATGTACAGTAAACTTCTAAATCCATCAAGTTGAATGATAGAAGGAGAATAATGAAATATAAATATAATCATGAACATGATTTCAAGAATCACATAACAGGGAATTGATTTAAGTGATCTAGAATATGATTACTGTATATCAATTTTTTAAGTTGTCATCAAAGTGCAAACACATGATTTTAAAATGTATACAAAACTCATAGATGCCCATGACTGTAACAGTTGACGCAATTTGGAAAATACCATGATTCACATGATTGATAATTCACATTACCAGTTACCTAAGTTTTTCTGGGCTGTCTTAGAAACTAGAGTCTACGCATAAAAATACTTTTCTGGGGGTGTGTCAAATCCAAAATAACTGACTCTAAGACCTTAAAACACAATCTACTGATAATTCTTCACTGCCTAGATATTTTCTGGATAGTCAGTAAAATAAAAAGAAAAATATATTCTAAATATTCTGAAACAAATTTCCCAAACTGTTCTGAAATCTCCAATGACTCTTTGTCATCTGTCACAAATCATATTTTCCCCTTTATATTATAGGATTTGTTTTCCAAAGTGTAAAGCTTCCTGGGAACTATGCCTATCAATAGTAGAAGTCATTGTTCTTAACCAACATGATGCAATATAGTTCTTAGGAAAAGTTTAAAAGTGAAGGTGATCTCAGCAGAGACTGTATTAAATGTAATAGTAATGAAAGTGCATTGTTTATATCTTGCTTGCATAATTAAAATTTTTCACTAATAGAGCAAAATGTCCCTATCCTTATCACAAATTTACTATCAATAGTAATTGGCTTGATAAAGCTTTACTGTAGAGATTTTTGGTGTCTGATAAATTAATCTGTCACATTCTTAACTCATGGGTGTGTCATCTATTTTCCCAAGCAAATGTAAAGCCTTCATTAGTCTCTGTTTTTTATGTGACTTTGAGTTTCTCTAGGGCAAAAACTGCACCATTCACTTCAAAATTCTGTAGCATGTAGTATAGAACCTAGAACATAGGAACCTGTAAATACTTAATAAACAATCTAATGAATTTGTTTCTATCTGTTCCCTTTTCACATTGTCTTATTCGTTGTCTTCATATTAAATTGATGGTCACTAAATTAATGCCCTTTGATTGATGAGTGAGTGTCAGCACATTAAGGATCAAAGACCAGACAACTGGATAAGGCATCCTTATCCTTCAAAGAAGCCAAGAAGGCTCTCTATAGGCATTATCTGTGGATCCTGCTGGGACATTTTGGATAAATGAGACCCCGAGAGATTGCAGTAAGGTCACAGAGTGAGAGGGTGAATCCTAAACATCTGCTAGGACATCAAGCCACTCTCCCGCTTTAAAGAATTCATCACGATATGGACAACCTGAGGAATCCTTTTGAAAGAACACTCTCTTCAAAAGGAACATTGTGTTGGCAAATGCACTGATTAAATTCCTACTGTGCATTCCCTTTTTAAATGTTAAAATCTATTTGCTCCTCTGATTTACATTCCGGCCCCACACTGTTGATGGCAGTGGGATTCAGCAAGTCTGGTAGGAAATCCTTTAATGTCTTTTCTGTAGAGTATATAAATATTCTCTCCAATCCGCATTTTAGGTCTTTAATCCCTTGTTAAATTAACAATAATCATAATTATAAGCCAGGTCTTACAAACATCATATAACATAGCTTTTAGAAAGAGGTTAAAAAATAGAGATGATGACGATGAGCTCAGAAGAGCAGAAATCTGTATACTGGACTTGGTAACTCCAGGAAGCTATAGAAGCTGTCTGCCGCCAGTGCTTCACGAAATCCTGGAAACTATGTTATTAATACCAACTAAAATTATCAAGGTCAGTGGAAAACAAAAGTCATGTCTTCCTGTATGTGAAATTTTATAAAATCTAATTAATTCAGTTAGGACCCTCAGTGGAAAAGTTATTAGTGGGATTCTCAGTCTCGTAAAATAAACCTATTTGCTATAAGTGCCTGATCCCAATCTAAGGCTGTGTTATATGTGTTAGTGGGACAGATCCTTTGCATTTGGGGAGGTTACATTTCAGGATTGTTACTACACAAAGGTAGACAAGCATCTGGTGCAAGTAGACCATGAATCTAACCCTCCTATAGGATGTAGAGTAACTAAGTAAGCAAAAAGGATTTACCCTTTAATAGGAACAAAGATATATCTGAATGGTGAGGTTATTTATAAAAATCACAGAATATGAATGTTTAGATGGAAAGCAGTCGATAGAAAAAGTGATGGTTTTCCTATTTTATGCACCAGGACACAAGTATACAGTCATCAGGGAATTCTGCAGACTTACTCTGGAAGCTTCTCAATACACTCTAATATTCTGTTTTCATCCCCAACTATCATCCTGATTTCCCATAGTATAAATGTCAATTCAATCCAATAAACATATGTGAATCTGCTTTGGGTGCTAAGTCCTGTAGGGATACATATTTCCTACCATGACACATGCCTTTAATGAAAATGTAAAAAATGGCAGCATGGTGGGAAATAGTTTGATTCTGACCAGATGGACCTTTGAAAGGTTATGTTTGACCTGTATAATTAAAGAACAGTTGGTTGGTAAAGGACAGATATATACTACATTAAGACTCTAAATGGAGGTCCAGTTTCAGTCTTCTACAGGTCACCAGCCAGTTCACTCAGCACCATTTGTCAAAT
Source organism: Otolemur garnettii (assembly GCF_000181295.1). Lineage (NCBI taxonomy): Eukaryota > Metazoa > Chordata > Mammalia > Primates > Galagidae > Otolemur > Otolemur garnettii. The sequence continues at coordinate 1,182,936 of NW_003852517.1, forward strand.
AGGGAGTCTTTCCCCCATTGAATATTTTTGATAAGCTTGTCGAAGATTAAATGATAATATGCAGCCAGCTTCATCTCTTGGTTCTCTATTCTGTTCCATAAATTGACCGCTCTGTTTTTGTGCCAGTACCATGATGTTTTGATGGCACTGGCACTATAGATTTATAGTATGCCTGAAATCTGGTAATGTGATACCTCCTGATTTGTTCTTATTTCTGAGCAATGTATTTGCTATTCAAGTTTTTTTCTGATTCCATATAAAACAAAGTACTGTTTTTTCAAGTTCTTTAAAGTATGACAATGGTGCTTTACTAGGGATTGTATTAAATCCATGGATTGTTTTGGGTAGTATGGACATTTTAACAATGTTGATTCTTCCCAGCCATGAGCATGGTATGTTTTTCCATTTGTTAACAACTTCAGCTATTTCTTTTCCCAGGGTTTCATAGTTCTCTTTATAGAGATCTCTCATATCCACTGAAACTAGACCCCCACCTTTCACTATTAACAAAAATTGATTCTCACTGGATAAAAGATTTAAACTTAAGACATGAAACTATAAAAATACTAGAAGAGGCTCGGCACCTGTGGCTTAAGTGACTAAGGTGCCAGCCACATACACCTGAGATGGCAGGTTCGAATCCAGCCCAGGCCCGCCAAACAACGACGGCTGCAACCAAAAAAAAAAAAATAGTGGGCATTGTGGCAGGTGCCTGTAGTCCCAGCTACTTTGGAGGCAAAGGCAGGAAACTCACTTGAGCCTAGGAGTTGGAGGTTCTGTGAGCTATGATGCCACGGCACTCTACCCAGGGCAACAGCTTGAGGCTCTGTCTCAAAAAAAAAAAAAAAAAATACTAGAAGAGAGTGCAAGGAAAACACTTGAAGAAATTGGCCTGGAGAGGAGGACCCCCACAGCAGGCAATTGAAGCAACAACAAAAATACATTACTGGGATCTGATCAAACTAAAACGCTTTTGCACAGCCAAGAGCACAGTAAGTAAAGCGAATGACAACCTTCTGAATGGGAGAAGATTTTTACAGGTTATGCTTCTAACAAAGGTCTGATAACTAAAGTCTTCAGAGAACTCAAATTAATCAATAAGAAAAGAATAAATGCCCCTGTTCAATTCTCTTGCCCCATTTCTATGTGGGCAAGAGACTTGAACAGAAACTTCTCTGATGAAGACAGGTGCATGGTCTACAAACACCTAAAAAAATGCTCATCATCCTTAATCATCAGAGAAATGAAAATCAAATCCAGTGTGAGATATCATCTAACTCCAGTTAGATTAGCCCACATCACAAAATCCCAAAACTACAGATGTTGGCATGGATGCAGAAAGAAGAGAATGCTTCTACCCTGCTGGTGGGAATGCAAGCTAATACAACCTTTTTGGAGAGAAGTTTGGAGAATCCTCAAGGAACTAAAAGTAGACCTACCATTTGATCCTGCAATTCCTCGACTAGGTATATACCCAGATGATCAAAAATTATTTTACAACAAAGACATTTGCACCAGAATGTTTTTTGCAGCCCAATTCATAATAGCCAAGACATGGAAACAGCCCAAGTGCCCACTGACCCATGAATGGATTAACAAATTGTGGTATATGTACACTGTGGAATACTATGCAGCCATAAAAAAGATGGAGACTTCACATCTATTATGTTTACCTGGATGGAGCTGGAACATATTCTTCTTAGTAAAGTAGATCAAGAATGGGAAAAAAATGTATCCAGTGTACTCAATACTATTATGAAATCAATATATAATCACCTACACACTCATATGAATGGCAAAACATAACTATAGTCCAGAAAGTAGAAGAGAAAAGGAAAGAGAGGGGAGGGGAGGGGGGATATGAGAGGAGGAAGGGCATTTGGGGGACCTCACCTAATGTGCATGATGCAATGGTACATTTCAAAACTATTAAGAAATGAATATAATTGTGATGGATGTGTTACTTAGTTCAATGTAAGCATTTCATATTGTATATCAAAGCAATACCCTGAACCCCATAAATGCATCAATGTACAAAGTTATGATTTAATAAAAACAATAATAATAAAAAGACTCTAGAACCTATAAGTACAAGTTAGTACAGATGGGAAATGTTTCTTTCCAAAGTTAGTGTAAATAAAGCAATCCAATTGAAAATCATGAAGAGGAGGATAAGAATATTTCTGATTCACACAGTTCAATATTACTAACAAAAGCACATAACTAAATTCTAGATGTTTAAATTTGAGATTTTTATTATAAATGTATCTTCAACATGCTATTCTTTCATATTTATGTTATTTTATAATTAAAAGGCAGGATGGGACTATACACAGTGTTGGCTTCCCATACCTATGAGATGCTTTGATGTTCAGAAAACAAAACTGTAACCTCTTCCCTGATGGCAGCTGATCCTAATTGTCTTTAATCAAAAATAAAGCGCTAGCCGAACTGCAAAGTGTTGACAACCAACAGCAATGATTGGAAAAATATTGTGCTGGTGCTTTAGAAAACGTACGTGAGGAGCTTTGCAAGCAGCTTGCTCTGACATCCCTGACTGGATGGAGAATATGTGGGAGAAATGTGAAGACAGGAAACATTTGGAGATAAAGAAATAGCAATCGATACAGTTAACAGCAGCTATCGAACGAGCGCTGTGCACTCAGCACCAGCTGTGGTCAGCGCAGCCAACTCTGGCACGGAGCTGGCTGTAAGGAGTTCGGGCCAGCATGGAGATGAGATAGCAGCATTCCTCAATCATATCGATTGAGCATCCCCAATCTGAAAATCCAGACTTTGAAATGCTCCAAAATCTGAAAATTTTTGAAAGCCAACATGCTCCTCAGAGCATTTCAGATTTGGGATTTTCAGATTTAGGCTGCTCAACCAGTAAGGATAATGCGAATGTTTCAAAATTTAAAAAGTCCAAAATATATAATACTCTGGCCTTATGGATAAGGTATACTCAGCCTGTAGTACCAAGGTGCCTCTTCTGGATTAAAAATTCTGATTCTAGGACAAAAGAAAACAAGCCTCAACAAATTATTTTTGAATTTTTCAGATGTTTAAAGGGCATATAATAGCAGTTTGTCATTATCCTATGTAACCCCACTCATCTCTCATCATGTTAACTATTTTATCAAACTCTTGTATGTAATTATACATTTTTCCCCATGGGTCTGGGTTTTATATTTGTTTTTCTTGTGAATTCATTCCTCTCCTCAAGTAGTCTGTGAGCAGAAAAGGCAAAGACTGTCCCTTCTACTATTTTCGTGAGGCCGAATATAGCAAAGTCATTAACAGCGTGACCAATGAAGGGAAATTGTTTTCAAGTCTTGGCTCTACCGCCAGCTGTGTGACCTAAAGGGTAGGGTTGGGATGAATTGAGTAAGACCTCCAAACCTGAGAGCAAAATTAAGGAAGCACAAAAATATCAGTAATCCAGATAAATATTTTAATATAATATTAAAAAATCAAAAGCTAGGGAAAATTCATGATGGAACAATATAAAAATTTTAAATAAAGGCAAACTATTGATTGTTTTGACTTTGATGTCTTTATATTGTTCAGAGAACACTATTTTCTAATCAGCCTCTGGCTCCTAGGCTTCATGGCCATCGAGTCCCCCAAGGTGGTATAAAGGTTGACAGTAACAGAAGAACAGATTGCACAATTTGTGGCTTTATGACTGTCTTAGTCCATTGTGTACATATATAAGTAAATACCTAACTTACAGAGAACAGACATTTATTCTCTCATAATTCTGAAGTCTGGAAAGTCTAAAATTAAGGCACCAGCAGGTTAGGGCCTTGGTCTCTCTGCTTTCACGATGGTACCTTAAATGCTACATCCTCTGGAGAGGAAGAACATTTTGTCCTTATACAGCCGAAGTGCAGAAGAGAGAGAACCTACCTCCACAAGCCATTTTTATAGTGGCATTAACCCATCTCTGAGGGCAGAGCCCTCTTAACCTGACCACTTCCCGTTAGGCTCCACCTTCCTATACTCTTGCACTGGCGATTAACTTTCACCAGGAGTTTTGAAAGGGGCAAAAACGTTCAAACCATAGCAATGACTCTCTATAATTTCTCAATTTAGACAGGCACGTAGTGAACACTCATGAAATAGCAGGTTGATCAAAGATGGGACTGGAGGATAGTGAGTTTGTATTAGTGAACACCTATGAAGCACCAGGACCAGAATAGTGTATTATATACATTAGCTACTTAAATCTACACTCCTCCTTAAAAAATAAGTGTCTACCAAGGTTAGACTCCATAAAGTTTCAGAAATGTGGATTCATATTTTTAAAGATTGGTGATAGTTTTTCTTTGAATAACAGGAAAAGAAAATAAAACCAGGTAGAAATAAAGGCTCTGTACAAGAACCTCTGAGTCTGTTTCCTGCAGATCAGGCTACCTAAGGTCATTATGGTTAGGTAGAAGTTGAGCTTTGAGCTTTGTTCCACAACGCCTACTCACCAAAGTTGGCCAATATTCATAAAGCCTCCTTCCCATCAACAAGTTGCTCATACTTCTGCAATCTATAATGTACTGTGTATAAAGATTTCTGGGTTTTCTTGCATTTCCTTTAAATGTGTCATTCCAGATACTCCGGAAAGTTTTTAAATTTTTTATGGTTTATTTTTGATTAGTATATGTTGTCTCTGAGGCTTATTTGTCCCTTGTTTTGGACATCCTTGTTGTTTGCTCCTGTGACTTAATACTTTCTTACTTTGTGCAACCTTTGAGCAAATTATTTAACCTCAATTTACTCCAGATTGTTTTAAGCAGCAAACAGGGTTAAGACTTGAAGGAGCTTCTCAGAATGCCCAGAATGTAATAGGTGTTAAATAAATCTCATCTATGACTAATAAGAATATAAATTGTTAATAGTGGTCATAGCATAATATTAGTATGATTCCTCCCTCTCCCAGCCCCAGGTCCTTGTTTGCCTGTGCTGGTTTTGCCCACCTCTCTTTCCATTGGCTACATGAAGACAGCCACTCACATGCAGGTTCCTGCCATGGGCCCCTTTATAAATGGGGCTCTAGAATCTCTCAGGATCTCTTTATCCTGTAGATTACAGGCAATCTTGGCAACTGAATCCCATATTTCTCAGTGAAGGAACAAATTTCTCCCATTGCAAAATTCAACTACCCAGAAAAAACAAATCTTTGGATAAGTTGGGGGGGGGTTCTTTTATCTTTTCTCTATCAATTAAAACACGTTGGCCAGTTACACCCTCCTACATAATAAAGAAAAAAGTGGTTTTCTCGCCAGTTTTTTTCTCACCAGTCACCTCAGCGTGTGGCTGCCTTATTCTAAAAATAAAGTAACAGGCCAGCAAAGTGGCTCATATCTGTAATCCTTGCAATCTGAGAGGCCCAGGTGGGTGGATTGCTTGAGTTTAAGAACTTGCGACTAGCTTGAGCCAGAGTGAGACCTTGTCTCTACTATAAATAGAAAAAACTAGCCAGGCATGGTGGTGGGTGCCTGTAGTGCCAGCTACTCTGGAGGCTAAGCCAAGTGGATCTCTTGAGCCCAAGAGTTTGAGGTTGCTGTGAGCTATGACAGCATAAAACTCTACCCAGGGTGACAGAGAGAGATCCTGTCTCAAACACAGACACACACACACACAATGTGACACATGGAAATATTTCAGATGTCAAGTTGTATATCAGATGACTAAGAAATATTTTAAACTCCCAAATCCTTACGAAAAGTCTCCAGCATAATGCAAGAGGCTGTCAAATATACCTTCCTGTGCCAAGGGACCTGCAGGGGGCGCCTGCTTCCTTAATTACTGACTTTCAGGCCAGTGACTGAGCCACATGCTTTCCTCAGTCTTCTGCTATCACCACCTAAGACTTAGGGCTCCTCTGGGGACCCCTGAGGCGTGTAGTATCTGAAAATACAATCTTTCTCCCTGTGTTTTTTTAGTAGTCTTTCTCATTAGGAAGACGGCAGCACACACACTAGGTCCTTCTGTAGGAAGGTATAGAAGTATGTACATTGCTACCGGGTAGGACTTTATTGAGCAGGCGTGATTCTTTGCAGGCTGCAGTGCTGTCTGTATGTAAGGCTGATACCAATCCTAGCCACATTCTGCTAAACGATTGCATCTTACGTAAGGGTTTCCATTAAGAATATTCTGGAATTATATAAATAATTACACTAAGAAGTTCACCTCCGTGTTTCTGCCCACACTTGAATTCACTCATTCACTTGGCTGCCATTTTTCCCACTCTGAATTTTTCTAATTTTTAAAATTAGAAAGGCCATGTCACAGATCTTTGTTTTCATTATTTTATGACTTCCCCCCCATTAAATGTATTCCTGTTCACCCTGCTCCATTTGAGTTCCTTCTATTTCCCTGACACCTGTACACAATGATTCATAATCTTGTTTCAAATTAGGCCAATGGTTCTCAGCCCTGGCTCCCCTGATAACCTTTTTAAAAAATGCCCAGCCTGGGCCTTACCCAAGACTAATATGAATTAGAGTATCTGGACAAGGCATGTGTGCATAGAGTGTTTTCAAAGCAGCTCAATTTAGAATCCTGAGTTACACTAATGGGGTCTGAGGACCCAACCCTTCCTCTACCTATTCTCCCTCAAATTCCTCTCCGGGCCCTTAAGTGAGCACATCCACTGACACTGACCAACATGTGACACCCTCAGGGAGCTTGTCCAAGGAGACGATGAGTGGGAAAGGATAATAGGACTTTTCTGCACAGACCCAATTATGGGTACAGAACAGAGCAGTGTTTTTCAGCCTTATTTTATCTCACGGCACACTTGAACCCATAGTGAAACGTCCAAAGCACACTTAAACTATGTTGATCCAAAAAGAGAGAAAGAGTTTAAAAAAAAACAAAAAGGATATACTTACTGTGCTTTGAATTTCTTTGAAAAAATAATTTAATTAATGATCTTTAAAATTTTTGGCGGCACACCTAAGATCTTATCCCAGCACACCACTTGAAAATTACTGGAATAGAGCAGCTAAGTCTTTCAAATAAGCTCTTATTTCCAAAATTCAGATTCCTATTTGCAGCCTACTCTTGATGTATCCCCTGGGAAGCCAGCACAAACACCGAAATAGGACCAGCACCAGGACCAGGCTGAGGCAAGGAGGTGCCCAGGGCACAAAATGTAATGAAGTTCTCAGTCTCAGCTGCCAACACTTGCAAGACCCCAGGAGTGAGTGTCTCCTCTAATGTTGTGCCCTGTGTGCCCCTTTACCCAGTCCTAGTCCAGGCTCTGGGAAAAACTGAAACGAGACCTTTTCTAAAGACATCCTGGGATAGCTGTAATCATCCAGTTTCACGTGGAGATTTATAAACACAACTAGTACAGTCTTTTCAGCGCATCTTAGTAGTAAGATGTCAGAACTTCCTAAATGAGAATTAGGACCTTCTATTAGGCTCCCCTTTTCACCCCTGAAATCCTACCCCAGATATATGCAGTTTATGGAAGATAAGGAAAGGAAAGGTCTAGTTAGAAAAGTGGCAAATTTCTATGTGTTAAAAGAGTCACAGTAGTTTTGAATTGAAAATCCAGTGTAATGATACTTTCTCTAGTAATATACTAAAATATCTCTTAATTTCAAGTCTTCATTCTTCCTCTTTATTTTATAGAAATAAAAGAATTAATGCATGTGAAATGTCTATTCTAGAATCTGACAGTTGAATGCTAAATAACTGGTAACAACTTTTCTCACCAGGAGAATAATGCAACTCTAGAAACACTTTTCAGCCAAGATCATCTCATCAGCAATTCAACATTATTTAAAGACAGAGTAAAGTTAAGTGCAGACTACAGACTCCACCTCTCTCCAGTTCGAATCTTCGATGATGGCCGGAAGTTCTTTTGCTACATCAGAGTCAGGCCTGGCAAAATCCTGAAGAGCTCTACCAGGGTCAAGGTTTTTGGTAAGGATTTTGTTGTGGACTCTCTACCATCCTCTGGTCAGTATCTTCTGCCTTTCTCACCCTGACTCCCTGAGAGAAGAACTCTGTTTTTCTGGAAAGCACCCACGTAGGGGTATGTGGAACTCCAGAATTCCACATGGAATTTGCCTAATGGTCTTAGTTGCTTGCTGGAGTAAAACCAGTGAGAAAAGGAAGGTGGTAAACATAGCTCCAAGGAACCCTGCAGGCACGTCCTCCCCCTCCCACAAGGCCAGCTGGGGTGAGACGCCATCCAGGTCCAACCCTTCCAGCAAA
>NW_003852517.1:1191847-1227497 GCF_000181295.1 Otolemur garnettii
AGGAACCCTGCAGGCACGTCCTCCCCCTCCCACAAGGCCAGCTGGGGTGAGACGCCATCCAGGTCCAACCCTTCCAGCAAAAGAGCCTTCAGGAATGGCTCTGTGACCCTGAGTTCTCAGGAGGAGTGAGGAGCTGAGCTCTGAAATCCACTGTGACCTCTTTCAAAGTGCAGGGACTCTGCAGGGTACAAATTTCGGAGAAAAATATGAAAATACTATTTTGCCCAGTGGTGCAAGGAAATACTAATAAACAGAAGCCCCTGGCCTTGGATGTTTTTTCCATTTTTTTTGTGACAAAGACCTGTGTTTTTTTAAAAAGTTAATTTCAGAGGAAAGTAAAGAGTAAAGCAATGATGTGGATGGGCAATTAATTGTTTTGAAAATGAAGGAAACAAAGAGAAAATAAATTCTTAAAACCTAAGGGCATGGTCTGCTAGATTATTCCTCAGCTCTCTGGATAATAGAGAAAGCAAAAAATCTATGTTTTTATTTAGAATCTTATTGCATTGTTATTGGAGGTCATGCAATTCAGTATTTTTTTAAAAATGCAAAGCTGTTTGTAAAGATGGAGCGTCTCCAGCTAAGATTTATTTGGTTTGAAATCTCATGCTTATAGCTTTCTCTTTTTCCCTATCTGGGTCGTACTCTTCCTCCCTGTCCTCCCTGCTTCCTTCTCTCTCCCTCTCTTTTATCTTTCTCTCCATCCATCAGTAATAATCACCCCTGATGACCACATGCTTTATGGAGCCTAAGCAGTGTCCCATGAAGAGTTGGAAACAAACTCCTCATCACTTTACTGATACCGCCATTTGTTTACTTACCAGGGTGTGACTGTCAGCACTAACGTGAAACTGCTTCATCTGGTCTATTGGCAGAACAATGAAGGCAGCCATCCTGGGTGTGGAAAGAAATATCAGTTTTAGTTAGGCAAGCTGTGTTCCCATTTGATCAAGATTTTTTTGCACCATAACTTGATCTAATTGCCTTGTCAACATTTATACCATGTCCTGTATCTCTTGGCTACATGAAAATATCTTACCTCTGATCTTGAATAATTTTACATTTCACCCATATCACCCCATCTGGCTCTACATTTGTCTGTCTCTACATTTTTTTTTCTTCTTTGAACTCTTTGCAGTAGGTGCTTAAAAATATAAGACTCTCTGCCTGCTTGTTCAGAGAATTAGATTTTCCCCCACTTTCCCATTTAGTAAGCAGGCCTGATAGGTTGTCTTTGTAGAGTCTCATCTGGTCTTCAACCTATTTGTGGATGTTGCCCAAGTATTTATTATGGTGGGCCTGGCACAAGGTACAATATGTATAAGAACCCACTTTGCATCCTTTGGTGATTCCCCATATAGAATATGAAAGAAAATCCACAAAAACCTGAAGTAAACACCCAAACGCATCAAAGACCTGTCCTACATGCCAGCTCATTTCTTCTCCCCAGACAATGCCTCTTTACCCACTTCTTCATTCCTTGAGACAAGGATTTGAGTGAAGTGAATTTACTTGAGAAGTCATTCTGGGAAACATCAAAAGGGGAATGAGAAAGTAAGTCAAGAAAAGGTGGGAAGATATAATAATAAAATGTACATGGTTAAGCCAGTTACCATTGGGGATTTAGAGCCCAGTCTCACTGGAGACCTCTGGGAAACAGTAGAACATGCGTCAGAGTTGTCCCAAATGGAGGACAAGGAAGCTGGGGTATGTATCCACTATCTCACCATCTTGTTATCACCATTAACTCTCTGGAACTTCCAGTTTTTCCGTCTTGTGGCCTGAGCGTGCCCCTATAATTCCCTTCAGGCAAAAAGTCATGCCTAGGAAGAGGTCTTCAGCACGTGGAATTTTGTAAAAGCCAAGCAGATGTCCCAGGCACTGATGGCACCTGTGCCGGGGGGGTGGTGGGAGGAGTGGGGGGCTTCACCACTCTCTCTGCTGGTTCATAGAAGGCTCTGTCTGCTGTGCTCAAGAATTTGCTTGAAGATACTTCAGTTCAACATTATGTATTCAATCTCTACATTATGTTTGGCACTACTAAGTGCTGAAGATGGAGAGACAGATAAAATACTCTGGCTTTGAATCACTTACAATCCAGAAGGACAATATATATATATATTGGAGATATATATATTCTCCAATATTTTCTCATATCATGAAACCAAATAAGTATTTCTGGTCCCCTTCAGGGACCTGAAAATGAGACTTCATTTCTAGGCATTTAGGAATGTAGAACATTCCTTTCTTCTCTCTCCCCCAATCTTCCTGCCCTCCTGTCCTACCCATTCCCAATTTTACTTAATTTACCACAGATCACTATTCAAGTATCAGTCACTTAAACATCTTTCAAAAGTCTCCACCTACCTCACAAAGGTGGGTTGTTAAAAGCTGTCTTCAAATCCTACATGTCCTCAAACATTGCAGTTACCTCAGCATATTATAACTTCTTGATTATTTATCTCTATTTTCCACGATAATGTAGATTTCTTGAGGACAGTGAATATGACTTGTCCACCTTTATTTTGTGGGCATCTAGCATACTGCCAGGCACCTGGTGGATATCTAATAATTATCTGATGAATGATAAATATTTTTTCACAGACATGCGTGCATACACACACACGCACACACTCGTGGCCAGGTAGGATGGCATTCAATGCCACTAACTATGTTTTATTTGCCTTTAAGCTAAGCCAGAAATCCCCATGATTATGGAAAATAACTCCGTGGATGTCTCAAGGGAGGTGAGTCACATAAAAGCCTTCGAAATCCTGTAGTATCATATGCCAAAGGTGTGTCAGGTTGCATAGTTGCCAGGAATGTTCTCTCAAAGATCTTACTCCTTGGCTCTCAGCCAATTAACTACTGATGCAGATGTAGGGAAGCTGAGTTGATTCTAGAAACTGAATGGAAATACTTACTTTTAGACTTAGGACCTTCAGAATGTTTGGTCTGCATCCTCAGTCCTTACTTTTTCCAGAAAAAATAAAATAGTTGCAATTGTTTACATTTCTCTTTCATAAAAATGGAGGTGGATAGTGAGGGGAAAGTAGGGCAGAAAGCAGTGTGAATCCTTGTGTAAGGAGACTTTTGCTAAGCTGACATTTAATTGGTTCTAATCCGTTTCCAGTACTAGCTTTCACATTGTTTTTATTTCAGAGTGACAAGATGCAATTTATCCTCTTGTCCTCCTTCAGAACCCTGGCGATTTCTTTGTCAGTCAGAAGAAGGGCAGGAGAAAAGAGGAAAGTTGAATAGGTCTCTCTAATTTCTACTTCTTGTGGGAGGTGGTTCCCAGCCTCCAGTCACTGGACTCCAAACTCACTTCCCAGCCCTTCCTCTTCATGGCCATGACCTCGGGCAAATTACTTCACATCTCTGTAGTCAGTTTCTCCATCTATATGGACATAATAGTATCTATACGTGGTTGTCTTGCAGAATTAAATTAAATAATGTTAGAAAAGTCCTTAGTACAGTGTGTGGCATATATTAAGTGTTTAGTAAATATTATTGTCCTTTTGTGGCTGTTACTATTATATATTTTAATTAGCTATGTTATGGTCTTATGACTTCACTCAGACTTTTCAAAACCCATGTGAAATGACTATTCTCTTTAGTTCTCAAACATTTCCTGTTACATGGCATGAGAGAAAGTTATATTCATCTTCTAGTTTCTTCTCACCCCAATAGCACTAAAGAACTTATGTTTTGTAGTCCTGCTGAATATCCGTCATTTAATTGGACAGCTGCGTAAAAATTATAGCTCAGATTTGGGGGATGGTTTTGTATGACTATGTATGACTGTATATTCACACACACACATACACTCCAAATATTTGTGCTTCTTGTAGGTTTCATGAATTAGTCTCTCAGATAACTGCTACTGTAATCTTGAGTACATGGCAAAAGATTTAATCATTTTCATGGCATCACAATTCAATGTCTAAGTTCATTAGTGAACTTCATCACAATAGTTTAAATTAAAAACATAATCAATGATGCAGGTTTTGGTAGGTGCTTTTGTTTCTAGTGTTAATATTTACAGGATATCTGGGCTCAGTCTAGATAGAGAATCACGAACTGAATCCAAGAAATCCAATTTTTCTTAAAAAAGGAACCTTATCGGTAGCTCAGTCAGCAGGGCGCCAGCCACATACACCTCAGGTGGTGGGTTCGAACACAATCCAGGCCTGTTAAGCAACAATGATAACTGCAACCAAAAAATAGCCCGGTGTTGTGGTGGGTGCCTGTAGTCTCAGCTACCTGGGAGGCTGAGACAAGAAAATGTTTAAGCCCAAGAGTTTGAGATTGCTATGAGCTGTGGTGCCACAGCACTCTACGTACAGCAACAGCTTGAGACTCCATCTCAAAAAAAAAGAAAAGGAACTTTGTCTTTCCTTGCTGAAGTGCTGACTAGGAAAACCAGAGAATTTTACTTCCTGGAGAATTAATGAATAATCTCTCTCCAAGCACACAGAGCCAGCTACAGGACATGGCTTGTTCTGGGATCTTTCAAGAACCTGCCAAACATTAGAAACTCCTTGCTCTAATATTCTTATAATCCCTGCTGTATTTTAATAACTCATTAACTCTTCACAGCCCTTTCACATAGTTTTTTTGTTTGTTTGTTTGTTTTTTTTTGAGATAGAGTCTCACTATGTTGCCTTTGGTAAAGCTGAGGCATCACAGCTCACAGCAACCTCCAGCCCTTGGGCTTAAGTGATTCTCTGGCTTTAGACTCCCAAGTAGCTACTGTAGGACTACAAGCTCTGCCACAACGCCCAGCTATTTTTTGTTGCAGTTGTCATTGTTGTTTAGCTGGCCTGGGCTGGGTTTGAGCCCGCCACCCTTGGTGCATGTGGCTGGCACCGTAACCACTGTGCCACGGGCGCTGAGCCCCTTTTCCATAGTTTTATCTCATGGTGCTCCCAGTGAGCCTTTGAAATAGGTATGGCATCTAGCATGTCACAGATGGGAATTTGGGGCCGGGAAAGAATAAACGGCTGCCTGCCCGAGTCACTGATACAGGGCAAAGCTGGGGAGGGGGGATGTACAGGTAGGATGTATGGTGAAAGGCCATCACGTTTCAGCGTCAGTTAGACTGCTGTCAAATCCTGATCCAACCACTTACTGGCTACCTGTCCTCATCAACTAGTTAACCTCCCTGAGCCTCCGCTGACTCACCTGTAAAACTGGGGTAATAACAAATACTTCACAGGATTCTTAGGAGAATTATAGTGGTGCATAATAATGGCATACGTGGCACGTGGTGGAGTCTCTGGAGTATTTCTCCCTGACCACCTCTTCCCATTCACCCACATTCCTATCACTCATTCCTTGCTCCACACTTATGTTCATAAGTCTGCCACGTGATGGATTCTAAAAAACAAAGTGGGATAGTGAAAAAAAAAAAAAAACGGAGCCCAGATTGTGTACCCTGACAGAACTAGGTTTGAATTCTCCTCTGTCACTTATTAACTTGGACCCCCAGGACCTCCAGTCTTTAACTGCTTCACCTGTGAATGGGGACAAGGATTCCCATCTCACAAAGGCAATGCAAGAATCCATTGAGAAAGGGTAAGCAAATCAGTTAGCACCTAACCACCACAAATATTTGATACTGGCATTCCCTTCCCTGCCTTCTATCCTTAGAAAGCCACGAAGTCATGCTGGGTATGTGGCTCATGCCTATAATCCCAACACTTGGGAGTCTGAAGCAGGTGGATTACCTGAGCTCATGAGTTTGAGACCAACCTGAGCAAGAGCAAGACCCCCATCTCTAAAAAATAGCCAGGTGCTCTGGTGGGTGCCTAAGTCCTAGCTACCTGGAAGGCTGAGGCGAGAGAGTCGCTTGAACCCAAGAGTTTGAGGTTGCTGTGAACTAAGTTGCCACAGCACTCTACCAAGGGTGACCAAATGAGACTCTATCTAAAAAAAAAAGGGGGGGGGCACTAAGTCAACATAGAGGTGTTGGGTGCCCACTCTGTGCTACATGCTCCTACACAAGTAGCACTCAGAGCTGGGCTGTCCTAGACACTTAAACGGTCATGAGCTGTGTCTTCCTGTGTTACTTAAACATAAAAAGTTTGTGGGTAATTTAGTTTTTTGCTATAAAATAGAGAAGACCCAAAATTATTCTAACTATGATGCTACTTAGGTGTGGACATGCCAGGGCTGTCTAAGGAGCCTGTCACACCTGTGGGTGTTCTTGTGCATTCCCAGGGGCAGGACTCCAACATAGCACACAGCATCACTCCTGAAGCTAGGATGGGAAAGAAGGCTTTAACCTCAATCTCAGAGCCCCTCCGTGTGGCAGATTTTTGCATTAGAGCAAAAGATGTCCAGCCAAAGTGTCCCTCAGCCCATGGTCAGTGGTGCAGCCTAAGAAGGCACAAGAGGGACACATAAAAACTACAGTGTGCACACCAGCCGGTCTTTCCACAAGCCACATCCGTCTCTCTTTGCTGCTTGCTCTGTCTACTTTAACCCCACCTTCTCCGTGGGTCTCGTCTTTGTCACTCTCTACCTTTGACTAAATTTAGGGGAAAGGTATGTATTTATCAAAAGCAGGAAACAAAAGCAGTTTTGAGTTAAGATGCCTATACAGGGAAACGCTACAACAATAAGAACCACATAAAACAGATAACCAGACTCTGAAAACCGCACTGCAGTCAGCATCAGAGTTCAGCAGGAGAATGCTTTTTGCAGAATTCAACTATTTGTGTTTACTTGGTTTGGATTTTGCAAAGCTTGAACCTTTGTGGATTCCTGGAGCTTCTTAAATCGCCTTCTAAATATATGTGGTTTGGGTTTTGCTTTCTTAAAGATTAGGCATCACAGCCTGATATTTCCTTTCCTGGCATCTTTTGCGGCACAAAGGGCTCTGACCCCAAATGTCCAGGCACGACCCCTGTCTGCACTGTTGAGCCCCTGTGCGTGTGCCTCAGATGGAGAGGCCCTGCCTGCAAGGGGCCCTACAGCCTGTGGGGAAACCACGTGGCAACTGAAATCTTCACTATCAGGCATATTTCTAGAACAAAGGACATGGCAGGCCTGCAGGATAGCCCGGGTGCTTCATAAACCAGGTGTTTGGACTTCTGTTTGTTCCACAAACAGCTGACTCACAGGAAGATGGGTCTAGGTGGTAAGAGCTGCCTTGCAAGTCTGGGAGTCAGAGTGAGCCTCAGGAGTGAGACCCAAAGGAGGCCGGACGCCATTGTGACACCAGAATTTTTATCTCTTCTCCCCTTCAATAGTTCTCTCCCAACTCCATCTCTACTACCAACACAGCTAAAAAAAAATAAAAGCAGGGGGTGTCTGGAGGGGTCCTAGAGAAATCTTCTGAAACAAATGTCACCTCCAGTCCAAAGGCCAGGACAGTTTCCAGTTTGATTTTATTCTATTCCTCAGGTAATGTTTTAGGCATATCCTCAGCAGCCCAGGAAACTTGTCTCTCCCTGTGGAATGTTACCTTCCCTCTTTTGAAAGTATTTCTGAACATTTAAAGATGAACAGTATAAAAAATAAAACAGAGAACAATGGATTGGCACACAGTTAGCATTTTAGAAGTACAAATAAAATCTCAAACCTACTGCTCAAATGAGTGTCTGGTCTGTGGGCAAAATCAAAACCAGCTCAGCTCATTAAAATTGACCTCAGGATCTAAGAAAATAGTCTGTCCTTCACCCACTCAGACAGTCATGGTCCCTTTCCTGGTTCTTGGGAGGATTTTCCTTAGAACACTGTCTCCCTCTCCCCCATCTTCACATTTCTTCTCTCGCCCTCTTCTCTCTTTCATACTTTCCTTCATCTATTCCTTATTTCTACTTCCTAGTCCCATCCCTCTGTTTTCTTTTTCTTTTGGAGTTTCCTTTATCTCTTCCTCACTAAGTCCTTCTCTCTTCACAGAACTTCATATGAAATTAGGTTATAATTTTAAAATCTGAGTAAATCTTTACATCTTCTATTCTTAATATTGAAACCAAGTGAGTTGAAGAATCTTTCATTTTCTCTGTGCTAATTACATATCAATTAGTTTCAGTGTTAGGTTGTTGAAAAGACTCACAGGACTCAGGCAGGTTAGAGTGACACAGAGGCTTTAATACAAGCAGAGGATACAACAGGGCAACAGGAGAAAGATTGGAAGGGTCCAGAGAAGTCGGACTCAAGCTTCTTTGCCTTCCACTGCTGGATCACACTGAGCAAGCTTTGCATCCGGGTCTCCGGGTACCAGCAGTAAACACCTCAGTCCCAGGAAGCTCAAGCTCTGCTTGTGGCAGGGCCTGAGAGTGAGCTGGTCACATAGGCACATTCCAGCTACCTGACCAGCCTCAGCTGCCAAGACATTTCAGCTGCACCAAAACCAAGAGTTAGGCAGAAATCCAATTATTTTTTTTAAACAGTGTTGACAGGCTCATGCATTCTGCCCTGAAACAACTCACAGGCCCATGGTGACAAAATAGCTTTTATCTTTAGTCTGTACATTTTAAATCTTCGACCAAGGCTTAGCACAGCTCTAGGAACCCCATAGATAAGCATTTGCTTCATTCAAACCTACTGAGATTAGCTCATACTATGCGCTCTTTCACATATGAACAAAATGTCACTAAACTACTTTACACTGAGGCTGGCACTAAAATGGCTCTCTGGTATGAGTCTGAACTTGGTGTTCCCAGATAGATCCCCAAGCCTGACTTAAACAAAATGGAAGGGATGTGCCACGGCCGGCAGGCCTTCCCCTCCTTGCTGGCTGGCCTCCTTCTCAGCCCTCACCTTCCACCTCATCTCCAGGATGGCCCTCTCTACCTCCTCCAGCGCCCGCTCTCGCCTTTCCACTGCCCTCTCCCGCCATTCCACAGCCCTCTCCCTCCTGAGCACCTCCTTTTCCCGCTGGCTAGCCCACAAAGCCAGGGCGCCCACCTGCTCCAGGAGCCTGCCCCAGTCACCCTCGATGCCCACAGGGAGTGGGGGGCCCTGGGGCCTGAGGTCCGGGCGTGGGCCCGCCTGGCCGTGGCCACTCTTCTCCAGCTCTTCTCTGTGCATGCTCTTGAGGTGTTTCCACAGGGCCGTGGTGCCCACATTGACCCCAGGGCCACGGCTCACCTGCCTGCCACACAGGCGGCAGGTGGCATATTGGTTGGGGTGGTGCCCTGCACGAGCAGGGGCGAGGTGGAAATACTCCCACGCCTCCGAGAATCGGGTCCCCTTGTTGTGGGGCATGGGGGTGGGCATGGCACTCACAAAAGGACTGACCAGCTCTCCTGTCACACCGACCTCTGCCTCCTCCTTCATCTCTAACTCCCCTTTGGCCTTCATCCCGATTCCCTCCCCATCCTCCTCTTCCCGCCTCATCCTGTCTCCTCTTCACAGCTTGCTCTATGATGTGCCTGGACGTAAGCCAAAAGGCTTCATCAAACCACGAGACTAACTGTGTTTCTGAGAAGGGACTGTGGTGGCTCGTGGAGATTCACAGCAATGGTCAAAGTCCAGCCGCACCTGGGTAGTATAATGGTTCCTCCTTTCTGCTTCACTGGAGAGTCAGGGGTGAGTCAGATGCCAGCAGTGGCCTGTGAATGCGTTCCCTCCATGCCCCAGATACCCGCCGGCCCCTCCCGACTAGGCCAGAAAGACAAAACACTGCAAGTCCTGTGGCAAACGTGTTCCCTGGCCCAACAATTACAAAGCTCGTTAATGAACTCAATGTTTTCTATATCAACCACCATAACAAGTATTTCTGAATAGTGAAAATTTTAGATTTTCTCTTAATTCTCCTCCTAGATGCTTCTACTGTTTCTGTGCTCCTTGTTACCTATAAAATGCACTTAGGACGCGGGAGGAACAGCCTCGGGGTTTAGGCTCCTCAGGGCTGTCAGGGATGGTGCCCAGTGGCACTCACAGACAGATGTTGATGTAGGAGACAATCCTGCTTCCTGAGAACTATGGCCACAGACAGTCCAGAGTAGGCAAAGCTTGCCAAGATCTGGATACAAGAGTTCCAATGTGAGGTCAGTTTGTCCTTAGAAGGCGTCTCTCTGAGGCTGGGATTCTAAGAAATCCAAACGGCGAGCCCAGCTGGGTCAGCTGGAGTTGCTGGCATGCAAAGAGGAGGAGGTGGAGCGAACTGCTGGGACGGTGTGGCCTGGTTGTCCTCGGCAAGCAGCTCAACTTACTTCACCTTCCTCAGCATGGTCACCTGCAAAGCTAACAGCGAATAGGACCTTCAAGTAGGAGGTAACACTATACTCCAAACACTCAGCTTAGTCACTCCATTTTGAGGATAAATAAATGGGAAATTATATTTCCCATTTTTTTTATAAACAACTTGCCTTCACTCTCCTTTCTTGGCTCATTTCTTAAATGAATGAGAGCTTTATTCATCCCTGACAGTTAGGAAAGTCCCCCCAGCCATAAGTGGGTACTTACAGGCAAGCAAGGCTCTGGACTCGTCTCTGATCTCTCCGCTGCTGAGTGGATGCATTTCTGCACACCCTGGATGACTGTTAGCTGACTCCTACCCCCAGGAGGAGGGCACCTCCAGTTCTGGTTTCCTCCCATTTTCAGGGGAGCTTTGTTTCCAAGAGGGTGTGCCTCTGTCGGTCAGATTTTTCTGCAACTCTTAGACACAAATGCAAACCTTTTCTCCACCCCTTCACCACCAAAAAAAAAAAGAAACAGATGTTCCTGGCCAAAGTCAAAACAGTAAGTCAAGCAACTACAAGTCTTAGTTCTGTTTCTCAATGACTAGATCATCTGGCTTCTCAAGCAAAGCAAGATGTTTAAGGGGGAATGTGAGGGGTGGGAAAGTCTGAAATTCGTCTCTGCACAATATGCCTGAAGAACACCTGGATTTCAGGTATTTTGTCCAATTGTCAGACCTTGAGTCTTGATTTGTGGTTTGGCAACTATGGTCATTGCAAATACAATCAGTAGAAAAACCCAAGAACTTGTAGAAAGGGGAAGATTAAGTAAAAGAAAACCCCTAAAATTCAATGGCACATTGAGAAAACAGATTTTGAATGCCTTTTATTATCAATATATTGTGTAACTAGAGTTGGAAAAGCTGAAATTCTAGTGGCTCCTTCCTCCCAGAAATAGAGGTATAATCGCAACTCAAGCAAAAATGTATATTTACATGTATATTACATCCATCATATATGTGTATATATGTTAATACATATTTAAATTTGAGAAGGAAAATATGCCAAAGAGGGACAGGTACATTTTAAGAAGGTATAAATAGACTTGGTATAGCAGAAAACACGTAAAGACTGAAAGTTAAATTTCAAGCAGAAAAAAAGAAAGTGGAGGAGGAAGACTTCTAAATGGGAATAAAGAGTTAGACAGATAAGCAAACTTTCTGTTGAAAATGTTTCCTTTCTAAACGAAAAAGCTAAATATTTTCAAAATGATTCTAACAAAAACCCTTTGGAAAAGATTCTATTCAAACTTACGCAAGGAGAACGTGCATTAACTTAGAGATGGTCAACATTTCAGTGTTTCCTCTGTGGAAATAAGGACATGATTAGCTTACGGGCAAGTTTGGACTGCTTTTTTCTGATTTACTCAATCTCATTACGGTCCACCTATCCACTGCTTTCTTTCTGCTTCCAACAAAAAACATCCAACTCATCCAGAGCCTCAAGGTGCTCTGCCAATGAGCCCACCCCAGCCATCCATCTTCATGAATTTCCCACTACTTTCCAACATAGATCACCTGTAGAATCCAGTTCTGTTCTCTAAGTTATTCCCAAATTTCACTTTTCTTTGTATTTCAGCACAACTGTCCAAATACTTTTTGGTACTTACTGTATTATTCTTTGTGCTATTGCTCACTTATTCCATATGTACTAGGATAATGCATTAGAAAAGTCAGTTAATTGGTCTCTCAGTGCAACAGCCATGCAATGAATGAGCGAATGATTTTTGACACCTTGCCCGAGGAATGTGTGTGTGCATGTACGTGTGTGCACATACACTTTCGTACTTTATATTTTTTCAGATTCAACACAGTTCTCGTCTTGCTCATTTAAGCCAAGCAGAAGTTCCTAAATACAGACAGCTATCCTTACTCAGCAAAACCTATGAAAGTCATTTGACCTCAGCTTGAACTACTTTAGTCTGCACCTTTTCAATTTTAGACACCTAGGAAAGAGTTTTAAGACAAGAACCATAATCCTAAACTAATTCTTGGAACACAGAGTGTAGAGAGTATAGAATATTTAAAATCTAAATCATTGCAGAAATCTGAGCCTAGATTTCCTCCAAGAGTCAAATCTTTTCAATGTTTTTAGGAGCTGATAAGAGATTTCTTCAGTGAGCCAATTGTCTTTGGGAAATAATGGAAACTCTCTTTCACTATCATCTTTTAGTGGGTTAACTGAAGATGGAGCAAATGAATCATGAGAATGGTTAATGGTATTGTATTTAATACAAACCTTTACCATGTTTTTAACACTTCATCTCTTGTACTTCTGTACCTCTTCCTGGACCAAATGGAGAGAAAAATCAATCTTTGGCATTTATCGGATTAAATTAACTAAATTCTCTTTCCTTAATAAGAATGTATTTTAGGAGACTTGGTTTTACTTTGGCTTTTCTAAGGGTAAAATGACATGATTTCATAGGTGTACATTCCTTACACACACACGTGTCCTCATTATCTGGAAAGACCCAGCATTGAACAAGTGGAAATACTGGGAGCTATCATGTTTGCCATTTGCTGTCTTAGATATGATAGACAGATTCCTCTGAAATTCTCCTTGTTTCCATGGGATTTTTGTGGCAATGTAGTAAGGGATGGTAAGCTGCACCTTAGTAAGCTCTCACCCACTAACTAACCAGAAAAATGAGATCCATTTCTCAGCTCTGTAGGTTCTGCCCTGGGGGTGGGATGGGGGAACTAATTTGGGGATTAGTGCACAAAGCATCACACACAGTTCATTGTTCTTTATTAATTAACTAGTATATTCACTAATTGTAAAATGTATTTGGGATCTAAGAAGTAGGGTCAGTTGTATGTAAAATATATATATATCTTGATGAGAAAACAAGTAATGACAAGTGGTATAATTTTGCAGGGTCTAAGATACAATAATGTGGATCTAATAACTCTTATTGGATTATTTTCACCAGGCTGTTGAAGAAAATATCATCCCTCAAAGAACAAACTATTTAAAATAAAATATAACTAACCTTTTGCATCATTTGGGAAATAGAATCAATATGCAGATTCCAATCTAAGAGCTTTTACTCTAATGACATATTCCTCCCTGACCTCTACTCGTTATACCTTCTTCATTCTATCTTTTAGTTTCCCTTTAGTATTATTTTATTCTCTAAAGAGTTATGACTTCTCTTTTCCAGAATCCAAACTTGCAACATTAGTACAGTCCTAGATTCTTAAATTGACCTAGGATTCCAGCCATAAATTTACAATATCTCTATAGAACATAGCTGATTTACAGGCCACATTTTAATGCAACCTATATTCAAGGTAGATACCATCGTGTAGTTATTCAGTTAAAAGTAGAGAAAATAATTTCTGGCCAGTTTTTTCATGTCATGTTGATGAGAGATAAAGGGCACCAGTTTCTCCTGCATTTTCAAATAATTCTTATTCTGTCTGTCTTTACCCCAGAGAACATTTACCTGCTCACTAAAGAATGTATTTCCCAAAGCAAATCTCACATGGTTTATGGATGGAAGATTTCTTCAAGATGAAAATGAAGGTAAGAAAACTAATCAATGAAAATGGGTTTGGTCCAGAAAGCAAGAAATGTTACCAATTATCGTTGTCCAAGTTGATCTTGGTATCCAAGAAAATTCTCATTCCAAGAAAAATATCATCTTCCTTACCAGTTGTCATTTTCTGATACTTCATCTGGCTCCTCCAAGGGGGTGAAATGTAACATTTCCCAGAAAGAAAGAAATACTTTTGGCTTTGGCAAACCACATATAAACTGTTAGTAAAAGTACATATCATAGATGAGGGCAAAAAAAAAAAGTTTGATTTAACAGACACATATCAGGAAATTCTCTGCTCTTGTAACCTAGCAGTCTTTTCTTCATTTCTTTCTTATTCTAATATAAACTTAACTTCGTACCACTGCTTTAAATCAGTCAATCAATGTTTCTACTTTTTCTTGCATGGATTTGGGATGGGGATTGGAGGGCTGTAGATAAAGTGTCTGTAAAGGAGCTGACTACTCAGTAAGGAGCAAGTTCATCAGGAGGACTAAAAGTTCCCAGAACAGAAACACACACTGAGGCAAAGCTCAGGTCATAATTCACAAAGCCATCTTTTTCATAGGCAGAAACCATGATAGCCTCTGCCAGAATAATCTCAGCATCTCCTGCCTGGACAACAACCATTTTTCTTCTCCCAAGTCATCATTCCTCAAACATATTTTCAGTAGAAACAGAGTCACACAATTCTAGCTACATTGTTATTTTCAATTGATAAATTAAATGCTTATGAATGATTGCATTGGTCACTTGACAAATTTTGAGACTACTGTTGGTTTTCTTTTTTTTTTTTTATTTTTATTTTGATCTTTTTTGAGACAGTCTCACTATGTCACCCTCGGTAGAGTGCTGTGGCGTCAACAGCTCACAGCAACCTCCAACTCTTGGGCTTAGGTGATTCTCTTGCCTCAGCCTCCCAAGTAGCTGAGACTACAGGTGCCCATCACAACCCCCAGCTATTTCTTGTTGCAGTTGTCATTGTTGTTTTATAGCTGGCCCTGGCCTGATTCAAACTGCCAGCCTCAGTGTATGTGCCTAGCACCGTAACCACTGTGCTACAGGAGCCAAGCCACTACTGTTAGTTTTAGTTTGCTTTAAGAACTATTCATCCATAACTATGACAGAATATAATCCTAAAAATATCTATTAAAGATTATTATAAATGTATTCTTCTGTTACATAAGCTTTGCATAGGTAAAGCACCCAGATTTGATGTGTCCATCAATTTCCCAAGTAAGAGGCCAGATGGTGTCAGAATTCCACCAGCACAAAACTGCATTTAACTATTCCTTTGGCAAGTAATAATCTCACAACTAGCATTAATAATCTTTAACATAAAGAAGCTGTGAGGCTCCAGAAAGTTCTGTACTATGCTGAAAGATAGTTTTACCTTAATTTTCTGCTGCCATGTGTGCTATTTAAAAGTTGTACCAACAGCAGCAGAATTTGATTTCTAGAAAGACACACAGGACCCAAAGTGACAATACATATAAATATACAGCTTATTTCAGGGAAAGGATATGACATAGCAGCACAATTAAAATATGCATCATCTGCTACACCTATAGTATGGAGTTGGGAGAAGTCAGATTCGGCACCTTTGTCCTCTCCCAGCCAGATCAGGAACCAATGATAAGTGTGCTGAACAGCTCAGAAGTCGGAAGTCCAAAACAGAGGCTTTGCGGAGGTTATTTTATATTTTATTAGTCATTTGGGTATATTTCTGCTATATTACCAGAATCCACAGCAGAGCTTTCCTAGGATCTAACCCAGACCCAGTGATCAAATCATCACTCTCACAGTTATCAGTAAACAATGCTGATGAACTGGGGCAATCTGCCCCAAACCCCTGAACCCATGGTCACAAACAAAGCTACACTATTAATCAATACATTTTATACCTTGATCATCGATCAATGCCATGCCAGCGCTAGAGCAAACAGCTCAGGTTAATTCTGGGTCTGCTAAAATTGACCCTCACTACAGAGAAGCTGCATTTAGACCACCTTGCACTGTACATTGCCATAAATTGATAATGTCATGCCTCTGGCTCATACAGAACATGTTGGTGACTAGCCATGCTCTCATCTGTCTTATAGGAATATACGTTACTAATGAAGAGAGAAAAGGCGAAGGTGGATTGTTGGAAGTAACGTCTGTTTTAACAAGAGTGCACGAAAATAATCCAGCCCAATCAGACAATCTGACCATTTGGTGTATGGCTATGTCTCCAGGCCCTGGAAACAAAGTGTGGAACATCTCATCAGAAAAGATCACTTTTTCCTTGGGTGAGTTGTCCGTTGAGTAAGATCAAGAAGGATTGGCTGGCTCGGCACCTGTGGCTCAAGCCGCTAAGGTGCCAGCCACATACAACTAAGGTGGCGGGTTCAAATCCCCAGCCTGGGCCCGCCAAACAACAATGATGGCTGCAACCAAAAAATGGCCAGGCGTTGTGGCAGGCGCCTGTAGTCCCAGCTACTTGGGAGGCTGAGGCAGGAGACTCGCTTGAGCCCAGGAGTTGGAGGTTGCTGTGAGCTGTGATGCCATGGCACTCTACCCAGGGGGATAGCTTGAGGCTCTGTCTAAAAAAAAAAAAAAAAGAAGAAGAAGGATTGGCTAAGACTGCCACAAATTCAGAACATGTCATTATAAGTTTCTATAATATTTTAATCTCAGAAAACTGTCTATATAATTGAAAACGATTACATTTCAACTTATCAAGCATTTTTGACAAATAGAACTCTATTAAAAAGAATTTCTCCAAATAAAAAATTCCATTAATCCTAACTCTTAATTAACTAGCATTTTTGCTAATCTACTACTATATAGCAAAAATTAATGCTAATATTAAGGATCAATAAAGATTAAAAAGATCCTAAAATTTTGTGTCATTAAAAACATTCTTTATATATAGCCTATGTAATTTTAAGGTTTAGGAGTTGATAAACCATTATACAATATAAATACCATAAAATGGGGACTGTATCTTAATGATTTGAGTACTTATAGTTTAAAATACAATATCTGGCTTATTGAAAACTGATAGATAGGATCACTCTAGTTATTATAACTTTTGCCTAACCAGAATATTTGCTACCCTGAACCAAATCAACTAATGGAGATTTTACTTCATAAAAGATAAGAACAAATGTCTCAATAAATACAGTGATAACAGATATGCCTATAAAAATAGTTGTAATAACAACTGTCAAATATGCATATTTTAAAATAAACTTACAAAACTTAAACATATTTGCAAATCATTAGTACAACTCTAGAAGGCCATGACCTTCTTTAACCACCATCCTATTTTTAGAGGTACTATAATTCATAATATACTCAGAAAACACAGAATAATTTATAAAGGAAAGAGTTTTCCTTTGTTCCAAGGACACTGTCTGCATCTTGGGTCCTGCTCAGCTTTCACTAATGCAGCCGTTCATTACTGGGACCATTGGATAAAGGAGAGTGTACGTCTCACCACCACTCCGTCTCCACTACTCAGAAGCACGTGCCTACTGATTGTGGGACGGTGGCGTCACCCCTGTAGCCTGCCTGTGTGTCTATGGACATGTATGGCCACATTGTCCTGTGAACTTTGAGTTAATTATTCAGATGTGGTGATGGATTTACACTAACACAGCCTTACTCAACCTTGCCTAATTCTCTCAGGAATAAGTTCACCTCCTTCTTAGAAGGCTGGACGGGGGTAGGGTTGCAGTCTTGGAACAATGGGAAGGTAATTGGTTCTCACACAGATTTTCCAGAAGTCTTGGCAAAATCAAAGGACATGAACTAAAAGATCCAAAACCTTCAAATTCCAGAAGAGACTCCTATTCTCATCATCAGCAGAACCATGTCTGCTTAAAAAAACTTATATTCTGATGCTAAAACTGTGCTTGATTTTGGAAACAGAAAATCCTGAATGCTTTTAGAGCAACAGGAAGAATACTGATTCCAATACCCCAAACACACTGAAATCCTAATTTTGTAGGGCAGCATAATTTTAGGCTCTGAGTAGGTGGTTAATTTTTAATTAACAAATGACTATATTTTATGAGCAAATATTAATGACAATAAATCCTGAAGACTTCAGTTTCCCAGAATCACAGTACATCCTGGTTCCATTCTGACATAAATCCTTGGGAAAGATTTAGAAGATGCAGCCAGTCTCTGTAATGTCTTGCCCTATTTGCTACACATTCATAAACATGTACTTCCAAACATGCTCCTGGTCTGTGGTAGGACTGTTTCTGATGGATACTTACAAATTCTGGAGTAAATTTCTGAGGCCTGGTAAGAGCATAATTGTCTTGCCAAAATCTTATTGTTAACAAGATATTGAAATGAAAACACAGAAAAAAAAATCTATTGTCTGTGGGTGCTAGAGTAGAAAAATTCTGACTATATTACTGAGCAGAATAGAGATTTAGGTAAAGAAAGGGAAGAGTTCTGCTCTTTTATTCCCCCAGGGGGGTGATAATCTTGGAGACATGTGAGCAACACCCTCTGAGGTGCTCCCTTCCCCCTTCCCCCTATGCTCAGTCTCCTAGAAAGTTCAAGTGTCTGGTCATTCAAGTTCCTGAGAACTCAGAAAGGGGAAACCATCAGGGTTAGGGTAATCTGTGGCCTCTTCAAGCAGCTATCTGGGGATTTTACAGAATTCTCAAGAATCAACAACAAAATAAAAAAATTTTAAATGTCTTTCCAAAAACATCTGCCCTGCTAGCCTGTCAGGATGCCTCAAATTGCAGCACTGCTGAGTCTATTTTGAGCATACTCAAAGATTTAGGGTTTGCGGGGTTTTTGAGGTGGAGGAGAGATATTTTGTTTTAATCTGAAAGTTGATATTACCCACCTTGGGTGGGTAATATTTTGGCTGTCATCAGCCTTAACAGAGATTTGTTGATTAAATGGATTTCCAACTGTGACTGTTGAGATTCAAGACCTTTGGGATAGAAACAAAGAGAGTTATGTGCTGACAGGTTGTGTGTGTGTGTGTACATGTGTATCCTGGAATACGTAGAGGAACACAAAGACCTATCTCAATAGTGGGACAGGAGCACCACTGAATATTGAGGTGGAATAAACCCTGTAAGTCTGTGACTGATCCCAGGGTTCCTATCAATAGGGAGTGATGCTATGCATATAAATTTCCCAGGGGTCTTGTTAAAATGCAAAATCTGATTCAGTAAATCCATTTCTCTCTCTCTTTCTTTCTTTCTTTCTTTCTTTCTTTCTTCCTTTCTTTCTTTCTCTTTCCTAAAAGTTTATTTTATGTTATCTACTGGAGAACCATAAGTGCAAAGAGGCACTACTAAGTTACACAAAGCAGGTAATTTACAGTATTGATGTTTTTAGTGACGTTCCAAATTATTTTGTTTTTGTTTTGTAATCTGACTGCATTAAGATATCACCTAACTCCAATGAGAATGGTGCATATTAAAAAGTCCCAAAACGACAGATGCTGCTGTAGATACGGAAAGAAAGGAACTCTTATACACTGCTGGTGGGACTGCAAACTTCCATAATGCAAGCTCTATGGAAAATTGTATGGAGATACCTCAAAGAACTTATGGTAGTTCCATTTGATCCAGGAATCACTCCCACTGCTGGGTATATACACAAAGGGGAAAAGGTCATTTTATGAAAAGGATACCTGTACACGAATGTTTATAGCAGCACAAATAATATCACAAAGACATGGAAACAACTAAGTGCCCACAATACAGAAATGGAT
Organism: Otolemur garnettii; assembly: GCF_000181295.1. Classification (NCBI taxonomy): domain Eukaryota; kingdom Metazoa; phylum Chordata; class Mammalia; order Primates; family Galagidae; genus Otolemur; species Otolemur garnettii. The sequence goes on from NW_003852517.1 coordinate 1,211,334, forward strand.
TAATACAACGTGGTATATGCATACTATGGAATATTACTTAGCCATATAAAACTGGTGATCTAGTATCTTTTGTAACAACCTGGAGAGAACTAGAAAATATTCTTCTAAATGAAATATTCATCACAAAAATGGAGAAACAAATACACATACTCAATACCAAGTTGGAACTAATGAACGCACTTAGGTGCACCTATGAGAGTAAATCTCAATGAAAATCTAGCTGAGGAGAGGAGGGAAGAGAGAGGAAGGGATGGGTAGATACACACCTATTGGCTATAGTGCACACTATCTTGGTGAAGGGCACACTTACACATACAGCTTTGACCCAATCTATACAAGAAACAAAATATGTCAATAAAAGATGTGTACCTCCTAATAGCCTGAAATTTTTAAAAAAAGACACACACTCCAAAGCAAAGAAACAACACAGACTGAATTAAGTACACAAAGATCTCATTATTGGAACATAAGCCATGGTTATTTTAATGCTCTCACAGTTTCAAAATTTTGAGAATATGCTGGCATTATGTAAGAAGGAGGAAGAAGGTAAGGAGAAGGAGGAGGAAGATAAGGAGGTAGACAGAGGCCTAATTACGAATTCCTTGCCACTGGTAGTGAATAAGGACTAAGCACAGACAATGAGTATAACATAGATACTTATTCACATAATAGAGAGGGGACTACTTTAACAATCAACTAATGCTGACTCCCTATAGAACTCTGCTATCACTCAGGTCTTATTTTTTCCTTTATCTATGTCATTTAAATTTCATCATGATGAATAATGCCTTGTATCTTTTTCTGGGGAAAAAAAATGTTCTGAATGCAAGTGTTTGGCTTTGTTGTGTAATACACACAACTTTTTAGTGTCATAATACAACCTATGTCCAAACAATAACAATCTTTTGATACTAAGGGTTTTAGCTTCCACCAGTTCCTACTTCTTCATTCTTTCAGAAGTAATTTTATATATGTTTCTTAAACAACACATACTATATGTAAAATATAAGAATTAATGTACATTCCCAAGGTCAGATCCAGTGACAAAATGCACTCCCTGTGTCTCCCTGTGTCAAGCTGTCTCTGCATGAGAGCTGTGTATGAGAAACATGGGCTGCATTGTTTTGTGGTCCATGCAGTAACTTTTCACAAAAATCAAGAAACTAGACATTCTTCAGCTACTAAAATGAACCCTCCTAGGCAAGAGACTTACCAACAAGACTAAAAGCACAATGGCTGCATCAAAAGCATGCTGGGCTGACATAGTATTGGAAGAGTTGGTTGGAAGAGCCACAGGGAAGCAATGGTGGGTGCAAACTGTCGTCTTGTTTTCTTGTGGCACTGAGACTATTCTCTTCTCATAGGATTTTCCCATATGCCACAAGCTTTTGCTAAAGAGGCATTTTAGACTTCAAGTTAAAACAATCACTTCCTTTGATGAAAAAGCTGAGAAATACCTGTCTTGAGTTTTTGATTCTGGAAACAGCTTACTATAGGTCCTTAAGGCAAATGCCAGAAGTCAAAGAAATTGTAGAGCAGTCTCAGCATAGAAACAATAAAATTGCTGACCAAGGAGTTATATCCTTGGATGAAAACTCTTCATAAGGCCTATCCAGATGAGACCAGCTTCTTGGTTTTTAAAGTTAATGTGAATTTTATATCCTAGATGCATTACACTTTTTTCTATTGTAGAGACTTCTAGAGTAAATAAAAGTTCATGACGTTACTTAAAAAAAATACATAGCATGGAGAAGCTATTCAAATACCAAGCATTTTTCACATTTTTTTGTCTGTTTTACTTTCACATTTTTCATTTGTGATTGGCATATGGAAAACCAAACTGGGAAATAAATCATAATGTTGGAGTATTTTGAGGCTTTATCACTGATATTAATAAAAATCACTGATATTAATATCACTGATACTGATATAGAATAAAACTTCTGCAGAAAGGGCTCAGCTTGATGTCACATTCCAGAATAACTATCATTGATTTCTTCATGCAAACTACCTATGTTTATAAGTTTCACAAATGTCCCTAAAATCTTCCTAATATGCTTGGCAATAAGAAAACTCATGGCAATATAGTCACAGTTTTGAGTGTCATCTGTCAAAGCATGGATGGCGCAGATTGCCTCTGGAAGAGTTCAAGATACTTGCTTTTGAAGAATTAGGCTCCAAATAGCACCACAGAGTACTGGTCACCATTTCCAAACCCAGGTGTACCTTCGCTACAGTAGACACCTGGTGAAGTAGAGATGTGCTTTCTAGGAACAAATCTTACTATTCGATCAGGAAATTGCTGCCAAACTAAGAAAGCAAAAACAAGGTCCTGAGCCCTAAGGAGTGAGTCATCATCTACCATTCATACCACCTTGGTTTCCAGCTCAGGGAAGACTAGGAATCGATTTTCTCATTTATCATTCTGTTTGCCATCTGTTCTTTGAAGATCACAGGGACAGGGTGAAGCCCTAGAGAATTCCATAACTCATCTGGCCCTCTCTCCCCAATATTGCTCCACAACACAATCACTTTCACTTTGTGCTGCTATGGTACTGCCTGACAATGATTTAAAAGTCTCAGTAAGAGATCTGTTCTGTTGTATGTCTGCATCATGAGAGTAAAGGAATTCAGGGTGGCCTTACATGTTCCTATGCAACATAAGCATCTTGTCTTCCTTGATATTGAAAAGTAAAGTGGTCGAAGTACCAGCTGCCAGTAGTAACACGAGGATGACCACCAAAGAGAAATGAAGCCCTGAGATCCTTGTCACTCTCCAGAAAGTTTGCAGATGTGGCAATACCTCATTGTATTAAAGTTTAACTTAAAAAAATTATTTTTTCAGAACTTGAAAAAAGTAGTTCTTTATTTCCTATGGAACTATAGAAAATTCTAAATAGCCTATGCAATTCTACGGAATAAAAATAAATATGGAGGCATCATGTTACCAGACTTCAGGTTATACTACAGATCTATGGTGATCAAAACAGCATCATACTGGCACAAAAATAGGACATGGATCTATGGAACAGAATAGAAAACATAGAGATAAAACCAGTGTCATATTGCCGTCTGATCTTCAATAAACAAAATAAAAGCATACACTGGAGAAACAAATCCCTATTTAATAAACGGTGCTGGGAGAACTGGTTAGTCACGTGTAAAAGACTGAAACTGAATTATGTACATTAGGTATAAGTAAGCGAGGTGACGGATGTGTTAATCAGTTCCATACAAGCATTTCACATTGTATATCAAATCAGTACACTGTACCTATAAGCACATCAATGTACACAGTTATGATTTAATACAGAAAAAAATAAATAAAATAATAATAAAAATAAATATTTTATCTGAAAAAAAAGACTGAAACTGGACCCACACCTTTCACCACTTACAAAAATTGACTCACTGTAGATAAAAGATTTAAATCTAAGACACAAAATGATAAAAAAAAAAAAAACTCTAGAAGAGTGTGGGAAAAACTCTTAACAATATCATCTTGGGAAAAGATTTCATGAAGAAAACACTATTGACAATTGAAGCAACACCAAAAATAAATAAATGGAACCTGTCAAACTGAAAAGCTTCTGCACAGCTAAGGGCACAACGAAAGCAGACAGACAGCCTTCCAAATGTGAGAAGATATTCACATGTTATGAATCTGACACAGGGCTAATAACCAAAATCTACAGAGAATTCAAACTAATCAACAGGAAAAGAGCAAGCAACCCCCCTTATCACAGGGCAAAAGACATGAACAGAACCTTCTTCCAAGAAGATAGAAAAATGGCCAGTAAACACATGAAAAAATGCTCATCAACCCTAATCATTACAGAGATGCTAATCAAAACCAGAGATATCACCTAACCCCAGCAAGAATAACCAACATCACAAAGTCCCAAAGCTGCAGATGCTGGCATGGGCATAGAGAGAAGGGAATACGTCTACAGTCCTGCTGGGATTGCAAACTGATACAGTGTTTTTGGAAAGAAATATAGAGAATCCTCAGAGTTAAAAAATAGACCTTTAATTTGGTCCCACCAGCCCATTATTAGGTCCAAAAAATAATTAAATGTAACCTGTCAAAAAAAATCATTTTACCATAAGGACATTTGCACTTGAATGTTTATTGCAGCTCAATTCACAATCACAAAGATGTGGAAATAACCCAAGTGCACATTAACCCATGAATGGATTAATAAACAATGGTATATGTACACCATGGACTACTATTCAGCCATAAACAAAAGCTGAGGCAGAAAGATTCCTTGAGCCCAGGAGTCTGAAGTTGCCCGGAGCTACGATGATGCCAGTGCACTTTAGCCAGGTGACAGAGGAAAGCTCCATCTCCAAAACAAACAAACAAACAAATGTGCGACTCTTCATTTCTAACAAGATTCTACTGGTCTGTGGACCACATTTGGAGAAGCGAGAACCTACCAGGCCCTGGGGTTTGTTTTGGTTCATTTCTAGGTGGACGACATAAAGTCTGAAACAAGCTCTGAGGAAACCCCAGACTTGATCCGGCTGCCCTTGGGTGACACACCCAGGGCTGCTGTTCCCCATGAGGGTGTTCTGAGAGCACTGCTGGGCCTACTCCAGAGGGGACACACTGGAAACAGGTGAAATGATTTGGGCAGCAGCTCAACCTCTTACAACATTATGGTAAATGCAATGATCTGAAATCTGACTGAGCTGTTTCTGCTAAATTCTGAATTTGAGTTTTGGTAAATCAGTTTTCCCTTTTAGGCTTTAACCACTCCTTTTTACACCCCTGAGTTTTGTTTTGACCAATGCATAGTTTCTACTTTATAGTCCAATCTAAAACCAGACAGTCCTTTTTTACGCCTCAGATTTCATTTTGAAAACTATGTACTACCTTTGTCAGAGGACAAAGAGTTCATCTCAAAGTGCAAATCTTGCAGTAATATCACCCTGATGCCCTGTGAGGCTGAGCCCCTTAGACATTTGGCGATGAACATGGCAGAATAGCATCTTAAAACACAAATGCTCAATCAATGAATAATAAAAATTTCCCATATGAAAATCTGGGATTGAGCATAACCCATCCATATCTTCTGTTTTAGGAGTTGGCAAATTTTATATGTCAAGGGCCAGATAGTAAATCCATTTTAGGCTATATAGACTTTATGACCTCTGTGACAATTATTCAACTGTCACTGTAGCATAAAAGAAATCTAAGACAATATGTCCCAAAAAAGGGGGAGGGGGGAACATAACTGTGTTCCAAATCAAACTTTCTTCACAAACATAGGCAGTTGGCAGAATTTGACTGTGGAACATATTTTGCCCAACTCTCTTTTAATCAATCTGCAAAGAACAACATCTAGGCATTTATTTGCCAGACCCATGTTTCATCTTATTCAGGGTCTACTTTGGAGGACAATAATTATGATCCTCCAGTCAGATATGCTCTCAAAGTTTGGTCTTTCTCCCACTGTTAAGAATGAATTTGCACTTTCATTTGTAAGGATCCATAAATACAGTGAAATATAAAAAATTTCTTCTCTTGAGGGGCATATCCAATGACAGAAGTGAGGGGATGAGAAAATCATGACAACATCATGAACAAAGACCAAGAAGGTGCAGAGATCATATCATGTTTGAGAAATGGGGTTAAAATATGGCCTATTGGATAGAGAGCATGATTTGAGAGGTGGAAAAGATGATAGGTAGAGACAGAAAATGAAATTAGGGATGTAGTGAAGGGCCAGAGCATGATCAGACTTCTATGTCATGCTAACCAATTCCAACTTATTTGGGGTGGCATGGAGAAAGTGGATGGTTATCTCATTAATCAACACATACACTTCCATATAACTGCTCTCTACCATTTCAGAGATTATGGGCACAAAAGCATTTATATGATAGCAAGTCAGAGCCAGATACAAGCCCCACTTATAGACAACGGCCACAACAGTGCTATCAGCCCTGAGAATATAACATGAATGCAGCTTGGGCAATCACAGTCCTTCCACTGTACTATGTGCTTTCAAGTGACATAACTTAAGTACCTCAAAATCATCTAACCACACTTAACCCACGTGAACTCACATGTTGCTAAACTCAGTAGATTCTTCTGGCATTTATAAATTGTTTTATACTTCTGATAGGACTATTTTAAACTACAGTCATAGAGGCCTAAAGAATTGAAATGAATTTAAAATGCAGGTAAAACAATATATTGTAGCTTCTATTTCCATCCTCCTCACACACAGAGAGAGAAAGTTGTAGCTAAGAAAACATGTTATGACAAAAGTTGAAATTTTATAAATAGCAGAATACTGCCATAAACCTTAAGTTCTCCTATGTGATATCCAATAGGATAGTTGTATCACTATTTCTACTCGTACTGTAAAAAAAAAAAAAGTCACATGTTTATGGATTTTGTGAACTACTTGGTTACTTATCAAACACTCTGAGACATTACATGTTATAATAGTTTTACGAGGTTTTGGTTAAATGTCACTTTCTCCAGCAGACTTTCCTAGAACTCCCAACCTTGGTCGGTGCCCTTTCATTGCATTCCTGAGTCACCTTGTGCTTTCACTGTCAGAGCGTCCAGCCTGCTGCCTGCTGCCTGCTGCCTGCTGCCTCGACAGGCTGCAGGCGCTTTCAGCACAAACCCACATCCTTCTCATTCACTGTGATATCCCCCTGCCTTGCAAATAACAGACCCTCAATATTGATTTGTTAGATGATGAATAAATAGAGGAAAGTATACTTAGGAACTAAGTCAATATTTTATCTTCCTATTACAATATTTTATTCATTCTAAATATCTGTTTGATCCTTTCAGGTTCTGTAAATCCCCCAACAGACTCTCCACAGAGCATTACGGAATCTATCCTTGGCACCCAACCTTCTCCAGCCAACAGCGTATCTCCTACAAGTAAGAATGTTTTTATGTTGTTCATCTTCCTATAAGCTGCATTAATCCTTTAACCAAGCAGACTGATATTGAAAAAATGTCAGCAAACTTGCATGATTTATGCCCATTTCTTAGCCATGACTTTTTTTCCTTCAACTTCATTGAAGTATAATCCACATATCAGACAAGTCACCCATTTAAAATGTACAATCCAGTGGTCTTTATTAAGTTTACAAAGCTGTGTGATCATCACTGCAATCAATTCCCTTTTTACCATCCAGCAAAGGAATTCCTAAACATATTAAGTACAATTCTCAGGACTTCAAAGAGTGAACACAACTTCTGAAGTCCTTCGTTTGAAGCCCTGGGAAAATCAGGGTTAATAAATGTTCATCAAGTAATTTAAATTCTCTATTCATTATTAAATAGGTTTAAAAAATTGTCTTACTCCACAACTATGTTCTCAATAGGGAGTCTAAGAAATTGATTATACTTGGGGGTTCTGTGGGCCAAAGGTAGTTAGATAATTTTAAAGTTAAACTTGTTCTGGTTCAAATTAATTTTGACATAGTTGATGGGTGAAGACTATGAATTCAGCCCTCCCTCCCGTTTGTGGCATCCTTAACAATGGAGGTCAGCCTGGGTGGGGGTTACTATGGCGAAGGAATGGCAGTGACTCTCAGAAGCTGGCGCTGATGCAAATGCATTGTAAATTCCCATGTCAGTAGGCTTTGTGTTTAACAGAGAACCGTGGTGACTTCCTCTAATACCAAAAGCTTATATTCTATGTAAAGTAGAAGTACGGCTGTCATTTCTTGTTTAATGAAAACTACCAATTTTAGCTTAAAATGAGAACTGAAAATGGAATAAAACAAAGGCAGTCAGTAAGAATGAACAATTGCTTTAGCCCCTCGCCTTTGGCATGTAGCCTGCAGTCACTGTCACAGGTTGATACCCCTCAGAAAATGAAGCAGGCAGAAATGCTTGTAAATCACCCATCAAAAGCGTTACATCCATCTAGTGTCTTCATGTTCTTAATGTTTTGTAATTTTTCTTTTCTCCTTTTTTGTTTCAGTTTTTTTCCTACTGTTAGCTCATCATTCCGCCGTAAACCATAGCAGATTACAGTGTTTCATTTAACAAATGTTAGCGTAGTCAACAATGATAACACCTTAAGTTTCTCTCTAGTACCCTTCGTATTAGTTATTCATTGCTGCATAAAAATTTGCCTCAAAATTTAGCAATTAATAAAACATATGTTGTCTCATATGGTTTCTGGGGATCAGAAATCCAAGAGCAGCTTAGTTAAATGGTGCTAACCTAGCTTTTTTTAATGACATGTAGTCAAGCTGTAGGCTGGGGCTTCAGTCATCTGAAAGCTTGAATGCAGCTAACACATTTGCTTCTCAGCTCAAGTATGTTCATGGGAGACCTCAGTTCCTTACTATGTGGGCCTCTTGATAAGTCTGTTTCCACTCTGGCAACTAGCTTCCCTCAGACTGAGTAATTCAAAAAATAGAGTGACTTAGGGTGGCACCTGTGGCTCAGTGGGTGGGGCACCGGCCCCATATACTGAGGGTGGCAGGTTCAAACCCGGCCCCGGCCAAATTGCAACAAAAAAATAGCTGGGCATTTTGGCGGGTGACTGTAGTCCCAGCTACTCGGGAGGCTGAGGCAGAAGAATCACCTAAAGCCCAGGAGTTTGAGGTTGCTGTGAATTGTGACGCCAGGGCACTCTACTGAGGGTGATAAAGTGAGACTCTGTCTCTACAAAAAAAAAAAAAAGAAAGAAAGAAAGAAAGAAAGAAAGGAAAAAGAAATAGAGTGACTTAAAACAATAGCCATGGAACCTTTTTCTGACTTAATCTCCAAAATTATGCAGTAGCACTTCTGCTTTTTTTGTCTATAATAAGTAAGTCATGAGGTCCAGCTTTAAGGGGAAGAAAAGTAAACTTCACATCTTGAGGAGAAGAATATTAAAGAACTTGTGGACAAATGGAAGCCACTATACCCTGTCATTTAGAAGTGTTTGAACATAAAATGGAATGTAGCTTGATCTTTTTTATTATAAACAGTAGACAAAGTATTATCATTCCCATTTTCCAGATGGGAACACTGAGGCACTGAGATCATATAACTTGTAAGTGACAGAGTTAGTATTTACACCAAAGTGTGACTCTAAATCTAGTTCTCATCTCATTAGATACCATATTTTTCTCCAACTGGTCTAAGCATTTCATAAGGACAGGAACCATGTTTATTTTGCCTCATACCACAAACCTAGCACAGAATAAGCAGGCAAAAAATATTAGTTGAATAGCTGAATTAATAAAAGAATTACATTTTTCACTATGTAGATGTCATTTCATAGACTATGTGTTAACAAAAGATAATAATTTGTTTCTGACTTCAAAAAGGTAGCAGTCTATTTGGAAAAGATGACATACACACAGAAATAATAATTCAGAGCAGTAGCTTAACAGGTAGCATATCTTATAGAATCAAAATACCCAGGGAGAGATAGACTAGAAAATATTAAGCTTTGAGTTAGAAAAGGTTGATGAAATCAGGAAATGTTGCCTATGAGAGAGGAAATAACCTGATTTTTGAAGTGTGTATATGAGTATTGTATCTATTTGACACAGTGGAGAGCTCGAAAGAATACTCTAAACAGAGAAAACAAAGTGAGCAGTTGTGCACTGACAAAGATGGTCATGGGAACTTGAGAAAACATCAATAGGTAAGCTTGGGTCAAAGAGGTAGGCTTGTGTGTGAGATGCAGGAATGGAGATTAGAAAACACAAAATAAAGTGAGCCATGACAACCACCGTGATTAATGTGCAATCTTCAAAGGACATTTCCTTTCCATGGAAGCAAATATTGTACGTTGGGTGTACGTATAATCCATTTTCTCATCTTTTACACAAAAGGTAGCATACAATGCCTATTGTTTTCTACCTATTTTTATTTAATGATAAATGTTGGCCAGTCTTTCCATATCAGTACTTAGAGTGTGTTCCTCTTATTTTTTTTTTTTTATTACAGCGGCAGGAATCCACTATAATTTATGTAACCAGTACCACTTTAATGGACACTTGTTTCCATTTTTCTATTATAAAAAATGCCATAGAGAAAAAAATAGAGACAGAGAGACTTGAACCTCAGCATAAGGACTCTCAATGCTATTTTTTAGGAAATGGGGCAGTGACCCCATTAATATTTTTTTAAATGTAAATGACTTAATTTATTGACCAAATATTTTTGGAGCGTCTGCTATGTATCAGGTACTCTATAGGTGCTGAGAATACTAGTGCACAAAACTGGAGGTGGACCCCTCATGACATTGACATTCTGCCAGTTAAAAACCGACATACATTTCTTCTAGTTGAATGTTTATGTAATTAATCTACACATATTAAGAGTTTACATCAGCCCAAACACCATTCTTACTTTTGTGAAGAAATTCAAAGCAAAAGAAAGCACAGTTGCTGCCCTTAAGAAACCTGCAATTTAATATAGGTCTAATAGAAAGAAGGAAGAGAAGCACAGTTGAGGAAACATATTTGTTGAAAAACAGGGGGAAATGCTACTGAATCTCGTCTAACACTAATATGATACGGTTGGGAAGTTTTTAGAGAATCAAACAACCTTTTTAAAATAAAGTCTCCCTGCATTGGATTTGAGATCTGTTTTAGATTAGTATTTCTCAGCCGAGGCGATTTTGCCCCCCCCGAGGCGATTTTGCCCCCCAGAGGCAGTGTCAAGAGACATTTCAGGTTGTCACAGTGAGGGTGGGAGGATGCTACTGGCATCTAGTGGGGAGAGGCCAAGAATGCTGCTGGGCGTTATAAAACATAGACCAGAACAGCCCTCTTTACAAAGAATTATCTGGTCCAAAATGGCAACAGTGCCTAGATCAAAATACCCTGTTTTAGAATAAGACTCAGGTATAATTACAGTAGGTATCTCTCACTTTACAAAATCAAATGCAGACCTCAGTCACGATGGTAACCATGCAGCTGTCCCAAAAGTCACCACTGAAGTCTCCATACATAGAGAAAATGGTAAGCTAAAATCATTACAAAATTTTGTAAAATATTTACAAAATATTCTGTACTTGTTGGCAACCTGTTTGTAGAATTTTGTAATGAACATTTTTTAAATTAAGGTACATTTAACTAGCATTTCTCATTTTCTCTATGTATACTGACTTTAGGCGTGACTTTGGGACACCCCATACCTATAGATTATGTTTGGAAGAGTTTTTTGTCTGAGTTTTATATGTCAAAAAAAAAAAAAGTTAAATCAGTGGCTGATCCTATCTAAATAAAACTTCCCTTGAATAATCTCTGAACTACTATTGAAAAATCCCAATTTTGTCTTGGCAAACTGGAGGTTAACTGTACAATCACACACTGACTTGCTGCCTCAGGAGCTGGTCCATTTCACTTGTTCACGGTCTTTAAAGAGAGGAAGCAGGATGGAGCATGTCATGGAAACCAACTTCAAAGGCAGTGGTTTCATTCCAAATTCTCCGATGTAACTAATTTCATAATTCAGTCATAATTATTAAGCCGCACCTCTGGCCACAAGCATCCAATTCTTATTCTTTTTCCTTCAATGAAAGGATATTTTCTAAACAAATGTAGGAGATCATGAAAGCAATATTCCTTAACCAGGGGAGGGGAACTTTATAACTCATAACACGCTGCAAGAGTCGCCCAGGGAGACCTGACTCAATTCAACCAGAACCAATTTGTGTTTGCTGAGTCCCAGCTGCATTCCCAGCGCTGTTCTAGGAAAAGACACGGGGCTGACAAGCCAAGCAGCAAGATGAGACAAGCCCACGCGGAGCAGTCAAAGGCAACTGATGAATCCAGGGCGGGCGGTAGGGGCATACCCAGGAGCTTCCGTTGCCTTGAAAAGAGAGCCCTGTGCCTTTCAAGTCACTGGCTTTGACTTGGCTACTAGTTATACAGTCTGAGAGTAGGCCTCAGAAATGCCAACCCCACCTGTGACAATCATCTAAGGCATTTATGCATTCAACAAATAAACGCTGAGTGCCTACAATGGGCCAGAGGTTGGGGGGGTGGGGGATACAGTGATAAGTGAGACAGACTGGCTCCTGTTGCATGGAGTATGCAATGCCCCATGACTTGCTTCCCTTTTTACTGCCTCCCAGGCCACACACCCTTTAGCCCTGATACTTATTTTTTATGTCTGTGCATGACCCTTAGACATGAAGGTGTTGATTTTGATATTAAGCCCTTTCTAATACCTTAGCTAGTCCTTACATCTGGCACTTTCTGCTCCTGAATACCTAGTCCAGTCTGACTCTAATCCTCAAACCCCCAGGTGGACACAACTGATTGGCCAGTGGGTGATCAGATATAGAGGGGCACAGTCTAGAGGGAACAACTCCCCAGAGGATGCAATAAAACTAGTGATCTGTAAGCAAATGTCAGAAGGGGAGGGGAGGAATCAACCTGGAAGGGCTGTCATTGCATGAGATTAGGAGGAAGCCGATCAGAAGATCAGCGGTGGATCAGGATATTGGGTTCTACAGGTCAGAACAGGATCCCAGAGAAAGTCTGCAAGGCAATGAGAAGACACAGGTGACTTGTTTGTGACAGTAACTTCTGAACCTTTTGGTGGTCATTCCTGCCTGTCTTCCAGGGGCAGCAGGACCCCTCAGGTGCTGTCCAATAGTGTCAGTCTTCATCACATGTATCCAGGCACTGAAAAATAAGAAAAGTTATTGAGTGCTGGGGGCTGAGGAGTGAAATCAAGGAAGTCTACTGAGGGGGCCTAGAAGGAAATAGTGACTCAGATGGAAGAAAGATAGGAGATGGATTTTCAAATCATTGCCTTAAGCAAAGCAGTAAAATAAAAATGAGTTCCGGATATGAGAAGACAAGCAGGAGGAGTGCTGCCATTGCGGGCTGTGGAGAGAGCTGCAGGGGTGATTTGGGGATGCAAAGACATGAAGCCGAGCTTCAGTTATGGGCAGTGGTTAGAACAACAAATAACCGCCGTGGCTTTTTTAGTATGTGGGAAAATGTGAGTAAAACCAACCCTGTGGTACTCTTACCATAGCTTCTGTAGAGAGAAGGGAGCTGCCAGAGCAGGGAGCAGGAAGACAAATGAGGCAGATTTAAAGTGGTTTACACTGATGATGGTCTGAACTAGAATGGGCATAGGTAGAAGTGGAGAGTACTTAGCAGAAAACTCACCAGGACTGTCTGCCTAACTATGAAACATAACAAAAAGGTTTTCAGAAGACCATCATACATGGGCCTTCCAATTTGTCTCCTAATAATTACTTAAAATTTTTTTTACCAAATGCCATCATTATCTTATAATACTAGCCAAAAATGTTAATACTTATTGAGTGTCTTCGATATGTCTGAACTGTTCTAAATTAGCAAATATGCTATCTCATTTAACCCTCCCAACAACACAATAGCTTAGGTACTATTATTATCTGCACTTTACAGATGAAAATACTGAAGCACAAAGAGGTTAAGTAACTTACCCAAAGTCATGCAGAAAGCAGAAGAGCCAGGCTGGGACCCAGGGAGTCAGATTTCAGATCTTGAGTCCTCCTGCCCCCAATTGGTACTCAGTAAACATCTTTAGACACTGAATAAATCCACTCTAATGTGAAGCTGCTATAGCACCTATGAAAAGGTCACGCATGACAGCTATGCCTACATTAATCTCTCCCTTCCTTAGACCAGTGCTTCCTGAGAAATGCAGCCTCTAAGAGTGAAGCTAACATTTCCCCAGTAGGAAATAATAAATCAGGGTAAAGGCCTCTCTTTCATTCATTATTGCCTTCCCCTTCAAAATCATTATTATATAATTCTTATTGTAGATATGCACCTACAGAATCCATACAAAACCCTAGTACTGTCCCCTGAAATTAGGAAATTCTCTTTATTGGACCTTTTTTGTCCGCTTTTCATAGGGTACACATTATAGATGGTTTAAAAATGTCTCTTTTTTTGTGTGTGTGTCACCTATAAGTCAAGTTTAGCCTTCTTGATGACTGGTTTACTTCGGATATTTGTTTATTCCACTTTTCCCTTTTGGGTGAGGTTCCTCAGGGGAAAAGCTATCCGATGACCTATTTCTCAGTTTATTTCATCATTATTGATTGCCTACAAACTTGCCACATGACGCATGATGGGCCCTGTCCTACTTACTCTCATCTTCCCTAAGGGAGTCCTGAAATCCGTTCTGGACCAGTAATCCAGAGATGCACAGTCCTCTTCCCAATGCAGTCAGCACATGATCCAAAGCATCTGCCTCCCACATGAAAACATTGTGTGTGGAGGAGATTGGGAGTCCACACCACATGTCTCCTTTATGCTGGTCTGAAGGTCAGTGTCCACTTTCTCCTGACCGTGAGGATGGATGAGGCCGATGTGAATGTGTTTAGACGTAGTTGATGGCCTGTATTCTCTTACGTGCGATTCTCCAGTTAATGTCACTACTGTTAGTAAAGGCTCTATGTGCTGCGGGTGAATTGATGGAGAGCAGTTACACGTTTGTCAAGGAGTCTAGGTAGGTAGGCAGTTTCTGCAAAGCTGATAGGTGCTGTGGTGATAGAGTGGAAGGCCAAGAGAAAATATTGCTATTTAAGGAGAATAAGTCAAAAATTTCAGGCTCAGTTTTACCCAGAAATAAGGCAAAGTCTTAGATAATTGAGTCTGACTAACCGCATCACTCAAACAGCAGCTCAACCTCAAACAAATAACTTTTACCTTTGTACTTGGTCGATGAAATGAGCTGGACTGAGTGGGTTAAGAAAAACAATTAATCTTATTTGTCCCCATCCTTCCCTGTTCAGACGAACTCTATTGAATAATTTCTTTTTGACCTCAGAAAGAAATTTTAGACAGATTACTTGGCTTTTTTGGCGACTTTCATATAATAAATGTCGTCTGGCCCCTTTCAGCCACAAGAACAGACTTGTGTCAATAATTAAAAAGTCTTGGCAAACCTACTGTCAAAACTTTCAAAAGTTAATCAGTCCAAAACTTCTTTTCTCTCCTCTCCCCCAGCATGGTCTACCCCAGCTTCAGAGGCTGGTGTGTGTGTGTGAGGTGGAGGGTGGGGAAGAGGCGGGGGTGTCTGTGGCTCCCTCCTCTCCCCGACTCCTACTTGCTGGCTTGGGCCCCTTTGGGGACATAGGACACAGAGAAGAGGGAAATATGGTTAGAAAAACCACCACTAACAAGCTGGCTATAACCTGAATTAGGTGCCCTCTGAAAGAGGAGAGTGAAAATTGCCATCTCGACTTCATAGGTACTTAGGCAGATTTCTTCGAAGTCCTGTGGCTGCCGCCCCCTTGCTGAGGTCATACCCGTCTCCTGCTTGCTCCCAACCTGCAGCCTCTGAACTTCTGGAGGTCAGCTCTTCTGGGGGCTCTTTCACTCCTCTCCATGTTCTTCTTGAGTGAATATCTTTTTGTGGCATCCTGTTTTCTCTGGGGACAATATGCACCGGTGCCAACTGTTTGGGGGAATGTGTTCCCCTTCTGCAGGGTGGCCATGTCTTTAGTCTCTGTTCAGAGCACCTAACCAACCATGGACTCCTAAAAGCCTCTTCAACCGGAGGTAGGCACCTGTTCCCTTTGTCCTAAACTCTAGGACACTAGAGCTCTGAGTGGCTCTCTAAAAGCCATGCTTCACTTGGGCTGAGGTGAGGAGCAGATTCTATTTCCTTTTCCACATGGGGGGCACACTCACAGGATCCTGTTAACTCTCTTCAAAGAAATCCCCACCCAGGTTTCCCCCCTGCATTCCCCTGTAAGGCTGATGACAGACCAAAGCTGGGGAAACCCACTCCACACTATCTACCATGCTCCTCACAGGTGATAGAACCCTGCTTTCAAAGTGAGGTTCATCTTGCCTTGTAATATGGTTCTTAACCTTTGAGATCTCATCCCAAATGAATGTATAAGAAATTCCATTTGAAGAGTCTGTTCTATGCTGTCCAGCAAAATGAAGAGTTAAAAGAAATTCCATGAAAATAAAGCAAAAGTGATGGGGTGATGGTTTACCCACTGAGATAACACAGGGAAAGCTGTAGTAACTAGCAACAGTGTGACGGGTGGAAAATAAAACACAGAGTTTCAAAAGCATTGGCCAAAGAAGGCTCCCTAAAGGAAAAGACATCTAGTTAGGGCCTGAAGGCTGGGTAGCCTAACACAGGAAGCTGAGAGGTGCTGATAGGAGACAGGCAGAGACAGAGGCTATTAG
>NW_003852517.1:1227517-1317455 GCF_000181295.1 Otolemur garnettii
GTCCCTCTGGGGCCAGATCCTGGGTTTGATGCTGCAGCAGGGCTAACTACACTTTATGAGGCCAGCAGAATGGAGTGAGTATGGCCTTTAGTGTCAAATAGAGTTGGGTTCAGTTCTTGTCTCTGCCACCTACTAGCTCTGCAGCCTGAGGAAAGGCATTTCACCTTTCTAATAATATTTCCTTACCTTAAAAATAAGGCAGTAATGTTATCTAGTTCATATGGCTACTCTGAGAATCAAACATGAAAATTCATGAGGAGCAGCTAT
This sequence comes from Otolemur garnettii, assembly GCF_000181295.1. Taxonomy (NCBI): domain Eukaryota; kingdom Metazoa; phylum Chordata; class Mammalia; order Primates; family Galagidae; genus Otolemur; species Otolemur garnettii. The sequence goes on from NW_003852517.1 coordinate 1,227,785, forward strand.
GAAGCTAATACCCACATGGTCCTGTCTGAGAAGGATGCCATGATCCAAAAGACAGCCTGACAAGCAAAACCCAATCTCAAAAAAAAATCGAGATCTTTATTCGTATTTTTTTTAATTTCTTGAAGAGTGATACAGTAATCAAATTATTATCTTTTTTAAAGTTACCATTTTATCCTGTAACCCCTCTATGTTTCCCACATCACAACCATTCATCTGTCCCTTTCATTTGGCACATAATACATTCATATTAAATGTTCTTCAAAATCTAAATTGCTTGCGAAATATTTTAGTATTTTCAAAAGTTGACTAGCCATGGGAGCGCTCACCTTCCCCTGCCTGTCTCTTCTCCAGCAGTTAGATAGATGGTCAGTTCCTGGGATGATGGGCAATAGAATCAGCTCTCCTAGAACATGTTTCTGTCTCTTCCATCCAACTCAGCCCTTACTGGCACTATCTTCTGACTTTACTGAATGTCTAGTAATAGTATAAAAGGGTGGTTTTTAATTTTCATGAGAGATTTTTTAAAGAGTAAAAATAGAAATGGGGGGCTCGGCCCCTGTGGCTCAGCGGCGAGGGTGCCAGCCACACATGTGAGAGGTGGCAGGTTTGAATCCAGCCCAGGCCTGCCAAACAACAATGACTACCAGGAGTAGTAGCCAGCTCCTGTAGTTCTAGCTACTTGGGAGGCTGAGGCAAGAGAATCGCTTAAGCCCAAGAGTTTGAGGTTGCTGTGAGCTGTGATGCCACAAACTCTACAGAGGGTGACATAGTGAGACTCTGTCTCAAAAAATAAAATAAAATAAAATAGAATTTAGTTAATAACATTTCAATCCTCATCAAACCTCATGACCATTTCTGAGCTAGTATAAATCAGATATGTTGTATGAGGTAGTCTTGCCTTCTAAACCCCTTCTTTCCTGGAAATAGGAATCATTATAATGGAAGATGTAATAACAATAAACATTCACACTGAGAAAAGAATAAGCAATCAGCAAATAAGCAAGCAACTCTTTATCACTGGGTTTGGCATATCACTTGCCTACATAGATGTCACAATACAAGGCCTACTGTTGAATGTTGATGAGGTTTTGCTGTATTGTGAAGTGTAAACTTAGCTCAAAACAGAAAAAACATAAAGTAAGCTGTCTTATGCACATTCTGAAATATATGATCAATATGAAACTTTCAAGAACTTGGCTAAGAGGAATGCAAATAAAAGCCTCTTGAATTGTTATGCTTGACATGAAGAGACAGTCAGATATGTTCTCTTTAGTTACAGAATCTCTAGCTCATGTTCTAGGAAGGAATTGATTTTGAAAACAAAAACTGAGAAATAATCAGTGTTGCTTACAACAGTGTGCCATAATTCCATCACAGTTCTGCTGTTGCTGCTGCTGCTGCGTCTTGGATATGCATTGAGAGGGGTAGTTCCCCAGCCACAAAAAAACCCTCCTGTGGGTCATCCCCAGCCATAGAATGGACAGGTGCCAGACACGACTAGCTAACCCATGGCATGTGAAACCACACAAGTGGCTTTTGCACTGGTTACTCTCCCCTGCCTGAAAGCTCCAGCTTCCCTCCTGTTTCCCCATTCTCCCACTACATTCTTCAGGAAAGTGTTCCTGGGACTCTGAAGGGGCCATGCCCCAATTCATATATTCTTGTATTTGGATTATCGTATGTGATTCTCTGGTTAAAATCTATCTCCTCTGTGAACTTAAATGGCTGGAAAGCAGTATTCCCAGGGCCAAGCACAATGCCTGGAAGATAGAGGCTTCTAAATGTTGGTCGAACAAATAAAAGGATGTTTGCAGGGAATAGCAAAAGAGGATGTTGTGGAGGTTGTAAGAGGTTGGGTCATGGAATGTGAAAGGGTCTTAACCTTGAACCATGTTGCAAAGTTGGAGGGAGGGAGTGAACTTAATTTTTCTAGGAATGACATAGTTCTCTAAGTGGCTTCAACTCTGACTTCTATGTGTGATGAATTACATCTCATAGAAAAGAGATCAGTCTTCTAATAATCTATGCAAGTTGGTTCAGACCTGCAGGCCAAGGTCTGGAAAAATTCAGCCAGGGACCAATAGGACTGAAATAACCTCCTGCTCCCTAGAGATTAGGTATCATTGATCTTTCGTTCCCACCTGCTGTCACGTATTTGGGCCTAACAGTTCTGCCTGTGAGAAGAAGGGTAAAGCAAGCCAAATGTTTAGCTGGGGCAGAGACACAGTAACGCAAGGGTTAAGGCAGCATGCATGCCTGAGTCACGATCTTCTAGCAACCTGGTCCTTGAGCAACATGTTAGATGCAATCATGCGAATGAATTCTCCTTCCTCTGTGGTAAACCTTGGGAGAGAATTTACGTCCCATTATTTTCTGACCTCCAGAAGAGAATGTTTAATCAGTCATTTTAATATAAATGAAATTCCCAATCAAGTTATACTTCATCAGGATGCTGATAATTTCTGCCAGAAGCAAATCATACAGCCCATTCATGCCAGCACTCGGCATGGAAGACCAAACTGGTGAAGGAAAATGTCTGGGTTTTGCAGGTAAGAGGTATTTTACAAAGAAGTATTTTTAGAAGAGATTTAAAAACTGCTGGCAGTTGTTTACTAGACTAAGACTTCTAGGTAATGGTAGTACAGTTTGCAAATAAATTTGAAGATCCCTAATGTTTGTTTCCTAGTTCTTTTCACCGTCATCATGACTCTTAAAACCAAGTCTCTGAGTAAATATTTTCGGATGTCAGTTCTCAAAGTGAGGAAGAGGGCAAAAGGGGGAGGAAGAGAGAATCATCCTTCTCTTCTAATTAGGAAGAGCACATCATACCTCTCAGTATCTCACAGTGTCTGAAGATGACTTGTGATTAGTTGTTCATTTTCCTTATCTTTTCATAGAAAGGATATGAGGTCACATTAAAAATACATAAAATTTTAGAAAGAATTAACTGAAGGCATTGCTGCAGAACGTGACAAAGGCAAAGCCAACTCAATGAGAAAATAAACTTGAACTTCACTCCAGGAACCAAAGGTTCGTAAAAACAATAAGCTAATTATCCAGAAATGTAGCTGCCCTTAATGCCTGGGCCCTCCTCCAGGGGGCGTGGTGGAGCACAGCACCAGCAACCTCCTCACAACAGGTGAGCAATAGCTGACTCCTGCCCCATGCTTTCTATTATACTATGATTGTCTAGTGTGAGCTAGAGTTGATATCAAAAGACAGGCTCCATAAAGAAAACGACATCTGGTTAGGGATTGAATGCTGAGTAGCCTTATGACAGAAAGCATGAAAGTTAATGAAAGGAGAGAGGCAGAGACAGAGGCATCAGAAGACTTCTGTTCAAGGCAATCTAGGCTTAATCCACAAATGCATCATACATGTCTCATAATCTTTATTTAAGTAGGCAGCCTTGTGCACTTCATCTATCAATACAGCCTTTGATGAATGGTGGGAGGCATTACAGAAGTTACAAGCACAGCACAAGTCTGAAACTGGTGGATTAGTAGGGTGACGGAGGAGAATTACAGGTGACTCTGCCAGTGAGAAGTTACTGCCCCACCATAAAGTTAATGCTCCTCCAGTCAATTGTTTGTCACTCTTTTCACCCCCTGACAATTATCCCTTGTCTGGTCTAACCCTTTGGAATGCATTTCTTAACCTAGGAAGGTTGGGAAGAAAAGATTGGTTACCCTAGATCAAGGGTGGGAAACCTGCAGGCTTACAGTCACATGTGGCCTTCTGATCCTTAAATGTGGCCTTTTGACTGAATCCAAATTTTACAGAACAATCCTGACTTATATCAACTTCTTTCTAGAAAGACCAAGGGAAATGGGACAATTATGGAGTTCATCAGGAGATTCAAGTGACCTGTTGTTAGGACAAGCTTGTATTATCCACACCTGAACTAAACTGTGGATGGCTTGTATTTTAGCTTCTAAGACATACTTTATAGCATTTGCCACATGCCAGGCATTCTTCTAAGTACCTTATATGGAGATTCTTTTAATCATAGAGCCATGGTGTGGTATCTTATTGGAGTTCATTGGTAGGCTGCACTGTAGAAAGGATTATTGTTGATCACCTCTGGATATGAACTACCTGTAGATCCCATAAACCACGATGCCAGTTTATTGATTTGAGTTGATATTTATGCTCTCTATCTGAGGCATACCCTTTCCCAGAATTGAGGTAATCTGGGAATCAGGGATGCTCTTCACTACTGACTAAAGCCTGAGGATGAATGAACATACGGAATATTGTACTATATCACTGGGGATATTCTGCACAATACAGCTGCTGTCCCAACCTGCAGGCCAAGGAACAGGACTAATCTGTGATCTGTTAGGAATTGGGCTGCCCAGCGGGAGGTGAGCAGCTGATAAGCCAGTGAAGCCTCTTTTATATTTACCGGCACTCCCCATCACTCACACCACCGCCTGAGCTCCCTTCTGTCAGATCCACAGCAGCGTTAGATCCTCATAGGAGGTGAACCCAACTGTAAACTGTGTCTGTGGGGGATCTAGGTTGCGTGCTCCTTATGAGAATCTAATGACTGGTGATCCAAGGTGGAGATATTTTGTGCTTGAATCATCTCAAACTGCCCCTTGGTCCATGGAAGAATTGTCTTCCATGATACAGGTCCCAGATACCAAAAGGGTTAGTGACTGCTGTTATACACAACTGTTTTATAAAAATATGGGGAAAAGCATTCTTTTGAATAACAATAAAAATAATGTTTCTCCTGAAAATTAACTGCTTTTTTCTTATGATGTCCATCAATCACATACCCTATTTTCTTTATTGTTTTTACCTTATGATGTCCATCAATCACATGACCTATAATCCTTATTTCTTAGTGTTCTAGAAAGTTCAGACCAAATGTGGGGTCCATATCTACTCAGAGTACAAGACATCAAGAAACGAACTTTGTGTACAATCCCTACTTAGATTTCAATAGGACTCCACCTATTTTTTTAACTACTTTTTCCTTGTTCTTAAGTTTTCTTTCAATCCACTGCTTTTATCTTCTTGTATTCTATATTTCTATATGGCACTTTAAATACATTCTGGAATGACAGAGAAATGCAGGCAAAATAGGTTAAAAATTTATCTTTCCAAGAGACATAAATATGATTTCAATAGAGTGTTTGGGTTTTTTCTTCTTTAATCTACCTTGCTTTACCTTCAGAGATATCTTCAAATGAATATGAAATAGTCTTTCATTTTAGTTGGTAGAGGGGGAGGGAGAGAATAGAAAATGATGGATTATAAAGATGAAAATGACTCTTCAGGCTAACAATTGAAGTAAATATCAAACCATATTTAATGTGTGAAAATACTATGTACTATCATAAAAATTCACTGTAAGGTAAGTGTCATGAGAGCGGGTACCTTGTCTACACTTTTTATTGCCATATCCCCAGCATGTAGAATAGAGTCTGACACCCAGCAGATACTGACACAATATATTTGGAAAACACCAGTATAATACATTTGGAGTTAGGAGAACTTGGTTAATAGCAAAGAAACAATGTTAAATATTGGTTATGTAAGCACAGGCATACACAATTTAGATTCAGTTTCAGCATTTGTAAAATAAGGCTATTTGACTAAGATTCTTTCCAATTCGAATAATCTTTGCTCTTCTCAAATCCGGTGGCATAGTTAAACATGCGAATGTAAATATCTATTATAATTTGAGAATTTTGTTTTCAAAATAGAACATCCAACTGCATCCTCATTGGCCCTTGAAGATAAGAGCACAACGAGGCCAAACACCATGACTCAAAGTGAGTACAACCAAGCTCTTCTCCTAGGATTCAAAAGGGGCAGCACACACTAGTTTTACTACAACTTCTGTAATGCTGAGATTTGAGCAAAGGCCATATTTTTCATTTGATGTTGATATTTTGGTTTTAAGTTACCCTGTGGTGACTTATTTTTATTGATATGGCAATCAATAAAATGAGAGTTGGCTATTTTTTATTATATGGCCATCTTTCATTTGTCAAGTGATTTTAAGGTAATATTAAAGTTAAAATTCACAGTACTCTCAGTGATCTGAGTTGACAGGAACAGAAAAAGAAAACAAATCAATGACAGTTTTATGTTGTCATTAAACATAAACTACAGAGCTTTTGCTTAATATGCCAGCTAGTGTCCCCGCATAGGGAAGCACATCTTCAGTTTCAGATTTCCCCAGAGATACATAGATTAAAATTTTAGTGCATCAAAGCAAAGTTAAATTATAGTTTTCTAAAAAAGTTGGGCTCTAAAAATAATTTTGTCTTTCAGCAAGCAATTCCAGTGTGACTACTGAAGCCTTCAACTACACCAGGACCTCCAATGGGACAGATGCTAAGAAATGTTGAGTATAACCAGGGGTCCATTGGAGACCTGTGGCCCCCCTTTATTCATCCAACCCATATATTGAACAACAGTTATGTACTTTGTTCATAGTCATTCGCAAATGCTCACAAAGCATCTATCATCTTTAAAACAGACTTGTAGGTGCTGGAAATCCATTTGTGAACAAAACAGATCTGCGTTCCAAATTCCGGCAAAGGGGAGACGGACAGTTGTGATGAGTCCTGGGGAGGAAACAAAGTGGCAGAGGGGGACAGAAAGAAGTGGGGTGAAGGTGGTTCCATTTTAGACGGGTGATCTGGAAAGGTCTTACTGAGGAAGGTTACATTGGAACAAAGATATAACCAGTGAAGCTGAAAGAGCGATTTGTGAGGATATCTGGGGAAAGAGCAAACTAGCCAAAATATGCCTATCACTAATAAAAACACAAAGCGGGACCTCGACGCGAGGTGCAGAAATGATTTTGCTATTACTTTTCATTTAGTTACCTAACAGGGTCCTGGGTGCTGTTTTAGCAGGTACGGACAGGGTCTACCGAGGAAATATACTGCCTCCTAGTGGTAGAAGATAGAGATCATTGTGGTGGGGAAGTGGCCAGGAAGGTGGTGAGAGCAGAGGAGAGAGGACGCTGGCTGGCACATGGGTAGAACTGAATTTAACTGCTAGGCTCGTTGCCGCAGAAAGCAAACGTGGATGTGCTTCTGGGAAGCATTTCCAAAGAGGCACTTTTAAACCTTTAAATGTCTTGTATTTCTACTAGCTGAGGTTAAATCACTACTGGGAACTTATCTTTAGGAATTATAGAGCAAAAAAGAACATGTATAATACTGTTCTTTGCAGCATTATTTATTTTATCTCTTTGATGGACCTCAGGCTCCGACTTGGATAATCATCATCTTTAATTCTTGACACACTTTAATCAGCAGTCAGTGCACGACTCAATGATTTAACACATTTCTTTTCGTATATATGTTAACAATATATTAACTCAAGTACCGAGTAACTTAAAAAGCAGCATTCAAGGGAGAGGCACAGAAACATCAACTAATAAATGGACCTTAGGTTTCTGTCAAAGGCATAGCAGATGCTATGGAAAGAAGGGAATGTTCAGAAAATGGACCTGGAAATGGAGACTATTTATCAGGGAAAAAAGTATCAAAATGTGCCCCTCTTTTGCATTACACAAAAATAAACTCGATCTAATGTAAGATCTTTATATCAAAAACACGTAATAAAATAAAAGTAAATTTCTTCTTGCTTTGGAGTAGGAAAGGGCTTCACAAAGAGACGTATGTCACTAACCATAGAAAAGATTGAAAAATCAGAATAGAATTAAGAAACCTGTGTCTGTCAAATGATATCCTAAAGAAAGTAAAACAAAAAACAAGCTGTAATCTTGAAGACGGTATTTACCATCCATGTGAGTTTTTAAAGGATCAAGAATTTTCAGAGGGTGCCAAAAAACGTATCTACATTTTAAGAAAGGAAAATACCATAAAACTGTAATATGCATGTCTCACTGGCTTCTGCAATCACAAGAGATGCAAGATGCAATATACAAGATGACAAATATTATCAGTACATATTGAGTATTACGATTTTAATATGGTATTTTCCTTTCTTAAAATGTGTATACATTTTGGGGGCACACTCTGTAGAATTGACAATGGATAGAAATTTTATATCAAGAGTATATAAAGAATGTCTACAAATTGGGTGGCACCTGTGGCTCAAAGGAGTAAGGTGCCGACCCCATATGCCAGAGGTGGCGGGTTCAAACTCAGCCCTGGCCAAAAACTGCAAAAAAAAAAAAAAAATCATACCACGTGTTGTCTCTTGATATTGGTATTTACTTTCTGACTCAATGCAGTGTTACTATGATTCATTCATGCTGTTGTACATGGCTGCCATTCCCTCATTTTTCATTGCTCTATGGCATTATATTATATGAATATACCACAATTTATCTTCCGCCACCTCCGGAGGTGAACCCGCCACCTCTGGCATATGGGGCCAGCACCCTACCCCTTTGAGCCACAGGCACTGCCCCGGTATGATAGTTTTTAATAAAACTTAAAAACAAGTATATTCAAACACCATATGAGTTAGTATAATATGTATGTGATAGACAGGATGGGACAGAGAGAAAGCATTTATGGAGTTATTAATAATAACCTAAAAAAAAAAAAGGAGTCCTTGACATCCTCTGCATCAGCATGAAGCATAGAGGACACCTAGGGTGCTTTCTATCCAGAAACAGGGAAAGCGAAAGGGTATTGCTCGACAGTCTCGGTTTATAACTTAAACACAAACACACTCTTGTTCTTTTTAATAGATTTAATAATGAAATAAACTACTGCAATTCTTCACATTTTCTGTCCTTCATTTGAAAACCTCATTGATCCTCAGACATCTCTTTACCATTCTTAACCTAAAAGTAGCCTTAGAAATGGTCAAATCTAGAAGTCTAAAGCCCAGCACATGATTTTGCCCTGGTAGTGTGGACCCCACCTTCTTACTTATGCAGGAATAAGAGCTTATAAAATAGTCAGCATTTTTCAATCCATAGCTGAGAGAAAACAATTCCCTGCAGTAAGTTGCTCTATTTATAATCTTACATAAAAACACATTACCGTCCAACAAGTTAATATTGATTGCTCACTCCCAAACCATTTTTGAAACATGTTTCTACTCGTTGGATGGGGCTGTAATGTGACATCCAATATTAGATGATGCATTTGGCAGGATTCATGCCAGGCATTGGTAATGGGATTTTTTTTCTCTCTCAGTATGTTTATTTCAATAGATTAATGAAATGTTTAGAGGCCGAGAAAGAACAGATAGATTTTTGGTGAAATAAACCCATTATCAGTGGTTCTAGGACCCTTCCTATTTGCGAACATGTTCCATGGGCTATTTGCTTTATGCATGCATTTCACATAGCTCATATATATTTTGAATGTCACTACAAGATTTTGTGTACATTGTATTTACCTACATTTATAAGAATATGCTTTAATATATTCTTTTGTTGTCATTTTATCAACTTGAAGAGGTCTAGGCTGGAACTCACGAATATCGGAATCTAATTCTTGTTCAGCTTCCAGGTTTCCTACCATCTGGAACAGAAATGCATATTTTACTTTGTCCCCCTGTGAAAAGGGGCTACTCAATCTGACCATCTAAGTACTCAGAATGTATAAGGTTAATGATATCCTGGAACACATTTTCATCCTGACACTCAGGTGATCAGTCCATGGAGCAGAAAATTGACTCATAATTACTTTTTACTTTCTGGTTTCCCTTGCCATACATCTGGTCCAGTGTAGCTTAAAACCACACTGAAACCAGTCATTCTGTCTAAGTTAGACAAGCAGAAAAATGATGTAAGTCTCATGGGCCTCTACGCCTCCAACCCACCCAATTACCAAAATCAACAAGCCCAAGCTCACCAAGTGTGCATGCACACACACCTGGGCCTCAGAGTTCCTCTTACTAACCTCCCAAGGAGACTTTGTTCTGTTCTTTCTTCGTGCATTCCTTATCCTTCAAAATTGTTATACCCTTCCTAAATCTTTCTCTCTTTTCTTTTTTTTTTTTTTTTTGGCATTTATCAATTTTTTTTTTGTTTCAGATTAATATGAAGGTACAAATATTTAGGTTGCATCGTTTTCATTTCTAAGGTACAGTTCAAGTTGTAGTTGAGCGTACACCCAGGGGGCTTGCTGATCACCCTCACATTGTACATTAGGTGAGATCCTGCCAACTGCCCTCCCTCCTCCTCCCCTCTCTTCTTTCCCTCCTCTCCCCTCCTCCTTAGTAAACTATGCCTGTGTTTTTCTTTCCTGTGGGTGTGTAGTTGTTTATATGTTGCTTTCATATTAATATTGAGTATATTGGATACTGTTTTTCTCTTCCTAAATCTTATAAGTACATTTCTTTTTTTTTTTTTTGAGACAGAGCCTCAAGCTGTCCCCCTGGGTAGAGTGCTGTGGCATCACAGCTCACAGTAACCTCCAACTCCTGGGCTCAAGCAAGTCTCCTGCCTCAGCCTCCCAAGTAGCTGGGACCACAGGCGCCTGCCACAACGCCTGGCTATTTTTTGGTTGCAGCCATCATTGTTGTTTGGTGGGTCCAGGCTGGATTCGAACCCGCCACCTTAGGTGTATGTGGCTGGCGCCTTAGCCACTTGAGCCACAGGCGCTGAGTCATAAGTACATTTCTTATCCCTTTTTCCCTGGTCCTCACTAGTTCTCAAGCTCTTGATAGCTGTGTCTAATAATTTCATAGAAACCCTTTGTATTTTTCATAGAGAGAGACTGAGAGGCTAGAGTTGAAGGACTGAGGGTCAGTGGGAGAGCACAGCAATACCAGGACCTGCAGTAATGCGGGCCCTGCTTCTATTTTAGGCTGCATGGTACTCCCTGCAGTCCTCTATCTCCACTTGGCTGGGATACTGATTCTCTAAACTCACCATTTTTGTCCACAAGTTATAAAATCTCAAATGTCTTGGCTCACATCTCATTCTATTCCCTTGGTCTTTAAAACACTGTTCTCCCATTCTGTTGCCTAGATATTGTAAGGAAGTTTCAAATTAAAATGTATTCATCTGATTTTAAAATTCTGTCCTCTGTTAAAATACGGGCATACCTCAAAGATATTGCAGGTTTGGTTTCAGACCACCCCAAATAAAGCAATTATCTCAATAAAGTGAGTCACATGAATTTGTTGTTTTCCCAGTGCATATAAAAGTTATGTTGGGTGGCACCTGTGACTCAAAGGAGTAGGGCACCGGCCCTATATGCAGAGGTGGTGGGTTCAAACCCAGCCCTGGCCAAAAACTGCAAAAAAAAAAAAAGTTATGTTTAAACTACACTGTAATTTATTAAGTTTGTAATAGCATTGTGTCTAAAGAAAATACACAACTTCCTTACAAATGATTTATTCCTAAAAATTGCTAATGATCATTTGAGCTTTCATTGAGTCCTTATCTTTTTACTGTTGGGTGGTCTCACTTCAATGTTGATGGCAGCCAGCTCATAAAGGTGGTCGTTGCTGAAGGCTGAGGGGACTGTGGCAATTTTATTATTTGTATTAATTTATTTGGTACAATTCTGATTTTGTTACATGTATTGATTGCATAGTGGACTTTACGATACCCACCACCCAGACACAATTATAAGGGGACTTTACCTAACAAATGCAATCAATGTAACCTGGTTCTTTGTACCCACAATGAATCCCCAACAATAAAAAAAAAATACTCATCACCCTAATAAAATACAGTGTACCCATTAAGTAATTCTCATTATCCACCCCCCCCCCACCTACTTGCCCTTCTGGATCTCCATTGTCTATCATTCCACTCTCCACATCTATATGTACACATTTTTTTTCACACTCACTTAGGAGAGAGAACATGTAATATTTGATTTTCTGTGTCTGGCTTGTTTCATTTTAAGATAATGACTCCCCAGTTCTATCTATGCCACTGTAAAAGATATGATTTCATTCCTTTTATGATTGTATAGCATTCAAGTCTGTAGATATGCTCTATTCTCTTTATCCAATAATCCACTGATGGACAATTGGGTTGATTCCATATCTTTGCCATTGCTAGCAGTGCAGAATAAACAGATGAATGCAGGTGTCTTTTTGATATTTTGATTTCTTCTCCATTAGATACTCAGTAGTAGAATTGCCGGATCAAATGATAGTTCTGTTTTTAGTTCCTTGAGAAATCACCAAACTGTTTTTCATAGATAGTAAACTAATTTGCATTCCCACTAACAGTGTTTAAGTTTTTCCTTTTCTCTGTATCCTAGCCAATATCTGTTAATGTTTTGTCTTTTTAATAACTGTTCTGATTAGGGTAAAATAATATATGATTTGCATTTTAATTTCCATTTCTCTGATTATTAGTGATATTAAGCATTTTTTCATATACCTATTGGCAATCTGTATGCCTTCCTCTGAAAAATGTCCTTTGTCCACCTTTTAATGAGATTATTTGGGGGTATTTTGTTGTTGATTTCCTTGTATATTGCAGATATTAATCCTCTGTCAGATGAATAGTTTATATTTTCTCCTGTCTGAAGATTGTCTATTCACTGTGTTGATCATTTATTTTAGAATGCAGCAGTATTTTAGTTTAATTAAGTCCCATGTGTCTATTTTCATTTTAGCCTGTGCTTTTGATATCTTAGTTATGAATTCTTTCCTAATACAATGTCCAGAAGGGTTTCTCCTAGGTTTTCTTCTAGTCTTTTTATAGTTCTGAGTCTTAAATTTAAGTCTTTTTTTATCCATCTTGACTTGGCTTACATATATGGTGACAGATAAGTGTCCAATTTCATTCTTTTGCATATGGCAATCAAATTTTCCCAGAACCAGTTTTTGCAAATGCTGTTATTTCCTCCAGCATATGTTTTTGTTGTCTTTGTCAAAGATCAGTTGGCTGTAAATATGTGGCTTTGTTTCTAGGTTCTCTATTCTGTTCCATTGATCTGTGTGTCTGTTTTTACTATAATCTTGCAATATAATTTCGGGTCAGGTAATGTGATGCCTCCAGTTTTGTTCTTTCTGCATAAGGTTGCTTTAGCTATTCAATCTCTTTTTTGGTTACATATGAATTATAGAATTGTTTTTTTTTTCTGATCTGTGAAATGTGGCATGAGTATTTTGATGTGAATTGCACTGAATCTCTACATTGTTTTGGATAGTTTTTAAAAATAAGACAACAGTGAAGTTTGCCTCATCAATTGACTTCGTTCAGTGAAAGATTTCTCTGTATCATGCCGTGCTTTTTGATAACATTTTACCCACAGTAAAACTTCTTTCAAAATTGGAGTCACTCCTCTCTAAGCCTACTGCTGTTTTGCCAACTAAGTTTATGTAATTTTCTAAGTCTTTTGTTGTCACAGCATCTTCACCAGAAATAGATTCTATCTCAAGAAATGACTTTCTTTCATCATTCATAAGAAGCAACTTCTCATCCATCCAAGTTTTATCATGAGATTGCAGCAATTCAGTACATCTTCAGGCTTCACATCTAATTCTAGTTCTCTTGCTATTTCTACCACATCTGCAAGGACTTACTCCACAAGCCTTGAACCCCTCCAAGTTATTCATGAGAGTTAGAATCAACATCTTCAAATGAGTGTTAATGTTGATATGTTGACCTCCTCTCATGAATCACAAATGTTCCTAATGGCATCTAGAATAGTGAATTCTCTCCAAAATATTTTCAATTTACTTTGCCTAGATCCATCAGAGGAATCACTATATATGGCAGCTTTATAGCTTTATAAAATGCATTTCTTAAATGATAAGACTTAAAAGTCAAAATTACTCCTTCATCTGTGGGCTGTGGAATGGATTTTTTGCTAGCAGGCATGAAAACAATATTAATCTCCTTGAACATCTGCATCAAAGTTTGTGGGTAACCAGGTGCAGTGCCAATGGGCAGCAATATTTTGAAGAAAGCTTTTTTTTCTATGGCTCTCAACAGTGGGCTTAGAATCTTTAGTAGTCATGCTACAAATAGATGTGCTATCATTCAGACTTTGTTGTTCCATATACAGAGCACAGGCTGAATAGATATAGCATAGTCTTAAGAGCCCTAGGAGCTTTGGAATAGTAAATGGTCATCGGTTTCAACTTAAAGTAACCAGCTACATTAACCTCTAACAAGAGATTCAGCCCAGCCTTCAAAACTTTGAAGCCAGGCATTGACTTCTCACTATCTGTGAAAGTCCTAGGTGGCACCTTTTTCCAGTGGGGACTGTTTTGTCTACATTAAAAATCTGTTGTTTGTCATAATCACCTTCAGCTAGATTTTCTGGATGACTTGCTACAGCTTCTCCATCTCTACTTGCTGCTTCAACTTGCACTTTTATGTCATGGAGATGACTTTTGGCCTTACACCTCATGAACTAACCTCTACTAGCTTCAGATTTTACTTCTGTACTTTCCTTTCCTCTCTCGGCCTTCAAAGAATTGAAGAGAGTTAGACCTTTGCTCTGGATTAGGCTTTTGCTTAAGGGCATGTTCTGGCTGGTCTGGTTTATCCAGATGACTAAAATTTTCTCCACATCAGCAATAAGGCCGTTTCACTATCTTATCATTTGTGTATGTTCACTGGAGTGGCACTTTTAATCTCCTTCAAGAACATTTCCTTTGCCTTCACATGGCTATTTGTCACAAGAGCCCTAGTTTTTGTCCTGTCACAGCTTTTGACATGTCTTCTTCACTAAATTTACTCATTTCTAGCTTTTGATTTTAAATGGAAGCTATCTGACTTCCTTTCCCTTGAAACACTGAAAGGTGCTATTAATTGGCTTAACTTCATTATTTCTATGTCTCGGGGAATAGGGAGGCCCAAGGAGAGAAGAAATATGAGGAAAGGCCAGTGAGTGGAGCAGTCAGAACACTCACAACTATTTATAAACTTCAGTCTTATACGGACACAGGTTATAGAGATCCAACACAATTACAATAGTAACAACAAAGATCATTGATTGCCAGATCACCATAATAGTGTCATAATGATCAAAACATTTAAAATATTCAAGAATTCCCAAAATGTGACACAAAGACATGAAGTGAGCACATGCTCTTGGAAAAATGGAGCCAACAGACTTGTTTAACACAGGCTTGCTACAAACATTCAATTTGTAAAAAATGTAATAACTGTGGAGCACAGTAAAACACATGATGTGTGTACCAATTTCTGGGAGCTTCACCGGTATCTCCACAGCTGGGGCACAACCTCCGTAGTTCCAAAGCTTGCGAATGTCATTTTCTTTTCTCATTTGGGAAGAGAATAAGGATTTTTCATCTGTGGACCAGGTGATCACGGCAAGAGTGTGCACAGAGGCTGGCACAAACTTTTCCAACTCCCTACTTTTCCAAAGATACAGCATGTGTATCTTTATGCCACAGGTTGTGCTGGCTCAGTACATATTCACCTTGAAGATGAAGATAGAATGAGAAAATAAGATCATTAAGATTTCTGTAGCCAGGTCTTGTGTCTCTGGATATCATTTGCCACCTCTACCATTGTTCTAACACAAAAATCAAAGAAAAGAATGCAGAATGCCTTAAAGAAAATTGGATAACCAATAAATGGCTCATCACAATCTTCTGTGTGTGTAAAAATGATACCAGAATTTCAGAAAAGATCAGTTTGCACAAAGAAATATGGTTTTATCAAAGGAAGAGCTCCCAAACTTTAGATAATAATGGACTTTGGTGTGAGATTAAATAGATGTCTAATGTGTCATAATATCAAGGACAATTAGAAACCAGTCACAAGATAATATTAAAAAAATTATTTCAATTAAAGAAAAAATACTATGCTATTGAAGTTGATGCCCTTCTTACCATGGAAAAGAAGACTCTTTTTATGGTGGAGTAGTATATTAACTTACGTAGTTTCTTTGATGAACAAGTTTATCCAAAGCTAAAGTTAAGAAAACTGTGGAGGAATCTCACATAATGCTCAAAGAAAGATATAAGAACTTATTTGAGAAGTTCCAATAACAGTATCCCAGTGTTCATACTTGCAGCCCATATCAGTTTTGTACTAGAGGAAGTCGTCCATCAAACTGGTGTTTATCAGCCAGATGTCAAAATAGCGTTCATTCATGGATTTTTTATGAAAATGGGTGCTCAAAGGATTTAAAGGAGAATTAACTCATGTACTTAACAAACATGATATTACTTTGAAGTTCACAGAATATTTCGATCAATTGAGTGACAATAGCAATGTAATTCTGCTGAGAGATTACCAAGGAAATTTCAAAAGGGCAGATGGAGTGGGCAAACCTTCACATTCTGACAATTAGATATCTAAATTATGGAGTGGATAAGCTTTTGGAAAAGTACTATTTTATCAAAAGATGAATTATTAGAAGTAGCCAATTCTGTCTTACAGAGGATTCTATAAACATTCTTCAGGATGTTCTTTCCTGTGGGAGCAATTCATACCAGAAACTCTTCATCTCTTTGCCTTGTTGACTCTAATTTATAATACATTGTTGGTCTTGAAGGTTTTCCTTTACATATTTAAGTATTTTCAGACATGCGAAATTCTATGGAAGCGCCATTTTCATGACCTTTCTCACTCCACTCTCCACTACATTTTTTAACAGATTAAAAAAACATTTTTAAACTCATAAAGTCAAAATTAGAAAGTTTGCCAACTCCCTACTTTTCCAAAGTTGTCTTTGTAGTTTATTTTATCAGACACTATTTTGAGGAGTCTTTTTCTATTAGGAAAGTTTGTAGAAGCCCAAGAAGAAGTTTTACGAAAATGTATAATTTGAATAATTTTAAGTATTGTCATGTTTATAATTTTGTTGATGGTATTATCATTTCCTGAAACTGCTTTACATTTGTTTATTTTGTTTGGAGAAAATCAATACTGACCAGCAAAGCCTAGGACTTTACATTTAGTGAAAAAATTATTGGTGTCCACATGTCACAAATCATTACAAAGTTAAGAAGTTAAAAGAGACTACATTGGACAAGAAAAAGTCCAAAACACTATCCAGAACAAGCTGCCTTCTTTCTTTTCTTTCTTTCTTTTTTTTTTTTTTTTTTTTACTAAATGATAGTTGTGTACATTGATGCAATCATGGGGTACAGTGTGGTGTTTTCATATACAATTTGAAATATTTTCATAAAATTGGTTAACATAGCCATTATGTCATTTTCTTAGATATTGTGTTAAGACGTTTATATTCTACTTTTAGAAAGATTCACTTGTACCCTTGTAAGATAGACCATAGAGGTGATCCCACCAATCACCCTCCCTCCACCTGCCCACCCCCCTCCCCGCCCAAGCTACCTTCTTTCTAATTTTACCTAAATCCAGGCTTGGTCCCAGTAGCAATTTGTAAATCAAATTTTTGGCTAAAGGTTTAACTATTAAAAATGGGCACTAAAAATATTTAGTCTATCATGGTCTATAAGCCTTGGTATTCCATCTAGAACAAAAAATTACCCAAGATCATATGTGCAGGATCAAAGAATTGTATTGAAAGTAAGAACATCTCCCTAACCTAGTCAGACTCAAAATGGCTATGTACAAAACTACTCTTACCTCTAAAGTGATCCCCAATTGAAGTAGCTATGACAAATTGTCCCATGAGTGAGCCCTAGAAAAAACTGATTTGCCCCTCTTCTGAAGGTCTGGATCACATATCTCTGTCAACAACAGCTAACGTCCAGGGAAAAACAAATAAGGGAGCAGAGCAGCTAAAGGATATATAGGTTGGGATCTGACAATTAAGTTCATGAACTCATCCCAGATAAAATGATTTGAAGGGTAGACTAGGCACTGGCTTCAGTGCATAGCTTCCCAGGGGGAGCACTTCAAAGGTGATGGTACGCACTTTTTCTGGGACGAGTTCATGAACTTAATTTTCTGACCTCATATATATATATATATATATACACACACACACACAGTGTTTATTTTATTTCAGTTTTGTTTATTTGTTTTTGTCTTGACACACAAGAAAGCATCTAACTGGGAAAATCATGTATGCTAATACTTTAAATAAATGGGCTTAGTATACATATCTTTGTAATGATCGCAACCATGTACTACTGTAGTTATTTCACATTACAGTATGTGATAGGCCTTTTATCAAATGCATGGTTCCATTTCCCAGTTGAGCAAGAATATCAGCTGTCCCAAAAGTACAAATTATTTTCTTCTGTCATGCATTTTCTACTGGGTCTTCAAATCTTCTTGGCACTTTTCCTTGACTAGAGGTTTTCACCATAGCACATTTGGGCTTTCATTTCTCTCCCATTCTTTTGGCTCATCTAGAGGATACTCTCTGTGTCTGGAGGAACCTCTCCTGGTGTTTTTCTGCCATTTCTTTTCCTGCTTCTAGGCAGCTATAATTGAACATCTCTACTAGAAACATTTAGGCCACAAGCATCCCTTCAACTCTCACCATGTTGGGTACAGTCTAGTGTGTACTGCAGAATTTTTCAATGACCTTACATTAAGTATTTACAAATATCCTTTCACCTAATCAATACATGAACAGTCAAGAAGAGATTATGGAATAGTCTTAAATAGACTGATTCTTTTGACATCTTCCCTCAGCAGCTTCATGGATACCCACTGTAGCATACAGCGCATCTCCCTCAGGCACAGGCTCAACGCTTTATGGTGAGTAGTTGAGAAACTTTACAGACGTAGAAAGTAGAAGTTTGCTTTATTGGGAAGAGGAGGAAAAATAGGACCTGATAAGAAGCCAATCACAGATAGATATTCAAAAATGCACCTTGATGATAAAAGTAATGAATGGAAACAAAATTCTTCTGAGCCATTTAAAGAAGATAGTCAGAGACCAAGTCTTAGATATTTTTTCTATTTCACTTCAAAAGGGATTCTATACAACAGCATATTTCGCCTGTCAACATTACGAAAAATACTTTTCATCTGTCAATTTTCCATCAGAAAATTGTTATCATTAGTCAACATGGATTTTCCTAGTCTAATGCTACAAAGGAATTAATTTTTTTTTTTGAGACAGAGTCTCACTATGTTGCCCTTGATAGAGTGCAATGGCATCACAGCTCACAGCAACTTCCAATTCTTGGGCTTAAGAGTTTCTCTTGCCTCAGCCTCTCAAGTAGCTGGGACTACAGGTGCCTGCCACAATGCCCGGCTATTTATTGTTGCAGTTGTCATTGTTGTTTAGCTGGCCTGGGCTGGGTTCGAAACTGTCACCCTCAGTGTATGTGGCTGGCACCATAATCCCTGTGCTATGGGCACGGAGCCTAAAAAGAAATTTTTATAAAACTTATCAAAATATTGGGGTAAGAAGAACCCCAATATTGATCATCTGAACCTCTGATAGCCTAAAAGAATATGAGTAGGGCCTCATATTTCCATGACACCAACTTATGGCATTTTCTCATACCGTGTAAATGTCTTAGGAGGATGTGTTGTTTTTTTGGTTTTGTTTTTTTTTTGAGACAGAATCTCTTTTTCCACCTTTAGTAAAGTGCATGGCATCATAGCTCATAGCAACCTCAAACTCTTGGGCTCAAGCAATTCTCTTGCCTGAGCCTCTCAAGTACCATGATCCCTAAAAATAAGACCTACCCCAAAAAATAAGCCCTAGCAGGATTTCTATGCATTTGTTAAATATAAGCCCTACCCTGATAATCAGACCTAGTGATGAGCGTGGCTATGCAGCATATCTGCATAGCCACGCCATGCATTTCAGCGCAGAGTGGCAAGGAAGACTGGAATACCTTTTATCTGCCACAGCTCCTTTCTCTGAGCCATTTGCACTTGCACAGTGCGCGTGTGGTAACCGTGGTTGCAGGCATTCTATTGCGCACCTGCGAATGGCTAGGGGAAAGGAGTTCACGCATCACTAGCGCCAGCCCCACCAACAAGGTTGGCTCCCCCTGTCAGGTTCCAGAAGAAGATGACTTAACTGTATTTGAATAAATGTAGATTGTTGTATTATACTTAATAAGACATCCCCTGAAAATAAGCCCTAGTGTGTCTTCTTGAGAAAAAATAAATATAAGACAGTGTCTTATGTTTGGGGAAACACGGTAGCTGGGACTATAGGTGTCTGCCGTAACTCCCAGCTATGTTTAGAGAGGGAGTCTCTCTTTTGCTGAAACTGGTCTTTAACTCCTGAGCTCAGGCAATCCACCTACCTCAATCTCCCAAAGTGCTAGGATTACAGGTGTGAGCCTGATTACTGTGCCCAGCCTTCTTTTGAGGATTCTTTAGCTGATATGGTTTTGTTGTTTGAAACGTGCAGCTTCTCTTTTTCTTTCATGCAATAGGAATTTCCAATAGGAAATTTCACTTCCTTGGTAGTTATTAGACAGATCCCAGGATCCCAGCCTTGCTATAAATTGGTGCATAGTAAACTATGCACACTATATTCAAGGGATATTCAGACCAGCTAATTTGAGCTCCTTCTAATAGCACATGAAATCTGCCATGACTATTAGAATCAGTTCATATATCCCCTTTGCATCCTTAGATGATGTCTTTACCAGCACAAGGGCAGCATTTTCAGAAGTCCTCACTACTACCAATGGATCTACTAAAAAAATTCACATCTATGTCACTGGTAAGTCATTTGCCTTTTTTTTTATTTTATATTTTGTTCAGTCAACAAATATTCATGGAGTACCTACTACTTACTAAGCATGGTAGATATATAGTGAAAACACTGGCTTCCTGAAAATTACAATCTATCAGATAGTATATATAATAAACAGTAATCATACAATTAAATTTATTTGTGACAAGTACTATAAGATATTTATAGGATCTAAAAGAAAGACCTGATTTTAAGTGGAAATCAGAAAAGGACTCTCTGAGGATCTGATATTTAAATTAAAATATAAAAACTGAATAAGAATTAGCCAGGTTTAAAAAAAAGCAAGGAACATTTCAGGCCTGTGAAAATATAGTCTGAGAAATAGATCATTGGAACAAAGGGTACATGTGTAATTCAAAGAATAAAATTTTGTCAGTGAAAAATTTAGCCCCTTATTTTATATTATAAAAGAAAACAAGAGATTCAATGAAGTTAGCATTCTCCCAAGGCAGATCGTGATTGTAAGTTCAGAGGCAGAAGTGCAGGATATTGGGCAGGAAGCAATCAATTAACATGTGCCAATAATCAACTCCAGGAGTGTTTACTTGGCTAGTGAACTCTCCACCTGGGTACTTGCTTTTTCATATCAAAGTTGTACAGACCTCAGATCACTGGAGCATCATTCTGAACATATCATGGCAACAAGAGCTACAAATTGAGGCACTACCAATATTTTAAGATATCAGCCACTTAAACAACTCTGTAATTTAGAGATGAATCAAGATTTGAGCTTTGCTTTTCCACTGAAAAGCAATGAAGGCTATGGTTTCATTTTCTGTATTTGATTGGAAGGTAATTTGTAGGCATTGATGTAAGACCTAATTAAAACCTTTTGTTCTTTTATTTCTCTAAAGCTTTAGAGGTGAAATGTTACATTCCACTATATTACCAGTGTAGAGCCTGGTGAATTCTGACTTGACTAAAATAGTACTTTGTCCAGTCCTGAGTGGACCATCTGTGTAATTGTTTCTTTTGAAATCATGCTACTCCAGAGGTTTAAACTACTGTGAACTCTCCAGCCATCAGTATATACAATATATCACTTAGTCATGTATTGTAGGAGGACATGCCCTTGCCAGGAAACCTGAGTGTCAACTTTGACAAGGTTGAGGTTAAGGTGACCTTGAAGCCTTGGCTGTGCGTTCTATAAAAAGGAAAAATCTTCAGCTCTGTTAACCAGTGCTAGCTGATAACATTGTTGTAGAATCCCAAATTCAAGTTCATGTGCCCGATGCACAGCTAAAGCCAAACTGTGACACCGATGCTTGGAGTTAAAGTTTTCTTCAATTTGGCCAAAGTAAAAAGATAGGAGAGGAAATCCCTCAGATCTGCCTTGTCACAGTGGTGAAGTAGTGAGCAGGGTGGAAGACAGGTAGGGGGAAGTCTGTGTCTCAGATAACACCTTGAGTAACCAGACTTCTGGGCCTCAGCAGCTAGCTGCAATTTTTTCAGGAGTCTTCATTCTTTCTGCAAAACAAACTCAGGAGATTGTTCTCTTAATTCTGGAGTTACTGATCTCCTCCTGATTGACAAAGAAACAGTGCATCAGCTGTTAATAACTGCTGTGAGAACAAGGGATATTGGGCAGGAAGCAAGCGAATAACATGTGCCAATAACCAAGGCACTAGTCCAATACTGTATTATTTCAGTCATTAAAAATGCTGGGGTAATAAATCTCAAGGGGCCCAGCTACAATGACTCACAGATATAGTTCAAGCAACCTAAAAGACAGAAAATATTTTGTAGCTAATCTTAGGCCATTTATTTGGAGTTATTAAAAAAAGTTTTGGTAACTAATATTTTAAATCTAGTCCTTTAGAATTCATGTTTTGAGGCTTAGTGCCTATAGCACAGAGGTTGCGGCGCCAGCCACATACACTGAGGGTGGCAAGTTTGAAACCTGCCCTAGCCAGCTAAACCACCGCAACAAAAAAATAACCCGGCGTTGTGTCCGCTGCCTATAGTCCCAGTTACTTGGGAGGCTGAGGCAAGAGAATCACTTAAGCCCAAGAGTTGGAGGTTGCTGAGAGCTGTGACGCCACGACACTCTACCAAAGGCCACATAGTGAGATTCTGTCTCAAAAAAAAGAAAGAAAAAAGAATTCATGTTTTGAGATTTTGCTTTTTCTCAAAAACAGTGTAATAAAAAGTGGGCAATAGAAGAAATTAAAAGCCTGTATCTACCCATAAGCAGTTTATTATCTAGTTGAAAGAATGAAAGAAAACCAATCTTTTTGCCTAAATGATCTAAATAATCTAAAGACCTGTTTATAATCTATAAGGAATTTGACTGGAATGTTGTTAGAAATAATAAAAGCTTGAGAGACTTAACCATCTAACATTATGGAACAATTCAATAAACTGTGGTAGGTCCATTGAACTATGCAGTCATTTAATGAAATAAGGTAAATCTCTCTACATGCTATGGAAAGTATACCAAGAATTTTGTTTGTTTGTTTTAAGAAAGAGAAGTAAGAGACAGAATAGCAGGTACAGCACGCCCCCATTTGTAATAAAAGAGATCTATAGTCATGATATACACGTGCGCCTATACAGTCATACAAAATTTCTAGTAGGATACATAATTGATTTGTTAAAAGTTACTGCCTTTTGTGTGGGTGAGAAGGCAGAGACACCACCCCAGAGTGTGATTATAGCCAATGAGCATGCCTCTGGCCCTTGAAGAAATTGTGTTTCACAGGTAGGAGAAATGGTTCAACTAATCCTGTTTTCCAGATGCCAAAGTTTGGCATTAAAGTTCATCTCTCTTTATGCCTTTTTCAGGGGTTGTGAAAAAGCCCAAGGACGGGATGTCCTGGCCAGTGATTGTGGCAGCTTTACTCTTTCCCTGCATGGTACTGTTTGGTCTTGGAGTGAGAAAATGGTGTCAATATCAAAAAGAAATGTGAGTATGATACTGAAATTGGTAGAAACTGAGAAGTTTTCATTCCAAAATATTTATCAGTACAGTATAGTATTAGTATATGGAACTCAACCTAGTATATTATTATTGTAACTGTACTGATAAATATATGATTGTACTAATAATATTTCTGTGAGAAAATAAAAGCTCACAGACGCTCAGAGAGGCTAGATAGCTTTTCCAGCCTCATGCAGCCAGGTTAGATGCATAGCTCCTAACTTTGCATCCTTTCTGCATTGGCCTGGTCCAGCTGAAACACTCATCGGGTGGAGCGTGTCCATGGGCATGAAATGGAAACTGAGCTTTGCCTTAACTCAAGACTAAAATGGATTTTTTTTTCTTTGAATCTTCATTATTTTCTCATTTCCATGCATCTTTGGACCACCTGAGCTCAGCTGGGCCTAGATGCTCAAGTGTGAAATTGAATGAGAAAGATAATTTTAAGAGATTTCTGGCTGCCTTTTATCACAGTGGGCTTTTACTGCCCTTTGCCTTTCTCCCCTCTGAGCAGAAAAGTAAGATTTTGTGGGGTTACTGTTTTTGTTTCTTTGTTTTACTGAAATGTTTTCCAAAACTCTTCTTCAACCAACAGTCTGAGATGGCATTTAAGGTTAAGCCTCACTTTTCTGACTTGATATTTTGAATCAGCCTGGATAAGGTCATAATTGGAGGATCCCCCATACACAGGAGTTCATTTTCCTCATATCTTACTACCAAGATAGCATTGAGCGTGGTACTATATAAGCCTTCACAGAGCGTCCTTGAAGACTCTAGAACCATGTGCTTGGAGTGCTTCATGGTGAATAAAACACTAAACCAATAGTTGGAAATCTTGGGATCTAATCCAAGGATTGAGTCTTGGCCACCACATGACTTTGAGAAATGTATAACTTTTCTAAAAATCAAAAGTGCAATTTTTTTAGAATTACGCAAGTCTTCATGAAAGTTTTCAATATTGGGTAATAGGTATTGAATATCTTTTCATGAAAATTAGCAAGTATCTAAAAATCTGGATTTTTTTTATTGTTCTGTATTCAAATGCCTAAGTCATAAAGAGATGAAAAGAACCCCCCAACACACATATACACATGAAGATGCTGTGAACTGCCAGGGCATGGAGGTGTTTGAGTGACGAACATAAATGATGCTCACAGATTTATTTCTGTTTCCCACTATAAAGATATCTGGAGTATTTGTACAGCTAAATCCTACACTGACTTGGCTTCTCTGTGCATTTCAGACTAAGAGATTAGTTGTGCTAACATAAAATAGTGCTTTGTTCAGAGATGACATTACCAGGGTTCAGTGATTCAAAAAAAAGGGATTTAAGTTTTATGCAGCCAGTACTCAGGCTGGAGAAGAGCTTTACTTTCCACCTCTACCTTATCCCCATGGTACCTAGCAAGCCTGTGGGTAAAGACCAGGGAGAGGGTTAGCAGAGGAACTATTGAAAAGATGCAATCTTAAGTCCCAGAATTTTAAGATTTTTGTCCCGGTAGCAATGTTTTAATCCACGTAAGAGAAACATCCCTTCTACATGTACATAGTAGGAGGCAGTTGCCATTGAAAAGACCAGGCTTTCAAGTCTTTCAAGGTTAAAAGACTTGAATTATGGCAGGGTGTGTCGCTCACACCTATAATCCTAGCACTCTCACAGGCCAAGGCGGGTGGATCATTTGACCTCAGGAGTTGGAGAGAGACCAGCCTGAGCAAGAGTGAGACCCCCATCTCTACTAAAAATAGAAAAACTAGCCAGGCACTGTGGTAGGTGCCTTTAGTCCCTGCTATTTGGGAGGCTGAGGCAAGAGGATCACTTGAGCCCAAGAGTTTGAGGTTGCTGTGGTGCCACTCACAGCATGAGATTGTGTCTCAAAAACCAAAAAAAAAAAAAAAAAGAGAGATTTGAAGTACTGGTCTGGTCTGGTTCTCCTAAGTAAGAAGTTAAAAACCTCTGAACCTCAGTTTTAGCTGTATAATGATGACAATGATGCTCCATTCCTATATATAAAATAAACAATGTTATGATGAAAGTTTTTTGCAAATTATAAAGCACCACAAAAATATTCATTAATTATATGATTATGATACTCAAATGACTGGTAAAACTAACAAGCAGAGGGTTAAGCCAGCAAAAAATTCTGAAAGAACCGAGAGGGTGTGTCTCTTTCTCACCTGTCTGTCCTGTAAGTAAAACAAACAAACAAATAAACAAAAAGAGTGTGAAGGAAAGAATATGACTCCCTCACATTCTTAGCACTGACAAAACAATGTTTTATTCCTAGCATGGAAAGACCCCCACCTTTCAAGCCACCGCCACCTCCCATCAAGTACACTTGCATTCAAGAGCCCATGGGAAGTGATCTGCCTTGTCATGAGATGGAGACGCTCTAGTCCTGTCAGACGTTACCACCCAGCAGAACTCGGTTGGAATTCTATTGAGAAAGTAGATATTGTGCCTTATTCATATAATTTGCCTTCAGCCAAGCCTCTGCTGCAGCTGACATGGACGTGACAAGTGAATGAATTGTCTTCTCAGCAACTTGCCCTCTTTCATCTGCATATGCCTGAAATTTAAACAAGAGTAAAAGAATATGTTATGCTCCTACCCAAGGCCATCTGCAGGGGGTTTCTTGCTTATGTAAGTGGTGCCCATTAAGCTGTGGTCATTAAAAAAATAAAGACTTCTTTCATTGTTCACTTTAATTCTCTGATTGATGAGACAACTATGGTTGCCAGCATATGGCTATACTAGAGCCTCTTCTTTTGGTCATGTGCCAACATTTTAAACTATTTGCCAAAATTATCATAATCCTAGAGCATGGTTGCCTTCCCTAAGAAAACTGTAAGTAGAAACTGTGAAAGTTCTACCATGAGTTCCAAGTAATACAGAAGTGTGGCTAGTCTTCATACTGAAATTCTATTGTTTATTTTCACTGAAGGAGAATAGAATATCTTTCACAAGAACTACATTCGCAGGCAGCACCTGTGGCTCAGTGGGTAGGGTGCTGGCCCCATATGGTGGTGGGTTTGAACCAGGCCCCAAACTGCAACAAGAAACAGCCTGGTGTTATGGTGGGTGCCTGTAGTCCCAGCTACTTGGGAGGCTGAGGCAAGAGAATTGCCTAAGCCCAGGAGTTGGAGGTTGGTGTGATCTGTGACACCACATCACTCTACTGAGGGCGATTAAAAAAAAAAAGAACTACATTTGCACCCTTCACCCCTCCTCCCATCTGCCCAGGCTCCTGCCACATGGGCAAAGATGAGGAAAAATCAGAGAGTTAACTAGCCAAAACCAAGTAGTTTACTAACCTTTAAATTACATGAGCTAAATAAAAGTCTCAGCTTTGCCTGTCTATGTGAGTGTCTGTGTGTGCAAGCCCACATGAGCATCTCACTGGTACCGAGCTATTATGTAAGAAAAAAAGGCAGCCTAACCCCAATCCAACCCATTTCATTTCAGTTATTTTCTTATTTGTCTGGGGACTTTCCTGTTCATCCAATCTGCCTGTTTTGATCTCTTCTGAAACAGCTAAAGAGCCTCCAATCAGACTAGCACTGATGAATTAGCCCTGCTCCTACCAATCCTTTGCATAACAGCTCAAGCAGACAGTAGAGGTGACAAAAAGAGACCTAGTCAGCCAGACATGCTCTGTATTCAGCAACAGTTTGTGAGTGCATAAATTTGGATCCCTCTTGTCCCCCTAACCCTTCCTGCTCTACCTCCCCCAGGAGGAAAGAACAGATGCTGTTGACAGATGTAATGATAGGTAAATTCTGTGTGGACTTTATTCCCAGAAGCAACCTTTAGTTCAGTTGCAGTGTATCTATCCCCATTTGTACATGAGAATAACTTGGAGAGTTTGTCTTTTTTAAAAAGATTGTGGCTGTCCCACTCCAGTTCAATTAAAGCAGAATCTCTGGATAGTGAAGCACAGACATCAGTACTGTTAGATGATTGATGGTTCAGACAAAGTCGGGAACTGCTGAACCAGTGCAAGTCCCTTCCTACAGATCAGAATCTTGGGTAGGTGCTTACGTCTTCTGAGACCAGTCTGCAAATGACCCCCAACGATTCTTGCCTCCTGCTATTTACACCTTTATATGTCCCCCTCATAATGAAAAAAGATGGTTCGTGTGACACAGACCCAAGATTAGGGTGAAGTAAGAAATTCCCCTAGAGTAAAAAATTTAAGGAGGTATTCACACTCAGGGTTAGACACTTGCATGTTCTTGAGGGTGAGTGCCAGTTCCATCCCTGATCTAGCAAATTAGATACTATGGAAATGACACACACTGGGTCATAATATACAATGTAGCTTCTACTTTTATCGCTCTTCGGTCACCTGCTCTGGGGAAAGTCCACTGTCTATGAGGACACCCAGGTAGCTCTATCTAGAGGTTCACCTGTCAAGGAACTAAAACTTCCTGTTAACAAGCATCAGCTTTGCCATCCATGTATGCAAGCCATATTGGAAGCGGATCCTGCAGCCCCTGATCAAGTCTTCAGATCACTGTAACCTCTGCTGATTTTTGACTGGGACTCCCAAGAGCCCAAACCACCCACCTAAGTCTTTTCTAAATGACCCACAAATACTGCAAGATAATAATGTTTATTGTTTATCAATAACAACCACCCTTCGTGTATATTGCTGTTTTCATTTAATACAACTTAATCAGCAGTAATTTGTGTAAAAGGTACTATAGTTTTAGTTCACTGTGTCATCAGGATATGTGAATACAAGTAGAGGAACTGAAGTAAAATGTGGCAGAAGTAGAGATGTTTAGTTCGTTTAACGGAAGAGACTTTTTACAATACAAGGTAAGTTGTGTGATTTTTGAATCTAACAAATGACAAGAGTTGCACAATGTATTTATATTAGCTCCTCTTCAAAGTATATACTTTTAATCTTATAAATAAGTTCTGGTCAGCGTTTGCAAATTTATCTACTCTTTGAATAGAGTAGTTGCTTACCCATGGAAGGATGCTCAGTCAGTGGTCCAGAGAAACTTTTCATAAACCTTGAAAATAGAGGGGCACCAGGTGCCTTTTAGATAGTGCTGTGATCTTGAGATCATTCATTTGACTAAAATGACAGTTTCACCCGCACCTTAAATTGTGTGCAGGTAAATGTATTGAGCCTGTCTCAACCCCTTTATCTAGAAGTGGATTTAGTCCTGTCCCATGGGAGATGTAACAATACTAGACTTTAATCCCTAAGGTTTCTGCATGTCATCACCACCTCCATTTCACTCATACATAAGCATTTTCATCACTCATTTCCAAAGCCACATGTTAGATAACACTGTTATTCATAGGTATTCACTTCTTCACCCACCTGCACCATGGACACACCTTGACTTTTGGCTTGACCATGAGACCTGTTTGGGGCAATGGAATACCATGGGAATGACTATTCCAAAACTTGAAGAGTGCTCATATGATTTGACTCACTCTCTTGTTCTCTACCACTGTCATGAGAACACTTTCAGGCTAGCTTATTAATGCTAAAAAGAAGATGAAGGACTCATGAGGTAGAATAGAACCACCCAAGCAAGGCTCAGCCTGTATTAGCAGATCCTTGGTCTACCTCAATCAGTGCCTAAGTTCAACACTGTTGTATGCCACTGAAATTATGTGATTGTTACACAGCATTATTGTAGCAATAGTTAACCTGTACACATAGGTTCGGAGGTAGGCATATTTTAGCTCATAAGCAAGTCCCTAGGCTTAAAGATAAATGTATACTTTAGTCTAAAAAAGCTTTTCCTTTGGTTTGGCATGAGTTTTGTTTTAACTAAATAAGACATGGTTGTCTTCATCAAATTAACTTTGCATTATAAGTCTTTAAAATCACAGAACATTTGACTAGGATAGGTATTAAAGATGATTTTACAAATAAGGGGTTAAAGGCACTGTAAAATTGACTTGCCCAAGGTCACACAATTAGACATGGTAGAACCCAAATGATGACCCAGCTCTCTGATTTCCAGTCTAGGGTATGATCAATCTCTAAATGCTTTGGAATCTTCTTTGGCTATAGAGGAGCTATTTTGTGTGCATTTAAGTAAACATTGATTTTTTTTTTTAATTCATAGGAAGTATATTCTAAATTCAGTGACAGAAAACAAAGAAAAATAGAAATAATATATCCCTGGTGATGAGATGGCCTAGAAAGTGAAAAAATAAAAATAAAAAGAGAATAAGACCAGAAACTAAAAGGAAAGGTTAGAGAAACTTACCAAGACCAGAGATGATGAAAAGGATGCCATCTCTGAGGTTCTGAGCAGGGGGGAAGGTTCTTAAGCAAAGCCCTCATGGTGACCTGACTTAGGAAAGTGGCTTTGGCTTGACGCTGAAGGTCAAATCTGCAGAAATATAGAGCCATTACTCTCTCTGAGATAAGGGCTGAAATACATAGGCTAATTGAGTTTAGGACAACAACCATGACTGCCAACCAGCTAAAGGATAGGTGTCCTGCAGAAAGAGCTGAAATAATGAGTGAAAGTGACAGTAACTGGAGAAATGGGCCATTGTTCTAGTCAGAGTTGTACGGTGAGATGGTGAAAGCAAGAGAGTAAATTTCTCAGATCCTGCAATGGGGCCCTTTGGTGGATTTCCTGGATTGCTAACAAAGGGTCCCCACTGCATCCAGAAGACTTGACCAGAGAGCAGAAGAATATGACCTTAATCAAAGTCAGAGTTAAGGAACACTTTCAGAATTATTCTTAAACTGTGCATCTGTGATAGTCTTGACATTGTATCAATTAACATAGGAATGGGAATAATAGAATCTTTTTCTACCCAGATAGCATCTTTGTACCCTTCAATCTCTGTTACAGGCTTTGCCTGTTTTGCTCATTTTGATTCCTCACGTTTTCTCAAAGGTTCTGTGGGATTGATAGGGAGGGATACTAAGGATATTAAAGAGGAAGAGCAACAAACTCAGTATCATAACATAAAGAAGAGAACATGGAGGGCGGCACACCCAGGTATTGTTGCTCAGTGTCAGAAACTTGTGTACATTTGCCCTGAGTTGTCAGACTATTCCCCATTTACAGTCCAAAGAAGACATAAGACCACATAAAACTGACTGCAGTGTTATGCAATTCAGCTATCACCAAAAAATACTCAAAAGAGCTGGGAAGGCAGGAGGGAGAAAACAGAACAACAGTTACATGTACTCTGTAGAGAAATTTGACAGTGGACCTGGTAAGCTGAGAACCGAGCAAGGAGTTAACCCCTGTTATGCATTTGTTCCCTTTAAAATGTACGTATCTGTTAAGAATAAATGGGGAGATGAGTAGAGATCTAAGCATTCCATGTATGGTACAACCGTTTGTGTACCACTAGTTTGGAATAAGCATTATTCCACTCTTAGAGGTAATTGGGTTGCATTGGATTTTTCCTACATATTAAAGCTGTTGCACTGATTCAAAGGGACATGCTTTGATGACTAACAGATCAGAATCTAACATAATTACAAATAGGAATTGATTTTAATTTTGTGACTGGTTAATAGAAAAGTACAACCAGCACTTTTCCTGAATACCTCTTCTGGGTGGCCATTTTAAGGTTTGTAGATTCCACACCCGAAAATTATCTATGAACTACTTCTTGCCTTCAGTAAATATAAAGTCCAATGGGCAAATAAGTTCAGTAAATATAAGTTCAATGGGCAAATTAAACAAATAAATACAGTACAGTGTGATACATATGAAAATAAAATTATGTACAAAGAAGAGAAAATAATAAAGGTATTGTATCATAGACAGCACATGAGAAATGTTTTTAAAAGGCTTCAGAGAGGAAGCTATCATTAGCAGCAAGGGCATTGAAGCAGAGACCCTGATATCTCAGACACAATGATGGGAATTAAAATTATTTACCTAGGGATTACAGCAGGAATGCAAGAAGGATTTGATGATAGAAAAATGCTTAATAAAAATAAATCAAAAACAACAAAAAGAAAACAAAAGCCAAAAATAGAAATAAAAAAGAAAAACAAACAAAAAAAAAAGCCAAAAATAGAAATAAAAAAGAAAATTGCTTCATAGAATTCATCATTAAATAGGACTAAAGATTAGCATAGGATTGATCTCCATAGTTGCTTGAAAAGCCTTTGGCAAAATTCAATACCCATTCATAATAAAAACTTTTGAGAAAATACATAGGGTTTCCATAAAGTTCGTGTGCAATTAACATAGACACACACACATATATATAGATAACATATGTATGCATATATATATAAAATATGTGCATGCATGTCTATATATTCTATATATAGCTATATTTATAGATATAAATATATACACGTACAGGTGGAGACCAGCCTGAACATGAGTGAAACTCCATCTCTACTAAAAATAGAAAACCTAGCCAGGCATTGTGGCAGGTGCCTATAGTCCTGGCTGTTTGGGAGGCTGAAGCAAGGGGATTTCTTGAGCCCAATAGTTTGAATGAGTTTGCTGTGCAATATGATGCCATGGCACTCTACCCAGGGCAACAGCATGAAACTCTATCTAAAATAAAAGAAAGCAAAATAAAACAAACAATATCAAACTGTATATACACAAGGTTATTCTTGGCATCAATATTTGCAATGTATTAGAAAAATACCTGTGCAAACATAGGAGATTGGTTAAATAAACGATGACAAATATACAAAATAGAATAATGCACAGCTATAAAATTAAGAAAGAATATCACTATCAACTGATAAAAGTGATTTCTAGGAGACATTATTAAGTAAAAAAGGCAAAGTGCAAAGAGCATCTACTATGCTACCTCTATGTATAAAAGAAGAAAAATAAGAAATAAAATGTAATGTCATATGTACCTATTTTTACAAGAAGAAACATAGTAAAGATGAATCAAGAAATAGTGTGCTTCAGGCCAGGAGTCTGAGACTAGCTGGTACAACATAACAAGACCCCATCTCTACAAAAATATAATTTTAAAATTTACCTAGGCATGGTGGCATAAGCCTGTAGTTCCAGCTACTTGGGAGGCTGAGGCAGGAGGATCACAGCTTAGGAGTTTGATGTTACAGTGAGCTATGCACCACTGCAGCACTATACACCACTGCACTCTAGCCTAGGTGACAAAGTGAGATCCTGTCTCAAAAGAAGAAAAGAAAAATAAACAAAAGGGCTCAGCGTCTGTAGCCCACTGGTTACAGCACAGAGCCACATACACCAAAGCTGGCAGGTTCAAACCTGGCCCAGGCCAGCTAAGCAACAATGACAACTGCAACAAAAAACAGCCAGGGGTTGTGGCAGGTGTCTATAGTCCCAGCTACTTGGGAGTCTGAGGCAAGAGAATCACTTAAGCCCAAGAGTTTGAGGTTGCTGTGAGCTGTGACACCACAGCACTCTACTGAGGGTAATGTAGTGAGACTCTGTCTCAAAAATAAATAAATAAATAAAACTAAAAAATAAAAGAAACAGGGGAATCGATTATCTATAAGGATTGGGGTGGAACAGGGTAGAAGAGATTTGGGGAAAAGTGATTTCTATGTATACCTTTCTGTATAATTTTGTCTGAAAAAGTATGCTAATGTCCTACATATTCAAATAATAAAATAAAAAATAAGAATAGGAAAAAACTGAAAGCAAAGTGAAACAGATGAAACCATTTGTATTTCAAATAAATAGCATAATTGCATTGAGTGAGAAAAATGAAAGAAAAAAATCTAAGTTTTTTCTTAACCAAATATGAGCTTAGATTGTTTTTTTTTGTTGAACAATATTGCTGAGTGGCATTCATTATTGTTGTTGCCTGTTTTTGATGCCATATGATGATAATTCTAATGGTCATTCCAAAAGAAGAGTTCTAAAATTGCTTTGAAGTGTGCCTAGGTGCTGGCATTGGTGTATAGTTTCCCAAGGGGAGTACTTCAAAGGCGACCACAGCAATACTCAGCAAAGAGGTTTGTAACTCTTTCTCTAGGATGAGTTCACAAACCATTGTCATACCTTGCATATGAAAACGGATTAAAATATCTAACTCTAGACTGAATCCTGTACTAGAGGGAGAAAAAGGCTGTAAAAGATGTTATTAGACTAGCTGACAAAACTGGAACATGGGCAGAAGACTAGATAAAAGTATTTAAACGCTACTGTGGCTATGTAAGAGAATTTCCTATTCTTAAGAAATAGACACTGAAAAAAAAAAGTAGAGAAACAGTTAGCAGTAGAGGGCCATGATACATGTAACTTGCCCTCAGCTGGGGGTTTATGCGTGTACACACATTTACATAGATGCACACACGCACAAGGCACACAGGCATGCATATGCATACACAGATGGACACAGATGACGAAGTAAAGAAAATTGTTAAAGACAGATGAATCTAGGTAAAGGGAACATATGTCTGCTGTTTCTACTTTTGCAAACATTTAAGTTTGAAATTATTTCCAAATGGGGCAGCACCTGCGGGTCAAAAGAATAGGACGCTGGCCCCATATGCCGGAGGTGGCAGGTTCAAACCCAGCCCCAATCAAAAATTGCAAAAAAAAAAATATTTCCAAGTAGAAAGGTTAAATAAAAAGTGCTTAGGCAAGACCCTAATAAAAGATGCTTAATTTGACTCCAAACCAGCCTATCTTTCCAACACTGCAGCCTTTCTATGGTATGACAAAATCCAAAAATCTGTTTCTTTGGGGGGAGTTTTCTTTCTCTTTTCTCTTAGTATTGTTTAATATGAAAGTTCAGGAAAAAACACGCTCACACACATACACAAGGATTCATCCTGCAAGTTAACTGTTTCTGTTTCATTTCTGGGTCTTACATTGCCCTGGGTATTGGCCTGGATCCACCAAAACTTCAATCAATTTTTTTTTTTCTGAAGGAAATGAATGCAGCCCTTTGATTTTCTCAAAATTCCAGGGCAGACTCATCCTCTCACCATAAAACCATTTCATATCAAAGGAGACTAAGCTGTGTTTCTCTAGATTTCACTCAAGTGAGAGACTTTAGTTCTTCTTCCAAACCCTTGGGCAGTGGTTTGTTTTTGAGGGTTTTTATTTATTTATTTATTTATTTTTGCCACTTTAGTATAATCTGTAGAAACTGTTCAAGGTTTACAGCAGCCCCTGGGGCAAGACCTTACACACATGGCAGTAGCAGGTGCAGTCTCCTGTTCAGAATTCCTACTGAGGGCTCCCCAAGTAGGAGCTGTGACAGAAAGAATGTGCAAGCAATATAAAGGCTTTATTAGAGAACTACTCCAAAACCACCACCTCAGCCTTAGTGGGAAGCAGCATGATTTTAGAGTGTCAGCCCCATATATATGGGGTAGTCCCAGTTCCAACAAAAAAAAAGTCAAAAATTTGGGTAAGGAAGATAATAAAGAAGAGAGGGGGCTCAGCGTCTGTAGCTCAAGCGGCTAAGTCACCAGCCACATACACCGGAGATGGCAAGTTCGAATCTGGCCTGGACTGCCAAACAACAATGACAACTATAACCAAAAAAAAATAGCTGGGTGTCGTGGCAGGCGCCTGTAGTCCCAGCTACTTAGGAGGCTAAGGCAAGAGGATTGCATAAGCCCAAGACATGGAGGGTTTTGTGAGCTGTGATATCACAGCACTCTACTCAGGGCAACAGCTTGAGACTCTGTCTCCAAAAAAAAAAAAAAGAAGAAGAAGAAGAAGAAGAAGAGAGGGAGGAAGGGCTTAATTGTGTAAAAGTAAAAGCTATCTTTTCCCAGTTGTCAAAGGGAAAAAACAGACAAGGTTAGAGAGAACATAAAACTCACATAGTTCAATCTTCAAGCATCATGTGCTCTGATTCTTCTACCACATTACTGTCTTATTTGTGCCAAGTTTGGCTCAGACACTTCCAGTCTTAGGAATTCACTTCCTCCTCTACATCACTATATTGCCTAACTCTGAATTCTAGAACATTCTTTTATATAGTTGGCTGGAATAGAAAGATGTGTGGCATAAACTTTACTTTCTCTTTTACTTCTTCTACTCAAAGGAAGAAAAAACTGAGGGTGCAGATGATGCTAAAACAATCTGTGACTTCCTCCATGACTAGCTTCAGTGGTTGAGGAAGGGTGAAACAGAACAGGCAGGTAAGTTGGAGGAGTAGCTACAGAGACTTAAGCACATCAGAATCCTTTGAAATCTACATGGTCAAAAGGCCCAGGAACATATTAAGGGCTTCTGACTATAACCTAACATTCAGAGAGAGTTCATCAGGAAAAAACACTGAAGATTCCTTATTTATATTTAAGTTGAAATGTATTTTCTTTGTTTAAAAAAATAATTACTCAGCCAGGTGTGGTAGCTCATACCTGTAACTCTAACACTCTGGGAGGCCGAGGAGGGTGGATCGCTTGAGGTCACAGGTTCAAGATCAGCCTGAGCAAAAGTGAAACTCTATTTCTACTAAAAATGAAAAACTGAGGCAAGAGGATCACCTGGGCCCAAGAATTTGAGGTTGCTGTGAGCTATGATGCCATAGTACTCTACCGAGGGCGACTATCTCAAAAAACCAACTCTATCTAAAAAAAAAAAAAAAAAAAAAAAAAACCCAACTTATGTCAGAGTTGTGTGCACAAACTCATAATTTTAATATTAAAAAAGTTGGGAGAGAATAATCATCTCTATTCTCAGTTACCCTGATATTCCCTCCATGGAGGATGTGATATGCTACTTTCAATTGAAGTGGAACCCAAAATACAGATCCAGCTGGTTTATTGTATTATTTAAGTTCTTTATTTTCTCACTTATCTATCCATTATTGAAAGTGCGATATTGAACTCTCAACAATTGTTGTAGAAATGTATTTCTCTGTTCAATTATATAATTATATAATTTTTTGCTTCATATATTTTGATGATCCATCATTAGGTAAATAAACACTTACAATTATTAAAAAAGAAAAAAGGAATGCATTCCTTTTTAAGCTTAATAATATCATTTTCTAAATGATAACAAAAGCACAGAGGTCATTTTAATTGTGACTGAAGTTCAAGTGATTACTAATGTACACCTTAGTATAATAAAGTTTCCTAATAATGGATGTCATTTTTATAATTCCAGGCCCCTTGGCGTGCGGTATTCCCGGGGGAAGGGGAGAGGAGGAAAGGACGGCAGAATAGTTGGTTTTCCTGCCAGTTATTCTCTAATTGCACACATTTATATTTAACAATAGTAAGAATTATTTTATTTACTTGGCCATTCTACCTTTCCTCTTTGTCTTTTTAAAGAGAAATTTTTTGACATTCCAAAGCCTGAGCTCAAACATTTGAAACAAAAATCCCCCCACAGAGCTTAAAGGAAAGAAAAAAGGTGCCATTCCCCAGAGGATCTGATTCAGTGGAGTTGGCCTTTAACCTTGGAGTTTGTATTTTGCATAAACTCTCAGTTTTTCTTGGTGTCATTGATCTGTAGACATTTTTAGGGTAATTGAAACTGAAAGGTAATTTTCTATGTTCCTGAAGTGAGCACTTAGTACCAGCAGGTGGCTCTATAACATCTTAAATCAGGAATTTTTTTTTTTTTTTTTTTTTTTTTTTTTTTTTTTTGCAGCTAACTAGCTAGCTAGCTGGAAAACAAACGCTCCGAGACCTTCATAGTCTCTCAGTTACCTTTTGGGAGGTAAGAGGGGGATTAGGACAAAGGATTGAAAGAGGGTGCAGAAATATGCTGTGGTAAAAGGAATAAGTGAGTATTAAAACACATTTTACAATCAACACTTGGTAGTAGCTCCTCTCAAAGTATTACAATGTAGTATTAAGTAAGTTGTTGTTGAAGGAAATTTTCTTTGAAGTACAGCACAAAAACTTAATATCCAATAAATGTAAAAGCCATAGAGGTTCTTAAGGTCTTCCTGAACAATGAACT
Source organism: Otolemur garnettii (assembly GCF_000181295.1). Taxonomy (NCBI): domain Eukaryota; kingdom Metazoa; phylum Chordata; class Mammalia; order Primates; family Galagidae; genus Otolemur; species Otolemur garnettii. The sequence continues at coordinate 1,265,096 of NW_003852517.1, forward strand.
TCCGAATCTGGAGAAACTCTCTTAATGCCAGTCACCGCCAACGTTCACTTTTGTCTCGTTATGAGATCCCAGCTGTGCACCCTGACTGCCAAGTGGGCTAAAGGTAACATTGGTATTACTATGTCCTATGTAAGCTGCTGCTTCTCTGAAACCCAGTGTTTCAAGGGCACAGCACCTAGGTATAATCAAGGATGTGTCATAATAACTGACAAAACAATGGTCTCTGGCTCTACCCCGATCAACAAACTAAGCAGATCCCAATCTCGTGACTCTGCCTTCTGATGTCAGGAATATGTGGGGTGTATCATGTGTTCACCAGACGGCGGGCCTCGGCACTTCTCTTTCCTTGGAGCTCCTGAGGTCCCCAGCTGCTGCAATGATGTCACTCTTCCTGGAGGAATTGCTGCTGCTGTCATCAGGTCCCCAGCACCACCCACCTATGTTGGTGACACTTCTTTCTACTCTGACCCTATCACAGTTTTTGGTTTGAACGGAAAGGAGTCTGGAAATGATGAAGAGTGAACTCTGCTGGTAGGAGGCCACAAAACCAAGCAGGTTACTGTCTATTGCCCCCTGCATTTACTCCTTCCCCACCCATCCCACTTCCCAGACAGACAAAAACAAAACTTGTGAATGAGACATCACTGTGAAATCCAAAGCGTTATATTAACCAACTCACCTCCAGGCAATGTCCTTACACCACACACGTACTTGGTTCCAGATTCCATGTGGGTTCTGCTCTTTTCCCGTCTAGCACACAGCCTGGGTGGTAAAGCTGCACAAGATCTTAGCCCTGGGGGCCAGGCACAGTCCCAGCCCCAACATCACTAGATCAGTATTCTGCCTGGGAGGTGTTTTAGCTGCCTTCAAACAAGTACAATCTGGGCCAGCTTATCCTGTCTTCCAGACCTGTCCAAATGGCAAGCTGTTGAGGTGTTTGCTCTGGGACCCCCACTGTTCCTTATGACATGAATCTGAACAAAAGGAACCATTTCAAAACTATAGACATTGTGACATCTAATGGCATCTCCAAGGAGAAGGCAAAGCTGTAGTCAGTTCTTGAGGAATTCAGTGGAGTCTTCGATCAAGTAATGGAGAAAAAAATCCAGAAAAGAAAACAAAATTTATACATGTATTTCTAAAAATAGGGTTGGCTGTACATAATAAAAATGGATGAATAGTTTGATGAAGCTTTCAAGTGATGAAAACTAATTTTAGAGGTAAGCAAGTTGCCCACTCAGGCCCTAGAATTATAGATCCTTGGAGGCATAGAGGGAAGATGGAGAAGGTTACTACCAGAGTCAAGGAGGCTGCATATTTAGTGTCCGTGTGCTGGGACTTTTGCATGCTGTCTCACTTGCTTCTGCTTAATTGATTTCAGTAATTTACCTGAAAGACTTATTTCCCAACCACTCTCCATTCTGCCATCTTGCTAAAGTACAAGGTGAGTCATTTTACTCCCCTTCTCAAAAACTGCAATGCCCCCCCCTTTGTCAAGAGAAAAAGAAAATTCAAACTCTTTAATATTCTTTGGTTATAAATAGCATTTTCCAGGTTTACAATAATAGGGAGCATATAATGGGAACCCCCTGGCACAGTTATCAAGAGCCTCAGAGTCATAACTGTGCCACTAATTAGCTATGAGATATTGGACAGGGTTATGTAGCCTCTTAGCTTAAATGTCCTTTGTAAAATGAGACTAGCCAGGCATGGTGGCTCACACCTGTAATCCTAGCACTCTGGGAGGCTGAGGCGGGTGGATTGCTGAGCTCACAGGTTTGAGACGAGCCTGAGCCAGAGTGAGACCTCATCTCTAAAAATAGCCAGGCATTGTGGTAGGTGCCTGTAGTCAAGAGAATTGCTTGAGCCCAAGAGTTTGAGATTTCTGTGAATATGACACCACAGCACTCTACCAAGGCTGACAAAGTGAGACTCTGTCTCTAAATAAATAAATAAATAAAAGACTAGTAATAGCGCCTAAATCATTGGAAATTTTTCAGGATTAAATGAGGGCAAATGAGTTCTATTTCCCCCTTCTCCCACATGATACTCTAGCATTCCATTTCTCCTACCCACCATTCATTATCATCACTTTGCTTAGGTTTTCTCAGCTACATAGGCCTCCCCCACGCAAAAACCCTCCATCGATTTTCCATGGGCAGAAACTTTCTCGGAATTCAAGACCTGGCTTGAATGCCACCTCCTTTAATGAAGCATTAAAATGTAGACCTCTTGGGCAGTGCCTGTGGCTCAAAGAGCAGGGTGCCAGCCCCATATCCCAGAGGTGGCGGGTTCAAGCCTGGCCCTGGCCAAAAAAAAAAAAAAAATGTTGATCTCTTTATTGTTTCCTACCTGTGCCTCTGTCTTCCCTTCATTCTGCCTCATATTCCAATTTGTAGTTCACATACTTGACTCTCTTTCCTACTAGATTATATACTGTCTGAGGATCACTTAACCTTTCATTGATTCCTACCACCTACCAGAATGATTTATACATGATAAATACTCTGTTTATAAATAGTCATTAAAATTGACTGGCTTTCAAGTTTCAGTCTTCCCATGAATTGACTCCTCTCTTTCTGATAAATGTCATAATAAAGTATTATAAAAATATTAACTATTCAAATTGTAAATACTAATTTTTATTAAAAAAATTATTTTTCCTAAACATCTGTGGCATAGCAGAAAAATTCCACTGATAATTTGGTTTCTGTTACATAAAATAACAACAAAATTATTCTCTCAGAGATTTCTAGCTGAGATTATTAATGTATAAATTTATTTTTTAATTATAAAAGTGATATAAAAATATTATAAAACCTTGGAAAAGGAAGAAAAGGCAATGTCTATTCCCCACCTATCAAACATGAGCCTGTTCTCTAGGGCCCTGCTACACAAAAGTGTTGTATGAATAAGCAGCTTCAGCATTGGCTGGAGGCCTATTGGAAATGCAGAGTATCTGGCCCATCTCAAACCTATTTAATCAGAATTAGTCTACAAGATCATGACTAACATACATATTAAAGTTTGAAAGGCATTGGTGTAAGGCACTGAACACAGCACTGCATTTCTCTCCTTCTAGCAAATATTTATTGGGCACTGTCTATATGTCAAGGGCTATATTAGATGCTGTGCTTTAATATGTAAGACTTTTTTTAGGACTGATTTGCCTTCCTTTTGGACAGTTTCTTGGACAAATCAAATGGCTGTGAATAAAAAAGCTGCCACTGCTCAGAGATGCAAACATCTCATTCTGGAGTGGTTCCATTTGTCTCACTTTCAAGTTCTCAGTGATACTGCTAGGTCTCTGAAGTTCCATACTTTCATAATATGCTCATTAATAGGTATAAAATGGGGGGAAACATTAAAATTAACATTCCATAGGACAGCTTAAAAAACACATTTTGGCCTCAGCGCCTGTGGCTCAAGTGGCTAAGGCGCCAGCCACATACACCTAAGTGGTGGGTTCAAATCCAGCCCGCCTGCCAAACAACAATGATGGGTACAACCAAAAAATAGCTGGGGGTTGTGGCGGGCACCTGTGGTCCCAGCTACTTGGGAGGCAGAGGCAGAAGACTCGCTTGAGCCCAGGAGTTGGAGGTTGCTCTGAGCTGTGATGCCACAGCACTCTACCCAGGGGGACAGCTTGAGGCTCTGTCTCAAAAAAAAAAAAAATATATATATATATATATATACAAAGCAGACTTGAGAAAAAAGGAATATTGCTGGGATAAAGAGAAATCATAGATAGTGACAGGTCAATTCTCCAATAAAATATACTTCAAAACATACTTATCCATAATAATCTAAAACATAATAATCTAAGGGTTTACCCACCAAACAACAGAGTTTCAACACATTTTGTTTGTTTAGGAAGCTTCAGTAAAGTTTTATCTTTGGCTATTTTAAAATATATATATTTTACAAGTTGAAGGAAGACCAGAAAGGTGATACTTCAGAAATAAATCTTAAGATATTCCTTCTTCACAAAGTGATTTTTCTACGATAGTGAAAGAAAAAACAAGAACTTTGTTTAAACACCTAGTCACATAGTCCCAATACCCTGTGGTATGCTGGAAGGCAAGCAGCACTATACTGAAGGGCCCTTTAAGCATCAGAAGAGACAGGATAAGTATTATACACCTTCTTTCAATTAACTGACAAGTGATACTCCTCTAGACATATATCCCCAAAGGGAAAAAAAAAGAACAATAATAACTAGCTGGTAATATTATGCAGCAAAGTATGTTTAAGTGAATGTTAAGAACAGCCTAGAAGAGGAAACCTTCACAAGATGTTAAAATGGGCTAATGTGCAATAGGAGTTATGTGCATAGAAAGGTGGTGTGAGGTGTACGAGATGAGATGGAGCCATTTGGTGATTACCTGTCAGCTCACCTACACATCTGTATAGAAGCCGTCAGTCTGAGGCCCCTCCAGGGCCATCAAGGTCAGGATGCTTTTCTTAATTTGCCTGTTCCCCACGATATTCCTGTGATTTTCAATGTGCAAAGTCCTCATCTCGGCAGAAACCCCATGATTTTCCACTATGGAAAAGTACCATTGGGCGGCGCCTGTGGCTCAAAGGAGTAGGGCACTGACTCCATATACTGGAGGTGAAGGGTTCAAACCCGGCCCCGGCGGGGGGGAAAAAAAAAAAGTATCATTTGAAAGCACGGGGGGAAAGCAAAAAAAAAAAGAGAAAGAAAGAAAAGAAAAAAGAAAAAGAATGGGTTTGTGTGGCTACAAGTCTCCAGGCTAGAGGGACTTCATTCCTAAATGGAATTTCCAAATAGTGCCATCCCATGACCTGCCCGGCTTCATTTCATGGATTAAAGGAAATCGTATCTGCGATCATCCCTGGCCTGCGGGGGAACTGTAAAGAGCAAACGGGACGAAGATTTTGAAAGAGGGCTCCAAACAACAGGGCAATACAAGTATAAAGAATCATCATTTTCTCCTTTGTTAGACGAGAAGAAGAGCAAGGAACTCCTGCACTGCAGAGCGTAGGTCGATCTTAATTATGTAATGCTTGAAACACAAACCGTTTTTGATGTTGTCATCCAAACCTGTGGTACAGCACCTTTCTCAGCTTTTTTACCGCTCATATTTCTGCTGCTTCTGTGGTTTACGGAAAATGCAGCGCTTTCTATGTAATTGTCACCGAGCGTGCTTGTGTAGGGGAAAGAAGGAAAGAACCAAGCTTATGTGGTTGCGCTGAACATCCGAGCGCACATTGTGTTAAAGGATGGAGGAGAGGCGATCCGAGGACCCGGCGGCCGAAGCCTGCAAGTTTCCCCGACTGCTTTGGCAGCCGCCGCGTCTGTCTACACACAGGAACTCAGGAGTAACGCAGGGAGGGGACTGCGGAGCAGGGGAGGCGTGGGAGCCGGACAGAGGGGCAGCCCAGAGGGCGCCGGCCAATCGCAGCGCGCTTCGCCAGCGGCCAATCACAGGCCGCCTAGCCCGGCAAATCTGCCCGGCAGTGCAGGGCGGGGCTGCCGGAGTCCTGGAGCTGCCGGTTACACTTGTGAGCGCCTTTCAGGAAGCCACAGGGCAAGGGGTGTCTGTGCAGAGAAGCTGGGGGAGTGAGTCGCCGCCTATCAGCCAGCCCAGTGACATATAGAGAGGCATAAATCAGGCCAGAGATGGTGTGCCCTGTCGCGCACATGTGTGTAGTCTGTGGATCCACAGGCTAGTCTGGATGCTGTGTGGTCACCTGTCGTGTGAGTGGTTCCGGGCGTGGCTCCCCCTCGGACGTTCAGTTTCTGTAAGGTTTATCTCTAGGGGCCTACCTTCCCCGGTCTGCAGGGGGAACGTAAGAAGTTTAACGGAGCTGGGACTGAGCAGATTAAGGGAGTGGAGCTCAGGCTGGGCCGGAGAGGGTAGAGACTGCGGGTGCTAGGGGGGTAGGGAACCACCAATTTGCCCCGTCTCCCAGCCAGAAAACCGTTTTAGAAAAACTGTCGCGACAAAGGTGGCTCTGAAATGTCTACAGAGCCTGAGAAGTGATGAGCACTGAGTAGCGCTGGGCTGACACTGGCCAATTTGTTGACAAGAAAGATGCTAGCGTTCAGGAAGGCAAGGAGGAAACTCAGAATGGGGACCATCTGCTCCCCCAACCCCAGCGGGACAAAGACATCATCGGAGGTCTGCAATGCCGACTGGATGGCCTCGCTGCCCCCTCACCTCCACAACCTACCCCTTTCCAATCTGGCAATCCCAGGTATTCTCCTATTCCTACTTCTTCCCACTATGTTTAATTCTGCCATTTTAGTGTTGTTAATGGGTTGGGTTGCTTTTCTATTGTGCTGAGAAATTAATTGTCAGTGACCCCTTTTTATTTCCAAACCAAAAACTTAACACTGAAGCAGCTGCTTTAAAGAGATTAAGTACACTACATCATTGGCAAAGGGATTTATGAGAATGGAAGCACCTCTGGTTTTGCTTGTGATTTTTTTGTTCCGTCGGTTTTGTTTATATTTGATAGCCTCATTCTAAGCATATTATCCTTCTTAATATTGAAGAAGCCAATGTATGTGAGGCATTTCTTGAATCACTTAAAGAAAAAAAAGAGAGAGATCAAGAGTAATGGGTAAAAAGCCTTTAACAATTTTAGATCTGAATCAAAATTAAAACTGAAAAGATATTTCCTTTCTCATTTATCTGACCTTGTATATTTAGAGAAAAAAACAAAAATGAATAAGCATTAGAGAATAGGTTCAGAATCACAACTGAATATAAAGACACATATTTTTGTTGTTGGAACAGCCAGAAATGCAGAATGCAAGCTCTCATCACAGGCAGTCATTAGGTGTGATGAGGTTGTGGTGTTGGAAGCTTTGTCTATATATATACAGGTGTCTGCCTGACTGATCCAGAACCACAGCCTTGAAAAGCCTTGAAACACCTTGAAAGCGCTTCTGCTCCAGCCACTGTGCTAAAACCTCACTGCTGGAGTTTTCATACCTTGACATAATTTGTTGGATGTGCTCCCTTCCTTCCACTCAAAAGGTAGTTGAAGGATGGTTTCTAGGGAAGGCTATTTGGGCAGTGAGCTTGGCCTACTGTACAGAGCAAAGTCCTGTGATGCTGGTATTTGGAAAGCACTCCTAGGAGCTGGGGATGGAATACTGCCAATCCCTTCTCTCACTTGGAAACATAACAATTGAAGTTCGCCCCTGGACTATCAAACTCCCAAGCATTCCTTGGACCAGTCTGTCTTTTTAGTGGCTAAAGTGATGACCTCATGCAAACCCTGATCTTTGCTTTCTATGCGTGAGAAAGAGCAGTGCTGACTTTAAATACAGGCTTTTCTTTCTTCTCCCCTTCTTTTGGAGTTCTTCCAGTTTCATTGTCCTCTAGGCCCTGGTTGCTTTTGAGCAAAGAGAGGCTGCTAAATTTCTTTGTATATATGATAACTTAGGTTTTAAAAGCCATTGATTACAGCCCTTTGGGAAATGCCAGGTGGGCATGCTTCAGAACAGGTCTTTTCTATGTTTAATTGACGCTTGTGGAGTCATCACCAAAATGATGTACGGGCCACTTTGGATATTAGTCATTTGCCTTCAGGCTTTCTAATGGAATTGTTTTGTTGACTGAAATGGCAGGTATATGTGTTTGCAAATAGAATGGCATCTTAGGTAGGCTCTAAATGGCTCTGTCATTTAGGTCATGTGCAGGGTCGGTTGGGGCTTCCTCTTTCCTTGTACTTTACACACCCCAAATTATAGTAAGCAGCTCTGCCAGTGACTTGGCTGTGAATTCTGCATCTGTGACTCCAGACAGGAGCTGGGCATTTGTTCTGTGATCCCTAGTGTATCTCACAGTGACTAGAATTGCTGGGGCAAGGGAGTGGGAAGGTGGGAGCAAATAGCCAGGGCCTGCTGCTACAACTGGAAATTCTATGATTAGCCACAGTGGGAGACACAGGACTTTGTTCACCCAACTTTGTGTAGTCCAGTACTGCCAAGCAAAAAGGAAAATAAATTACCTTGACTATTCAAAAGCGGTTGAAGTCACCACTGTGAAATGCCCTTTTCCCAGGAGTGGAAGGGGCATTAAGTGTTTGTATATGTAAGCTCAAGACAGGAAAATTATGTATTAAGTGCTAACCATTCTTGGACTCCCCAGTTAGTTCACTTCCCTCCACCTCAAGCTTGACACTACACAGATAAAGGCTAGCAGTCAAGTTCTCTGCCAACTCTAATTGAGAAATTCTGAAATACAGAAAGCATTTGGGCAGTGGGGGCCACTGTCTACCTACCTCTTCCCCTTCCTTCCTATTGCCACTGTCATCACAATAGCTCTTATTTTACTGAGTGCTACTATGCAGCACCCATGGCATACATACCTCAAATCCTAACACCTCCATGAAGTAAGTATTAACATCCTCCTTTTAGAAATTAGGAAATCACTGTTCAGAGAGATTAAGACATTTTCTGAAGATCACACAAGTAGTAAGTGGCAGAACTCTTATTGAAACCTCTGTGTAGCTACTAAAACCCATGTGCTGTCTCTGTGCCCCTCAAGGGGTCTTGGGAAGTGCACAGCAGTGGGGGTGGTCTCTAACAGCTCATCTTTTGCAATGAATGAGTGAATTTTAAAAACTCGAGAGTCTTTATCTGAGTGATTATATATAAACACTTACATGTATACGTATTATACATCTGTAGCTACATTTTCCCATTTAGAATTGTAACCTAGTAAGTTTTAAATTAGAATATAGTGCACTGACCTGTTCCGTATTTGTATGTGTGTGCCCACGTACTCAATGGGGGTGTCTATAAGACTAGGTTAGATCTGTCAGGATGGGAGTGGGGTGACGAGACAGGCGGGGCATCGTGCAATAATAGCAGAGCTGGCATGGAATGAACGATGTCATATTTGAGTGCACCTGCTGCATTTGCCTAAGATGATGGGAGAGAACATGTGTGAATGTGCACCTTGCAACAGAGCCTCCAGGTCTCTGCATATTTTGCTTCTGCAACTCTTACTAACGTGTGCTAAGGACCGGTGTCACCCCCAAAATAATGAAATACCTGGGAAAAGAACCTCAGAATAGTGTTCATTGAAAACTGTGTAGAATCATTTGCTGTCCAAAGGATAATAAATCTGGAAACTACAAATTTCAGATTTTTAAATTAAATCTTTAAACCTTTGCCATCATTTCACAGATGTTAGCAAAAGCATGATATTCTCTGTGGTCAAATGCACTGGTAGGAAAATATTTTTCTGTAATGTATATTGTTTTTCAATGAATTCTTTTTCTCTATGTATTTTAGTGCTGTTCCTTTTTTATTAACCATGCTTTTTCTTTTTTATGAAAGGTAAACTATTTGCTCTGTTGGGAAGAGTTCCCAGAGTTGGGAACTTAAGAGTCATGGAATTTGTTGTTGATTCTTGCTGTGTGATACCGAAGAAGTATCTGAATTTCTAGGGACATAGTTTCTTCACTTGTAATTAAGATACTGGATTAAATGAAATATAGAGTCCTTTCCAGATTAAAAATTACTTAAATAATTGGAGGTTTTTGTTTTGTTTTATTGCCTGTTCTTTGTCTAAATGTAGGAAGAGATGGGAAGAATGATTGAATCAATAGCTCTAAAGGCCATTTCTTTTATGCCTCTTCAAAACAAGAAATTATTTTTGGTATGTGCGTACAAGGACTCAGGGTTGCCAGAACGAAGGAGGGGGCTTTCACTTCAGCATTCTAAAAGGGGCTGCAGGTTAATTGATCTAAATGAACTTGTACCTGATTAGATCCTAAGAGCACTTTAGTCAACCCATGCTCAGGCCTATAGGAGACCCGAAGATGAAGCCACCATCAACCCTCCTATCAAAGAAGGTTACCATTTAGTGATGTACGTACATACATGTATACCACTAAAATCTACATATTTATATACACCTTAATCATACTTAGTTTTTAAAAAAGAGCTGATGGGAATAAATATTAAAACACAGATATAAATAATGTGTTATAGAAGCACACAGAATGGAAAGGTTAAATCCAGCTTCTAAGATCAGGAACTACTTTGTTGAGAAAATGGCACTTGATTTAGGATTTGAAGAATGGTCAGGACTTCAGTGGATGTGGCTTGGGAGTCAGGGTTGGGAAGGGGGCTTTCCAGGTGAAATTAACCAGCTGAGGTAATGAATGGGGGTATACATGGGAAATGGCTAGGGGATGTCCTCTCCTATACCTCTGTATCCCTGATGTGGTACCTTCATCACAGCCTTCTTAACACGTTGTTATTATTTTTTTAAGTGTCTTTTTCATGGTCCCTAACAACTCACAGATGGAGGATATGACTTGTTCCCCATTATCCCAAATCCTAGTAGAAAGATGTATGGAATTGCAGGACAGTTGAATGCTGGAAAAGTGGCCTGTGGACACCCTTATTTTCCACTGTGACCAGAGCTGAACTGCACAGATCACAGCCATGTGAAGCTATATGAAGATCTTCTGATCTATTTCTTGTTTTTAGTGCATAATATTCCTGAAACCCTAGATAAGGCGCATCACTGAGCCCCATCAGGAATGAAAATTCTGAGATCAGGTACAACTTCTTTTCTAGAAACAATTCTTTCACCCAGCATCCCTCTGCCTTGTCAAATTTGAGCTTCTCGTCTTTCCTGCAGGCCGCTGCCTCTCCCTGCTCTCATTTCTTCTCTGCTATGCCTCCTCTCCACTAACCTGACCTGTCCCAGCCTTGCCTCCCTAGGGTCAGCCTTCTCAAGTGCTCCTCGCTGCTCTCTAGTTCCCGGTTCTCATGTTGCTGGTGATCATCATTCCCTTCTCTCTTTCTCGCTTTTTATTTTTTGTAACTTTCTGAACTCCTATTTTTTTTCCTATACAGTTTTAGCCTTGACTGCTTGGTAATTTCTACAGCTCTTCTCCTGGTGGCCCCACACTCTCTTCACACTGGTGTGACATGAAGGCAAAAATCACTAGTAGGGAAAGATGAAGGGGTCGTTACCCCGACCCTGCTCCTGGAAGTCAGATAAGCTATGGTGGGTATGGTGCCTCTAAAGAGATTTGGGGACCACCCCAAAAGAATGCAAAATAAATTGTGTAGCAAGAAGTTTGGGTTGGCCCATGAGTCGGTCCTAGAATAAATCCTATAGGGTTGTAGAAAACTAAGGACCAAGCTGAACCTACTGGGGCAGACTCAATCAGGAAAAATAAATCAGATGGTCACTTGAATGGAAATTGCTTATTTATTTATTTATTTTGAGACAGAGTCTCACTATGTCACCATCAGTAGAGTGTTGTGGTATTACAGCTCACAGCAACCTCAAACTCTTGAGCTTAAATGATTTTCTTGCCTCACCCTCCCAAGTAGCTGGGACTACAGGCACCCACCACAAAGCCCAGCTATTTTTTTGTTGTTGTAGTTGTCATTATTGTTTAGTAGGTCCTGCCAGGTTCGAACCTGCCAGCTCCAGTGTATGTGGCCAGCGCCCTAACCACTGAGCATGGATGCCACACTGGAATTATTTATTTTTGTTTGGTTCTCATTTTTTTTCCTTCTAGGTGGCCATGGTGAATAGTAAAAAGAAGGCTATGACTTTGGTGTTCCCATTAGAAGGTTTCTCTCCTAATACAGCTCATTTTCTTAGCCCTACCCCCTTTCCTCAAATCACACAAAGGCCACCAAGAATTCTGGAATCACAGAAGTCTAAAAAGAAGGGTCATGGATTGGCTGAGAGTATGAATGCTAGAGCCAGACTGCCTGGATTTGAACTCGGACTATACCCTCACAAACTGTGTGACCTTGGGCAAGTTGCTTAACTTCTCTGGGCCTCAGGGTCTTTAACACAGATAATCATAGGGCTACCTCATTTGCTTAGTGTGACAATTAAATAAATAATTCGTATGGCAAGCTTTCTGGCACATAATAATAATAATGTCATTATGTATCATTTTAAAATCAATCACAACATCCATTTATTGAAAGCCTATGCCTGCAATGGACAATAAAAACAGGTATAAGATATGGTTCATACCCTCAGGTAATTTATAATCTAAAGGAACTTCCTGTCCAAGTAAGCCATGTGACTCAGTCTTCTCTGTCTGATTAGATTAGGATGATTTGAATGGTCACCCCCTCAAGAGATCTTAAAAGTTAAGGGAAGGATACTTGGAGGGCTGGCATGTGAGCGCCAAGGGAGTCTTAAATGCAATGTGATGGCAGCTGATCAAGAGAGCCAGAAAATTCTCTCTATTTACTCCATCCTGTCCGCACATCCCAAATTCAGCTGTCAAGACTTCTCATCTCCAGACGTCCAAAGCCTTTGGGAAAAACTCAGCTGTCTGTGACAGGACCATATTGTTAACTGCTCTGCTTGCCTCATTTCCGCAGCACTTGCCCTCCGGACCCAGTCATTTTGTTCCCAGGTCAAGAGTGGCAATATTGTAAAATGCTTGCCTTTGAACAAATCTTTACACACACTTTTTAACCATTTCTCTAGAAATTGGAACCGCTTCATCATCCCTCTGAATGCGTGGATTGACCCGTGTGTCCTCAAACCCAACACATATATGCACGGAAGCTTAGCCACAACCTTAGCCTCACCCTGGAGGGGGCCCAGATTCTACCACCTGCTATTGTTTACCCCTCGTAAATAGCCACTGACTAGGACCAGGGACACTGCACACCCTGGGAGCATGTTGCTTTCACGTGCACAGTCCTCTCTCAGACGTGCTTCTGAAGCTGAAGAGTTGATTTCCAGCATGTGATCTGGCCTGACCTCCACTAGGTAGGACACCTCACGACCTCCATAATGCTTTCCCTCCGCTAGATGTGCCGCTGAAGCATTTAGGGGCCCGGGCACACTGAAAGGTAGTGTTAGCCAAGTGCCTTAGCAACCTGTAACTTTGCCTCAGGGAAGATCCCAAACCACTTTGCAAATGCTGACTAACCCTAATTAGAGTTTCCAACCAGGCCTGCCGAGGAGGCATTATTTATAGATGGTTGTAATAGGTGGGCGTGTTTATGTGTGTGAAAAGAATTTGAACACACGTCAAGAGCCAGATTTAGGCAGAGGAGATCTATGACTCAATTCATTTCAGTGTTTACACATGTGCTTAAGCAGGAGTCCTTCCACCGCTTCTCTCCTGTTGTTAAACAGTGATGGGAATTTGGATTATATGCTGAACACCGTGAGGACCAAGCCGTACATGGAGGACTACTTAGTAGGGCTCGAGGTAACTCCAAGATAAAGGAGGTTGGGCCTTGGAGTCTTCATTGCTCTAAGGGGGATGTCTAGTTTGCATTATCTATAAAATGTAGACAGTCTTTTGTGCACTCATTGTCTACTAAGCAGCTGAAAATTTTCTAAGAAAATAACAGGTTATGCTTTTTTTTTTTTTAATTTTCAATTAGTCTACAATGGCTAGCCAGTGTATAAAGTATACATTTAATATATAAAGTATTATTTTTCTTTTTTTTTTTTTTTTTGAGACAGAGCCTCAAGCTGTCCCCCCTGGGTAGAGTGCCGTGGCATTACAGCTCACAGCAACCTCCAACTCCTGGGCTCAAGCGAGTCTCCTGCCTCCGCCTCCCAAGTAGCTGGGACCACAGGTGCCCGCCACAGCGCCCGGCTATTTTTTGGTTGCAGCCGTCATTGTTGTTTGGCGGGTCCGGGCTGGGGATTCGAACCCGCCACCTTAGGTGTACGTGGCTGGCGCCTTAGCCGGTTGAGCTATAGGCGCCTAGCCTAAAGTATTATTTTTCTCAGAAAATATTCTATCACTTTTTTTTTCCTGTACAAATCTAACAAGCTATAAATAAAAGGGAAAAGTAGGAACTATTTACACATTATAATGCAAATGTCTTCGAGTACAGTAGTCTACAGTAATGGTGGAACTGAGCAATTCCTAGGCCCTGTCAGACTGATATGAATAGTTTATGAACATGTATGATTTCAAGGTTTATATGTGGAAAGTAGTATTTTTAAGGTGCCATTGAAACCAGATGCCCTCCTCTCCCCACCCGTGCCAGAAAGTTAAGGGTGAAAACCACATTCCTGTCTGTCCCCCCGGGGTATGAGTTTAGGTCATCATCCTGGCAGGAGGTGCCCATATGGACCCCCACAAGAATTATAGGAGCTTGTTGCATTAATTTGACTTAAATTAGTGTTTGTTTTTTTGTTGTTGTTTTGTTTTCATTGCCTATATAAAAAATAGTATTCATTTAAAGGAAAATCATTAATTCAAAAGATACTGAGTGCCTTTTTCGGCTGGGGACTGTGTTAGAGGAGGTAATTATAGAGAAGAATAGCATTCTTTTCCTGTTCTTCATGAAGGCATGATCTTAGAAGAAGCCCAAACTTCAGACAGGATAGAGAAAATGCATTGGGTACTATAACACTCAAAAAACACAATACTCAATTCTGTTATTGGTGGTAGGAGAGAAGCTTGGTGGATTGGGCTTCAGGAAGCGAGGACCCTTGGGTTGAGTCATGAGGAGTGGGTCACAGACAGCTGGGTGGAGGGAAGAATGTCACAACACAGGGGGACTGAGGCATGAGAGATCAGGGTGACCCTGAGGAAACCTGGGCAGTCTGATGTGGCCAACAGCACAGTTTTCATTCAAAGAAAGTAGAGGTAAGGCTGGAAATAGGCAGGAACTAGATCTTAATGGGCCCTATTGATACAGGATTCCACCACTCAGGGCTGGACAGGAACCCGCCCCCATTCCCCTGGCCCAGGTGAGCTCAGAAATCAGATCCCCATTTCCAAGCATAAACAGGCTGCCTTTTTCAGGACACACCCTCTGGGCTCTAACAAGATCATGGACAAAGCACCCTGAGATGATTTTTTGGGTGGCTCCACCTTGAGTAGGGAGCACACACCCTAATCTCTTCTCAGAGATAAAAACTGTAAAGGACCTGATAACCTTGCCCTAGTGGAGGACTAACTATATTCATTCATTTGGTACTGTATTCATTAACTTTGAAAAGATGTTTTTCCACCTACCAAGTCCTGGCCAAGTGTAATTCTCAAGACTTAATACCCCGAGATAAAGAGCCCAGGTAGAGATTCCCCAGTTCTTTCCCCCTTCCAGAAGCTCTGGTGCTTTTTACTTCTGTATTCTGTCTAATAAAAATCCCATCTTACTACTGATCTGTGGTTCCTGGGCCAAGTGCCTACTGAGGAAGAAATTCCAGTATCACTGTCATGACTGACCGTTTTCCTGAAGGCAAAGAGCAGCCAGTGAAAGACAGGCAGGGTAGGAAGCTCTTCAGGTAACAGTTTGGGAGTAAAGTGAAACAAAATGACCCCCCAGTATTAGGAGCCCTGGGGGTGAGGTGAGAAGCTCACTGCTTCTTTCACTCTATTCAGCATGTGTGTTGATTTTCTCCCATGTGTCAGGTTCTCTCCCCGGCACTGGGGATTCAGTGGTGATCACTATAGGTGTGTGACCAAACCTCAAAGAGCTTACAGTCTAGTTGGAGAAACGGACATTTAATCAAGCTGTGCAGGGCGCTCTATAGGGTGATTGGGGAGGGATAGGTTACTGGTGGAAGCAGCATATAGCAGTGGTATCTTAACAAGAATTAGGAATCCAGGGAGGCCTCCTGAAGGAAGTGGGAAGGCCTCCTCAGGATAAGAGGAACAAGGCAACAGTGTTCTAGGAGAGGAAATAATAGGGGTGGTGATCTTAAAGAGAGGGAATGGCCCATTGAATGAACCAAAAGTGTTCATTATAGTTGTATCATGGGTCACAAGAAGGAGAGTGTAGAGGGTAAAGTGCCCAGTTGCTTGGAATCTGATAAGCCATATCAAAGTGGTATAACTTGGCTTGAATAGGAATGCAAAGGATTTTAAGCAGGCAAATTGCAAGGTCAACTTTGTGTTTGGGAAAGATCACTCTGCCTGCTACACAAATGTACTAGAATCAAGACATACTATAACCAAGGGGACCAGTTAGGCTGCTGCTGAGGTCATCCAAGTGTGAGGTGCTGTTGCCCAGGGGAGAGGGACACATGGACCAAGGAAAGGGGACAGACTCAGGAGCTATTTAGGACAGAGTGTCAGCAGGACTTGGCAATTAGCTGGAGGGTTAAAAAGAAAGTGCAACTGACTTGGTAAGGGAAAGGAAGGTGGTGGCATTCCCAGAAATCCAGATGCTGGAGAGGGAGCAGGGTCAGGGGTGGAGAGGGGGAGCAGATGCACTCAGTTTGGGGCATGCTGAGTTTGAGGTACCTGTGAAACGTTTCAGAATTGTGAGAAGGACATGACGGGTAGGGCCAGTGGAGATGATTTCAGAGCTAAATCTTACACTTCAATCCTCTATCCTCACCCACAGCTACTATTACATCCAGTATCATAATGGTCTGAGTTAAAGATACCCTCATGTTTAAAATTTTCTTTTTTATATTTCAATTAAGATTTAACTTCTTTTAGGAAATCTGTCCTGACTTTCTAGTCCCAGAGAGGCTACCCATATGTGCTCTCCTGGTGTCCAGCGTTCTGCCCATTCTGTGTGAATTCTCATTTAAGTATCTCCTCAACCATATTGGCAGCTCAGGGTGTGTGCAGGGTTAGCTGTGTATACTAAACCACAAAACAGAAACTTCTAGTTGCTTTATCGCAATCATTAAACACCATTTAATTTCACACACCGCCGATCCCAAGTTGTTCCAAGAGGCTTAATAAAAAAAAAAGCAAGGGATGTTTTTAGTAGAATATTTAATTTAACAAAACTTTTTTCACCTACCCTAAAAATTTCTCTGGTTTCCATCAGATCTTAGTATTTTTTTTTTCTTTTGTGTTACAAACTAAAAGGTATGATTGAGAGCTCATCAGGGGATAACCAAGTACTCCTCTTGAGAGGTTACTTTACAAAAGATAATGCCATCTGTTCAGAGACAGAGGAGGATGCACATTAGCAGAATAAAGGAAGAATTTTCTTACTAATGAATTTTCTATACCATCTCTTAGTTAGGGATAGGGATTGGACACATAAGGAAAAGAATACCTTTCAAATCAAAAGATAATAGATACCTATCCATTTGGAGAATGCTTTAAAATGCCTCCCATATGTGGGATTGAAACCTTCTGACTTGGAGAATATCTAGGCCAAATGGAATACTCTTCGTTGCCTGCAGAGCCCTGGGAAGGTTTGGTGCCCCCTTTTGCCCCTCCAGCCACCTCAGGGCCAGGAGTTGAGATGGTGATGGTTTTTCTAGAAAAGGTCTCTTTGCATTTTTTTTACACATAAACCCTTCTTTTAAAAGTTCCAGGTCTGAAAAGCATCCTGAAAACCTCTGATTTACTCCAGTTCTAACCCACCCAGCCAGTTGGTGGTGCCCCAGGACCAGCCTTTTGGTTTCCAGGCCAATATCTGTCCTTGGCCAGTGGGATGCCCCTGGGCTTCTCACCACATAGAAGAGAATAAGTTGTTCCACATCCTGTACTTCCAAAGTACTGCCTTATACGGTTGCTTTGTTGCATTGTGAATAATTATGAATGCAATAGGCAACTGATTAAAAATTAAATTGGCCACATGGCCCTCTCACAGGCAGTTTGATGGTGATTATTAACACCCTCCCACATGCCTCCTGGAAAATAATCAGGTCTCACAGATGAATTCTGTTGGCAAGAAGGTTTAAAGTTGTTATCTTGGACTCATGCTAGCTAATTTTGTATATCCTAAAGATGCCTCAGCCTTTCTGCACTTATTAATATGGAATCAAGTTCTTCACAAACGTTGTGTTTTTTCCAAAGACCTAATTCAGTTGCATGAGATTGGAGGCCACAAGGAGATGTTATGAGAAGATAATTTAAGCAAGCATAAGTTGCAGGAAATCTACTCTCTGAGGCGTTTCTTTTTAAATTGATCAATGCAGAATGTTATTACAGTTGCTCCGTTAGCCATCCTTTCAGGCTAACATTGTCCTTTTTTTTTTTTTTGTCATGTTCTTCTTCATTGACTCAGATGACTCAAGCTAGAAGGAAAAATGGAAATAAATGGAGTGGGGGGCTTAACAGTTGCTAGAGGTGGTAAGGTACAAACAGTGAACTCTACTTGTTTAAAGAGGATGGATGGGCCAAAGAGAAGTTTGGAAAAGGATCCAGAGACCTGGGCTTACCAAGCCTTAGGCAACTTACTCTCTAAACATCTGTTCATTCAGTTATTCATGCTTGTATTTTTCTATATAAATGTATTTAGCATGTGCTAAATGCCAGAAAATAGGAATGGCGTTATGGGCATGAAGTAGATATGATCCTGCCCTCGACGACTTAGACTCAGATGGCAGAGACAGATACAGAGATAAAAAACATCCAGCATCCTAAGTTCATCAAGCATAAACTAAATGTCATGGCAGCACAGAAGACAAGAGAGGTAAGTTGGCTTCTGTTAGGTGAGCTCACAGACGAACGACTGTGACCTGGGTCACGTACAGATAATTAAAATGGAAAGGTAGGGAGGGACCATAAGATTGTTCCCAAAGACTAAAAGAATTTTGCATTTGTTAAAAAAATAAATCTTTTGCTATATTCAATAACTATAAGGCCCGTGTCTTACATATAAGTTTCTAAATTAACATGTTCTGAGCTCAGGCCTCAGATATTTTAACATACGTAACCATCATCTATTCAGATCCAAAGTGTTATCACATTTATAGAGATTAAAAACCTGAGTTGTAATACAAGATGTTTTTCTATAAAAGCTTCCCTAAACATCTTCAATGTTTGAGGATACATGTTCATTGTTATGTCTGCTCTTAATATTTTTTATCTTTCTCTATTTTTAATTTTTATTTAAATAAGAGTGATAGTTCAGAGTGTGGGTTCTGCTGTTAAGATATGTAGGATCAAATCCTAGTTACTAGTTATGTGACCTTGAGTAAAAAGCTGAACCTCTCTGTCCCTTAGTTTGCTTATCTGTAAAATGGAGATAATTGTAGTGTCTACTTCCTAAGTGCAAAGTTATGCGGAAGGACAAACAAGTAACACCAATTACAAGTTTAGGGGGCCTCAAGGTCATCGTTACAGTCAATGATTTGCTAGGAGGATTCACAGAATTCACCAAAAGTTCTTATTCTCCTGGTGGTTACTGTTTATTACCACAAGAGCTATAGATGAAAATCAGCTAAAGAAAGAAGTGCCTAGGGCATAGTCTAGTAAATTTCCAAATGTGGCGTTTCCAGTTGTCCTCTCTCCTGGAGTCATGGACAGCATGACTCTCCTATAATGATGTGTGATGATACACAAGACAGAAGTGTTGCTAACCAGAGAATCTCACAGGGGCTTTGCTGTCCAAAGTCTTTACTGAGCCTCATATAGCAGCCAACATCAGAATCCAGCTCCTTCAGAGGTTAAACCTTCACCATAAATCTCGTACTTAGACTTTCTGGTGTGGCTCCAAGACCCCTGGTAAATAAATAAATTTTATCAGGCAAGACATTCTAGGGGCTTAAGAGATTACATCATGGGGACCAATGGTTAAGATTAAATTCCTTACTGCACAACAAAGTTGCCTAAGAATTCAATAACATATGCAATGTGATTAGAATGCTACCTAGCACAAAATAAACACAATATTTTTATGTATAGCTATTATCATTTTCAATTACCTAACATGTACCTAGTGTCATGGTAGATACTGAATGAAGTATTTTTTGATGAATAAAATTTTTTGCATATCTTGTAGGAAATATACAAGAATAAAGCCAATAAAAGCAGAATGAAGTGAGTGCCATAGTAAAGAAACAAGCAAAGTGTGCTGGGACCTGGAAAGGGAGAGGGGGCATCTAGATGTGGGCTAAGGAACTGCTTAGCAGAAGAGGGTACCTGGCTGGGCTGTGTGATAGGTAAGGTTTCCAGAGAAGGAAGGCATTCCAGAGTCAGAGAAGAAACGCAGAAAATTAGAGATGGGAGAACAAGGGCACCTTCCAGAACAGAGAACGGCTGCCGCAGCTACCTATAGCAGTGCCAGGAGAGAGAAATGGAAAAGGTCTGGAAAGATACACATAAGTCCGGTTGAGAGAGGTTTTCAGTGTTGTGCTGAGTGCGTGACGCTTTGTGTTGTAGACTATAGGAAGCCAGTGACAATTTAGGGCCTACAGAAGTGCCCGAAAGAAAAGACACTGTCCCTTTCATGACTTTAGTCCTTGAAGATACTGTTTCCTTTACCATAACACTCTCCTTCCAACGCCCACTCCACTTTGTATAGCCAATTACAGTTCAGCTCAGGTGTGACCTCTGTGCACATCTCCATTATAGGTCACAGTATACCCCACTGGGACTGTGTCACTGCCCCTCTGCTACGTACAGTTTTGTTTTGTCACACCTGAACCAGGCACTGAGTATACAGGGAAGGGAGAGGAGGAGGAGAGAGACATGGAACCTTGAAATATCAAAGAATTCAAGCATAAGGAACAGATTATTTAAGAAAAAAAAGAATAGATATTTCTAGTTAAGGCAAAAGGAGGACATCAGGAAGTAAGTAATAATGCCTGGGATAAGACAAAATCTGATAACTGCATCACCAAGTTTTCCCAAGGTACCCCAAGGCTTTAAAATAAAAACAAGTATAACAATAATAGTAATAATAGATGCATAGGAAGAATAGCTTACTTATATAACACGTATATAGCGCTTACAAGTCCAGTGTTGCTTTACTTCATTTATATTAACCTAGTTAAGCCTACAACAACCCAATGATGCGAGCATTCTTGTTACCCCCATTTTACAGAAGAAGAAAGTAAAGCACAGAAAAGTCAGGCAGATTGCAAGAAAAAAAGAAACCAATAATACTAAAATTGTGAAACTTAGATCTTGCCAAATTCATTTAACTGCATTTGAATAAAGGACATTTCCAGAGTTGGAGATTGACCCAGGGCTGGGCTGTGACTCCACTTTCTTTTGTCGGTTACAATAAAGAGTAGTTTTTCACGGAGGCCATTTGCTTCCTTGCTGCGACTCTAATGTGTGGGCACCCATGAGGACGGTTGTGGCTGAAGGACTGCCTGCTGACCTGTTCTGGCTGAACAAGTCACTTTTTTGTTTTCAAGACCAGACATCTGGGAGGCTTTTTATTGACTCAGAACAAAAGCAGCCCAGTGGTTTAAGTGGTCTGTGTAGTAATCACCCAGCAAGGCTCTGTCAGAGAGAAAAATCTTCCTGCCTCTATTCTGCCTCTGTACAGAAAAGACCAGCATGAGGCTTTAGGAGGCGGATAAGCTCTCAGCTTCAAGGGTGAGGTGTGTTTTCATTCACTTTCCCTGCTGTGTAATGTACAGATTTCCTTTAAACCTATCATTTCATGTCATTTAGACCGCTACTTACTAGATTTTCTCTCCTTTTTCTCTGTCAGAGCACCTGGGTTAGTCCTCCATTTACAGAAAAGAGAAAAAGATCCCTTCTTGTCCTCGAGGGGTCTAGCCGAAGCTTCCCTGTATCTTAGCCATTCTTCAGTTTGTCAAATGAATCTTAAAATAACCTTGCCCTGTGAAAAGCTCCCCCCGGGCTAGGTGACTATGAAGGTGGTTTTTTATTTTCCAAAGTCCCCACAATAAATTTCACAAAGCAAAGCAACACCAGTCTTTGGAGTGAAGGGAACTGTCACATAAATGCTAAATAAGAAGTGACCTACCAGCCAATGCATTCAGTCGATGTAGAGCAGACCCAACCCCAGTGGAAAGAAGATGGGCCCTGTGAGTCCAAGTGAGGGAAAAGGGTGTCTCCTGCAATTCCATATAATTCCCAGATGAGCTAAAAAGAAATAAACTTCACCGCAGGCTTGGGGAGGATTTCCTTTTTGCAAACGTGATGAGTTAAATCTAAAAGCTCGTTTTCTGTTTAAGTATGGTAAGTGTGAAAGAAACATGTTATTTGTTTCTGATGATTAATAGTCCTTGGGTCATAAATTCCTTTAATAAGCTGCTAATATGTGAAATTATCCAGTTCTTGAGATAGGAGAGACCCTAAATCTTATTTCACCCACCTTCCTTTATTTGCAAATGGGGAAACTGAGTTCCAAGTATGAACTCCAACTCGTAAGCCCAGGTTCACACAAGTAATCAGGGCAGAACCAGCACTGGGATTCAAGGCTCTGAGCTGTGGAATTGCAAAGAAAATATTTCATCTGAGAGAAGGTTAGAGTGCCCTCCTGTGTCCCTATGTAGAAATTTTTTAGGTCTTTTCAAAATTTAAAATAGCTTTCATCTTACCATCAATTTGTCTGCCTTGAGATAAGGACCAGGCATTTAGCTCTAAAAACAAACCCTGTGATCACCATGTTATCAGGAGTAAAATGCATTTGACTTAAAGTAAGGACACAGAAGCAATAATATCATCCCTGATGTATCTTTTTGTGGGTTGGAGTCTGGCAGACTTGAGTTCCTGTCCCAGCCCACCCCATACAATCTCTGCAGCCCTGAACTAGCTGTAAAACCTTTCCGACCCTCACTTTCCTCATCTGTAAGATGTGATCCCCACCCTGTAGGATAGTGGGAGAGATCAAATGAGATCATGTAAGATACCCTGCTTGGCATTTGGTACTTAATAAGCACTCAATCAATTGGAATTGTTTAGTTATTTTCTGTTAAGAACTTCCACTGGGGACCACCAGCAACTTAGTGATGAAGGAGCTGAGCTATAAACTGTGGGGAGGTAAAGAGAATGTCTTAGGATGCTTTTAATTCCTGGATGAAAAGGTTTCCATGAGCTCTGAGGGCAGAGGAAAAGGAGAGCAAATTAAAAAAACAAAAAATATGTACTGAACATGTGATTCCTCCAAAATAACTTCGTCCTTCTGAAACAACTTCCTCCTTCTGATGGGGAAATTTACATGGACCTAACCCAAATGGCTTTCTCACAGATGGAAGCTCTTTCTGAGGTAACACCTGGAAATAAGGGTCCAGAAGGCAAAAAAAAAAAAAAAACCAAAAAGCCTCTATGAAAGAAAGAGGGGCTGGGTGCGGTGGCTCCTGCCTAGCACTCTGGGAGGCCGAGGCAGGTGGATTGCTTGAGTTCACAGGTTTAAGACCAGCCTGAGCAAGAGCAAGACTTCCCCTCCTCATGTCTACTAAAAATAGAAAAATTGAGGCAAGAGGATCGCTTAAGCCCAAGATTTGGAGGTTGCTGTGAGCTGTGACTTCATAGCACTCTACCCAGGGTGACAGCTTGAGACTGTCTCAAAAAAGAAAGAAAATATTTGAAAACCAAATCCTGTTGTCATTGACCCAATTCTTTTATAACGGAAGCCTTTATTTATTGAGAGGCTAACCACATTAAAATTGATAAAGAATCGAGGTAAATAGCAATAGCAAGATGAATTCATCCTTTGATTTTAATTTTCTTCAGTTCTTTATGAAACAAGCAGTCTCAGCTAAAGTGTTCAGCAAAATTGCACTAAATCAAGATCTCTTGTCCAATTGAACTTTCAAAGGTCCCCTCTCCTCCCAGTAAATCTCCAAGCTATCTTTTCCTCTGTGTGGGAGGGAGATATCATTATTTATGATACAAGGAGACTTGACCTTTAAATGTCAGTGGAAGTGTTGAGTCTGGCTGTTCTGTTTGTATCTTCCAGCAGCTTATGGGAGAATTAAGGGAATAGTCCCACCGTGTGCAAATGAGAACGAGGGAGAGGTAAAAGAAAGGAGCGCATCACCCAGGCCTCCAGCTTTTTGTTATATAATCAGGGGGAAGCAAAGGAAAAACTGGTCTGGCCTCTCCTTATCTAACTACTTACTCTAAATGGAACAATCCCTGGGTGGTTTGCGTAGATCATCCTTCTGCAAGAGCTGATAAAAAGCTCTCAGAGTCTGTGAGCATCACCCTTTCTGGTCATCTGTTACCTTTAAATAAGGAAAATGCAGCACATGAGGCTGAGACATTTATTATTTATAGAAAGTTCCTCATCAGACTCATCCACGCTTGTGGAGGGAGAGTCGCAGCCCCGGAGCCTGAGCAGTGGCGACCTGCTGCATTCTCCCATCGTGCAGGGCTATTCTGGGCAGCGTGAAGCTTAAGCTGGACTCTCTCTCATAAATCTTTAGTCGACTAATGAACAGATATTCCTTAGTGGAAGTCTCCTATTTGTGTGGATTATCTGAACAATACGTTTTCTGGCTATTGTGGTGACTTCACGAGTATTTGTGGAACGCTCTATTCCTGGCATTTGTCTCATTTTCTCCTTTACGCTTCTCTGCATCATTTTCTCCTTAGAGGGCCCCCCAAATCTGTGTTTCTCGTTTATTGATATGTTCCTATAAGCAAGATCAATACTTATATTGCTCGCCCTTGTCATAGGGTTTAATTGTAGTATGCCAACAAAAAAATTATTCAGAGTGGGTTTTTAGCGGGGAGTCCATCCCAATCAAAGGGGAGCTGCTGCTTGTTCTTTTCTACCCTCTTCTCCCCTTTGTGTGGCGCTACCTCACGCCCACCTAGCTCTGCCCCTGCCTGGGGACTCTGGTCCAGGCACTAGGTGAGGCGATAGGGGGATGGGGCCCCAAACCAGGGTTGGGCTGAGACAGGACCAGCATGTGCTTTAGACAGCTTGACAGTAGGGCACCCCTTCAGCAGTCACTTTCGAAACATTTACTGATCATTTAGTAAGAAGCGTAGAGGTAAAACTGTACCGCACCTTTGAAAAATCCCCCTGAGGTTTGTCTCCTTTCTCAAGTCTCTTCGTCAGCCCTGCAGCCCCTCGGATCCTCCTTCTCCTTCAGTCCTCAGCCTCCTCTGCCCCTAGCTTCTCCCCCCTCTCCCCTTCCTCAGCAGAGCAAATGAAGCCCTTCCAGGCGTCTGTCTCCAAACTCGTATACCCCACCCACTGCTTCCAACTGCTTCAAGTTTGTCAAAAGCTATTAATGCCAGAGATGAGTAGCTGAGTTGTCCTTAGCAAAAAGAAGATGCGACAGTTCCCAGGATTCAGGTGCCTAGAGGAGAGTGGCGAGAAAAAATGACTCTTTTTCCCTTAGCACATGTTCATATTCAAGACAGAGTTTGCTATATGCATTGGAAAGAGTTTGTTTTGTTTGTTCCTCCTCAAGGTCTTACCCATTTGGTAAGGAGTCACTGGGAAAACCCTGCGTCAGTGGCACCAAATTTGCAGTTTATTCCAGCCAGGCTTTAACAGGCTTTGGAGACTGGTCCCCTGGGTCACTGCCCTAATGCTGGTGAGCCCTTCAACCGGCTATACCTGGAAGTCCATCGTCCTGACGGAGCGGGCTGCTGTCAGGCGTCAGGAAGATGTTGAAAAGAGAAGTGAGCTATGATGGCCTCCGGGGGAGGTCAGAGGACAGTAGAGGATCTGGAGTCCAGCCGGGCCAGTGCTCACCTGAGTCTGCCAGTGGATATTCATGCCAAGGGAATGAGCAGTTCCTAAATGGCTCTTCCAGAAACTTGGCCTTGCTGATAAGCCCCAGATGCATATTGGGACATATGGTTTTAGTTGTTCATATAGGATTAAGAGCGCTTTCTCCCAACCTCAGAAAAACATGCAGGGTTTTCAGTCAAATGATCTTGAGTAGAAATGTTTTGACTCTCTTCATTTTAATGTATTTGAAAAAAAATAAATTTCTTTAAAATTATAAGGCTTTAAAATATAAGCACTTTTTATGAGATAATGTGTTTGAGGACCCAAATCTCATTTTGAAGCTTATTTTCTAAAAAATATTGTTGAGATTTATTAATAGAAATTCTATAAAGACAGTGTTCTGGACCGTCTGAAAATTTCTTTGACTTTAATAGATCTTTTCTCCCTCTTGTTATAACCATGATGCTACTCCCTCGTGCTGTTTGCAGTGATATGTAAAGCATAAAATCTTCTTTTTTTTTTTTTTGAGACAGAACCTCAAGCTGTTCCCCTGGGTAGACTACTGTGGCATCATAGCTCACAGCAACCTCCAATTCCTGGGCTCAAGCGAGTCTCCTGCATCTGCCTCCCAAGCAGCTGGGACCACAGGCGCCTGCCACAACACCTGGCTATTTTTTGGTTGCAGCTGGCATTGTTATTTGGTGGGCCCGGGCTGTATTTGAACCCGCCACCTTAGGTGTATGTGGCTGGCGCCTTAGCCACTTGAGCCACAGGCGCCAAGCTAAGCATAAAATCTTACAGTCCTTCCTCCTTATCCACAGGAGATATGCTCCAAGACCCCCAGTGGATGCCTTAAACCGCAGATAGTACCAAACCCTATATGTATCATACTGTTTTCTCCTATACAGTTTAATTTGTCAGGTAGGCATAATAAGAGATTAACAACAATAACTAATAATAAAATAGAACCATTATAGCAATATGCTAGCATCACTACTCTTGCACTTTGGGATCCCTGTTAAGTAAAATAAGGTTTACTGAGAGATCACAACACAAGCACTGTGACACCAGGCAGTCCATTTGATAACTGAGATGGCTTCTAAGTGATAAATAGGCAGTCACCTCCAATACACTAAGCAGAGGGACAGGCAGGATGGTGCCATTTCATCACGCTGCTCCAAACGGTGTGCAATTTAAAGCTTACGAATTGTTTATTTCTGGAATTTTCCATTTAATATTTTTAGACAGCAGGTAACCTCTGGTAACTGAAACCTTGGAAATGGAAACTTTGAATGACAGGAGACTGTAGATTCTGAGAAAAACTCTATTTTTTTTTTAATTGCAGTTTAATGTGAGGGTACAAATAACCAAGTCGTGATATTTGCATTTGTTAGGTAGAGTCCCTCTGGTAGCCATGCCCTGCACCCAACAGGTGGTATGCCATACACTCCTATGTTGTGCCCATAGCCCCCCTCTCTGCTCCCCCTCTCTGCTCCCCCTCCCCCCAACTTGAATTGAAATGAGTTTTTCTCCTATGTGGTTGTGAATTAGATGGTCCACTGGCTTCATATTATCACTGAGTACATTGGATATTTGCTTTTCCATTCTTGTAATACTAGAAAAACCCACCTCTTTAAAATTGCTTCCTAAGTTTCAGAGGTTGTCATCTCTGAAATTCTCAAATATGGACTGACAGAATGAGGAAGAGCCATTGTTCCGCTAGGCCCCTCGACTTCTGATCCCAATTTCATTTCAGGTCTGTTCTCTCCTTTTCCTCCCTAAGGGATGGGAACAAATTCCTCTCTTTCCTTGTCTTGAACACTCACGTCTTTTATCTCTCCCTTTATGAACATGCTGCTGGTTTCTGTTCTGCTGTTTGCACTGACTGTCTTCTGACCTAGTTGAGCCTTTTTTGCTGCCATGACACTTTCTGGTAGCATCCTTTATTAAGATAAAGCGTGAACAAGAGTTTTTTGATCTTTTGTGTTTAGGTACCTTTGATATCGTTTTGTGGTTGCTGTTGTTTTGGGACAGGAAAGAGACTTTGCAGCTAAGATCTGTTTAATTTGCCCAGGACACTTTTTTGTTTATGTATTTTATATTAACTTGTAAAAATAAATGTGACCATCAATGTAATTTTCTGCAGCATCAGCTCTGGAGGGTAGCTTGGAAGATGGCTGCACCTGGTTTTTGTTTGCTGGCTTGTTTTTTGCAAGCTGTCTGCATTACTCAGACCTCACTTCACAGGGTGCAGGCTATAGTTGGAGAAAGAATATGCTAATTACACATGACCCAAAATTCGGACTGAGATAAAATAGACCAGCCCTATTTGAACATTCTAACTGCATGCACGCATTCAGTGTATATTGTCAGTCCAAGCTTGCAAGGGACCAGACCATCTTAATTTTGATAGAAATAACAAATAATAGGATGAAGTCCTGATAAAAATTGGGAGTTTACATGGAGTTTAGATCACTCTTTGAAAAATAATTTCAAAATAATCTTGTCTTTAAAATAATTTTTGAAGAATGATTATTAATATCTATTAGACACACTCTCTTGCTCGCCTTTTTTTTTTTTTTTTTTTTTTTGGATGCTCTCTATTGATACTCATATAGCTCAAGGAAACGGTAGATTTTTTTTTAATTCATTTTTCCCGCCAAATAAGAATTTTCTGGATTTCATTTCAGATAGGCCAGTTCTAATGCCAACACATACACATAGATAGGCACGTAAGTACTTTGGTAACTGAGAGGACGTAAGTTCTAAACGCTCTACAGATATCCTTTACTATCTAGACTCTTGCTGTCTAGACATGCTGTGACAACTTATAAGATTTGTATTACCTGGAATTCACTATCGGAATCAAAAACTTCATGATACTAAGTTCACACATGCGAGCTAGCAAAAACATTTCAAATTGTCAGTCTATCCAGGAGAAAGATGGAGAACGTGTTGCATCCGTAGCTCAGCTGGCTTCCCAGGAGACTTGAACTATGCATTTGTGCTCTCAACTTAGCACATGATTGAGTGAAAATTTCTCTTACAAAAGAAGAAAGCCTGTGAATAAAATAGGTAAACTCAAGAGGCCTAAAAAACCCATTCATGCAAAGAAATGTAGGAAGTAATAAAACACATAGAGACAAACTAACATGAACTTGGCCATGCTCATGTCCCTACAAACTGTGCATTCATATATATATATATATATTTTTTTTTTTTTTTTTTTTTTGAGACAGAGCCTCAAGCTGTCCCCCTGGGTGAAGTGCTGTGGCATCACAGCTTACAGCAAACTCCAACTCCTGGGCTCAAACGAGTCTCCTGCCTCAGCCTCCCAAGTAGCTGAGACCACAGGCACCCACCACAAGGCCCGGCTATTTTTTTGGTTGCAGCCATCATTGTTGTTTAGGCAGGCCCTGGCTAGATTCGCACCTGCCACCTTAGGTGTATGTGGCTGGCGCCTTAGCCACTTGAGCCACAGGCGTCGAGCCTATGCATTCATATTTTTGGTGCATAAGACAAACTCTAAAAGTATTGTTGGTTCTTGTGTTCGGTGTTTAATATATATTAGGGAAAGATTCTTTGTGGATGGCTTTATAGATGTTTGAGTGATTTTTCTTTTCTTCCTTCCTTTCTTTCTTTCCCTCTATTTTTTTTTTTTTTGACAGAGTTTCACTCTGTTGCCCAGGCTAGAGTGTAGTGGCATCAGCCTACCTTACTGCAGTTTCAAACTTCTGGGTCCAACTGATCCTCTTGCCTCAGTCTCCTGAGCAGCTGGGATTGATTACAGGTGACCGCTACAATGCCCAGCTAGTTTTTTCTATTTTTAGTAGAGATGGGGTCTAGCTCTTACTCAGGCTGATCTTGAATTCTGGAGCTCAAGGGATCCTTCCCACCTCAACTTCTCAGAATGCTAAAATTATAGGCATGAGACACCATTCCCAGCCTTAGTGATACTTCTAATAACCGACAGGATTTTTTTGATGGGTTGGGAGAGCATTACTGCAGTATTTTTACGTTTCCATTATGGGTTGTATAGGTTTTCACCCTCCAAAAATCTGCTATTCAATATATTTTTAAGAAGAGATTGGATTTGTATTTGCTTTTCTGTAGAAGTCATTTGAGGATGTCTAATTCTATGATGTTAAAAATAAAAAGTTCAAGAATATTCTTGGAATTTTCTATACTTCCAAATTACATAGTCACTGTATTCATTTATTTTCAGGCATTGACATAGGAGCAAACTAGAGATAATTCATACTCCTAGTTTTTAGTGCCAAATATAAACTGTAAAATGCTATGATCTGAGCTTACTCCTTTTGATGTTGATTTGGGGTATAACCTAAAATAATATATCACTTAAACTGAAGACTTCGTTTTTCCTAGCTCCAGACATTAACTGCCATGGCAGATTCTCCAATGTAAATATTTACTAAGGTTTCACAGCATTATTTAAAGCCCAGAATGATTTATTTCTTAAATAGTATTGTCCTTATAGGAGATGACACAAATTTCTTAATAAATAATAATAGTAATATATTAAAGCTCATTCTGTTGGCCAGGGACTTTTCTAAAGTGTTTACCTGAGTTAACCCATTTAGTCTTCACAGCAAACCAATAAAGTTGGTACTGATTTTATTCCCATTTTGCAGATGAGGAAAGTGAGGCACAACATTTCAGTCACAGGGCTAGCAAGGGTAGAGTCAAGATGACGAATGTAGCCAGCCTAGCAGACTCTATGCTCTTATCCAGTGTGGGAACACTTCATTTAGCTTATTCAGAGTTTGGTAATTCACTGAGCTGGGTCTCAGGAATCACCTATTGTAAAGTTTATACCTTGTAAAGGGCAAATTTGGGTCCTTTGAGGCTGAGTGGACAGAGAGATGTCTTGATGGTCCTGGAGATGGCAAGTGAGAATACTTACAAGATAATTGGAAGAGGGAATTAGATGGTTCCCAGCCCATTAGTATTCTGGGGAGTAGAAGAAAAGTTACAATGAGGCAGAAATAAAATCTTCGAGTACTGGGTTACCTTTGGATAGATGGGCAGCAGTTGCTGGAAGCACTGATTCCAATTAAGGATAAAAAGAAGCACATGGCATTAGGTCTAGCCCAGACCAACCAGGAATCTCAGTCTAGAGCAGTGGTGTCCATTGTTTGCTCAGATTTGCCCCCACTAAGGCGTCTTTTTAAGATATTTTTCTTCTAATTGTACCACCCTTGAAATTTTATTACTACAGATATATCTGTGCTTTATAAATAAAGGAGTAAGAATTTGTTGCCACCCCTAAACCAGTTTTTGTGATGTCAGTGCCTAGAGAGAGATACACATGGTGTGAGTGCACATAGTGGTCAGGTGGAGCCAATCGGCCAACCAGAAGGACCCAGTGGGCCCCAAAGTTAGAAGGGCTCTCCAAAGGCAGAGCAGTACCTACAGGAGGTAAACGTGGGCATTCTTTGACATGGGGTCACCGTCCCCACCTCTCCGGATGGGGAGTTTCTTTTCCTTTCTCATATACATCACTCAAATCTGCCTCATTCCTCCCTTCGCGATGGCAAGTGAGGTCACCTCTTAATCTGAAACGCCGTTGTGTTGCAGTGTATCATTTCAGAGTGTGCAGTTTGAATTGTTTTTGTTTTATTTAGAACCCAGTCTCCAAAAAGCTTGCTTCAAATTCGTTTTGACTGAGTTCAGAAAACGGATACTACTCCAATTTGCAAGAAATGGGTAATGAAAATGCTTTAACTAAAAACTGCTGTGTGCTCACTTCAGCTCTCTAATCCCCAAATAACAAGCCTCAGAATTAAACAGCAATTTGTGTTCCAGATAAAAAGCAAACTGGTAGTCTCTGATCTTCACAAAGCCAGCCTTTTTTTTTTTTTTTTTTAAATATCTCACCTCTTGGATTCTCTAACACTATCTATAAGGAAATATAACACTGAACAAAAATCTTGCCAGCCTTTCCCCTCAAATTTCTTTCTTCCCTTGTGATTTCACTTCCACAGAGAGTTTATTCTGAACTCCGTAACTCAGTGCATATCCCAAAGGCCCTAATAAACCTTAAGTAGCCTTATTTAATCACCTGCTACAGGCATGGTAAGGAAAGCAAGGCCTCCCAATACATTTCTTCTTCACAGACAAGGCATGTTTACTCAGTTAGTCAAAAGGGTAAGGGGCATTCCTGGAATGAAAAGAATGGTAAATAAAGCACCTACCATGATATGGGAGGGCAGTCGGCAGATTATTATTGAAGACTGGAAAGTATTAGAAGGCCAACTGGAGAAGACCATGCTCAGAGGTCAGAGAACTTGTGGAGAAACTGTAATCTTATATTTATAGCCATAAGTATCAGGCCTGGGTGTCCTATAGAATCACCTAAAGAGCTTTTCAACACCTGCCCAAGAGAGATTCAATTCAGTGGGTGTGGGATGGGGTGCTAGGAACTGGTGTTTTTTTGAAAGCCTCCCACCCCAGAGATTCTGAGGCGTCCCCAAGGTTGAGAATTACTGCTTTAGATCACAAAGTGCTAATACATACATCTTCTAGAGTTTTGTAAACATGGGGGGGGGGGAGAAACATCATTAATGCCTGTTGACTATAGGTACACTCAAGAAAATAGGAAGAGACAGGAGTAGTAATTGTGAAAATGAAGGGATTGCAGAAAAATAAGTTTCTAGAAGCTGGAGGGGAAAAAACCCTCTGTTTTACGTCCTAAAGTTAGTCCTAGGAGTGTAGAACATGAAGGAGGGACTGGTATGTCCCTATTTCCTGCTATATGTGGAATAGCTTTGAGATGACAACAAAATTCTCTGCTCAGAGAAGTCTGAAAACAATCATTTGTTATTTGATGCCAATTATTTCCTAAAATCATATTGTCTCTAGTCTAAAAATGAAAAATGCTGGTGAAGAGGACAACATTTGAAAGTCAAAAAATATGTTAGAAATGTCACATTAATGCTTCCGTGCTCATTTTGGGCTGTATACATGTTCCGCACATACAGACAGGCAATGTGCCTCCACGGAATCCTGCCAGCTTTCAGATGATTGTAGTTGATAATTATATTGCAAGTGGCAAGCGAATGACCTTGGATATAGCTGAAGGATGAAGCCAAGCCAATGCTGGCCTCTCACATACAAAAGTCAAGTTACAATGAGGCAGAAGTAAAGGACTTGTGATCAAAATGTAGGATATTAAATGTGAATATTTTAGAAGTGGGTGATGGCAAAGCTTAGGCTCCAGGGGCCAAGAAAGTATGTACTCAAGGAAATGATCTTCAAGGGTGGTGAGGAAATGATCTTTAAAATACTAAATGCAATTTTTCTTCACTAATCCTTTAAGGAGCTGTCATAAAATGCTTAATGTTTAACAATAGCCTTACTACTACTGAACTTTGCTCCTCCGGGATTACTGAGTTACTTGGTGGCTTGCCTTCCAAGTCACAAGAGATATCCAGGCTTGCCAGGAGAATGTCTTGTTCTCAGTAATTCCTCAGATGAGTTATGATATTGGTGACTGTTGTAGTAAGTATGATATTTAATCTTCTATAGTGACCAAGAAACTGGTGGCTGCAGTCAACAGAGTATACACTAAGCTGTCATTGCATGGCAACCAAAGAGATGGAGAGGGACAATGAATGTAAAACAGAAATTCCTCCAGATCCTCAGTATTTAAGATAAGAAGCTCCAGACCTTCACTCTCTAGTTTCCAGCTAATAAGGAGTGGCTAATATATAATAATAGTAATTATAGTTCCTCACTAAGTGTCAGCATTGTTGTGAGTACTTTGCATACACTTCACTATTCGTAACAATTTTGTGACATTAGGTAGTGTTATGCCCCTTTTACAGATGAGGAAGCTAAGACAGAGTTAAGCAACTTATTCAATGTGAGCTGTAAATGTTGGGCAGAAGATATAGACTGATTTGGGGTGAGAGAGTACTTCACAAAAGGTATCAGCAGAAGCAAGTGAACAGAGTCCAGAGGAGGCCTGCCTCCCTACAGTTACTGCAGACCAACAGTTGCCAGGCTAACACGCAAGAGCCTGGTGAGAGATGCGTCTGCAGTGATGCATTGGAGCCATGTTGAAGAGAGTTCTAAACCCCAGTGTTTAGAATAATTTGAACCTGATTAGGGAGGTGGAAGTAAACTGTCATAATCAGAACTATATCTTAAGAAAACTACCTTTTGAGTATGAACAATTTAGAGACTGGAGTGAAAGGACCCAGTTAGGGGGATTTGGTCCTGATTATTTGGCAGGAATGAGTGTATCAATGAGAAAAGAGGCAGTTGAAGGTTAAAGTTGTGTTGCAAAGGTCAAATGTAAATTCTGGTATCTATTCGATGAAAGGGGTCAGGAAGAGGAAGAATTTAAATAGAATCCAAGATTTAAGATTTCAAGTTTGAATGACTAGATGAGCTATTGGCAGAAATCCAGGAGAGACAATTTGTGGGAGTGAGAAGGCCAGCAGGAGTAGCTAGACCTTGAAAATGTGCAATTTGCTGTGTGAGTC
The DNA here is from genome assembly GCF_000181295.1 of Otolemur garnettii. Lineage (NCBI taxonomy): Eukaryota > Metazoa > Chordata > Mammalia > Primates > Galagidae > Otolemur > Otolemur garnettii. The sequence continues at coordinate 1,298,891 of NW_003852517.1, forward strand.
GGCCATCAGGCAGGTGGCAGGTCACCGCAGGAAGGTGGGAGGGCCTGGGCTAGAAATGAGGCTCTCAGTGTCATCTGCATCAGGGTGCTGAGGTAAACAGGGGGAGAGAATGAAGTCTCTGACAGGGGGCAAAGGAAGAGAACAGAGAACAAATCCTCAGAAAACATTTAAATGGAGAGATAAGGAGGAGGAAAGGGAGAAAAGGCAGGCCGGCGCTGTGGCTCACGCCTGTAATCCTAGCACTCGGGGAGGTGGAGGCGGGTCGATTGCCTGAGCTCATGGGTTCAAGATCAGCTTGAGCAAGAGCAAGACCCTCACCCTCCCACCCCCCAACCTTGTTTCTAAAAATAGATGGGCATTGTGGTGGGTGCTTATCCCAGCTACTCAGGAGGCTGAAGCAAGACAATCTCTTGATCCCAAGAGTTGGAGGTTGCAGTGAGCTATGACACCGTGGGACTCTACCAATAGTGACAAAGGAAGACGCATCTCAAAAAAAAGGAGAAACGAAGAAGGAAGGAGAGTGGTAGAGGAGGGATGGGAACACCTAGAAGTATGCAGAAGTATCCACTAAGCACAGGGAATGCAGGATTCCAGGAGAAAGCCGACTTGGTGAGCCCGCAGAGACACCAAGAGTAAAGTCATTAGCATAGAAGGTTGGTGTCAGAATCAAGAGTAGGACAGAAGGGTAGGAGGTGACCTGGGATGGTAAAGAGTGAGCAGGTCACACACAGCAGACACAGGCAGCAGGACTGGCCCACATTTTCAAGAATTTGACAGCAAGGAGGAAAGAAGACAATAGCCTGTAGGATACGATGTGAGGAACAGGGCTTCGTTTTGTTTTAAGACAAAAATCTGGCACTTAAATCCACTTTAGATTGCGATAAAGGAGGCCTAGAGATGGGTGCGTGACTAACGAAAGCCAGGTAATAACAGCAAAGAGGCTTTCAGTGGCAGAAATCAGAGCAGGGTTCTGTTCCAAACTGTATTCTGACCCGAATGTACTGAACTGCTATCCCTGCCAATTTCCAGGCAGTTGTCCTCCTGCAGGGGTCCTCAAACTTTTTAAACAGGGGGCCCAGTTCGCTGTCCCTCAGACCGTTGGAGGGCCGTGGGTCCCGGGACGAGTCAGCAGCTAAGCAGGACAGGCAGCGGCGGCAGGCCGGATAAACGTCCTAGGCGGACCGCATGTGGCCCACGAGCCGTAGTTTGAGGACCCCTGATAAGGCAAAGAAAGACTAGAGGTAAGGAGCTGTTTTCTCCGCATCTGGGGAAGTGCTTGAATGTTACTCATACATCTGAGACCAGAAGGGAAGAATTGCTGTTTGTAGAGAATAAAATAACGCTGTGAGTTGTGGAGAACAAGAGAGGAAAGTCTGATAAGGAATTTGGATTGTAGAATATTAGGATTTTCTTTTTGTAAGTACCATTTGCAAATTGCATGGTATAAATATTGGATATGCAGGAGAAGAGTGGACATTTTTAGCCTGTTTTTCCAGAAAGAAATAATTAAATGCACTTAAGAACTTGAATGTTATTTCACCCACTCTATATGAGGCAAAAGCTTTAAGTAGAAAGGCAAAAATATTGATAGTGGTTAATGAGGGAGTGATGGCTGGATTTGACTGGTATAGGCCTACAGAGGGCAGTCGCTGGCAGTGGCTATGAAACGGTCAGCAATCTGCTCCATTGCTCCGTCCTGTCCCATGAAAGTGCAGGGGGACAAGGAGGTGGAGCCGGGAAGAGGAGGTAAAGAAGGTGCGGGGCACAGGATAGAAGGACAAGGTGGGGTCAGGAAAATGAAAAGGGACAAAAGAGGTAAAGAAAAGCTCCAGGTCCTCGGGGAGTGCGCACTTTCTCCCTTTTCTGTGGGATGAGCTGCGTTCCGTGAATGTCTCTGTGTATTCAGAATGGTCCCCGGGGTCCCATCGCTGTCACATTTCTGCATAGTCCTCAGACATGGAGAAAAGTGTTGGAGGTTGTTAGCACATCTCCCTCTGGAGATGAAATGGGCTCAGCACCAATAAGAGAACGCCGGAGGGGATTTATCTCTCTTCCATGCTTGGATAACAGCTATTCCCTGATGCCCAGGGAAGAATTAAGTTCAGTATGTGCCTTGCACTGTATTACCCACTCGATCCTGAACAGCTGGGCTGTTAATACAATTAAAAAAAAAAAGAAACTGGCTGTTCACCATCCATACAGAATGTATTCACAATAAATCTCTCAGTGAGGAGGTATAAAAATTTGGTTTTTCCTGTACAGCCAAAGGAAGCAGAGCATCAGGCAAGGATGCGGTGAATCTCATTAGCAGAGATAACCAATGGGGAGCGTCCAGCGGGACTCGCTCCACATTTCCCTGAGAAATGGCATTTTTTTTTTTAACCTGAAATATGCTGCTAATATTCTCACTTGCAAAATTCAATTTGGCGAAGGATTAATAAATAGGCTTTTTCCTAATACTTACAAGATATCTTCAATGCTCCCGCTGCTACATAAAAATAAAGCATTATTTGTCACTTTTTTCTTTTTCTCACTTTATTTCTGAGAAGATAAAATAGCAAAATCCATCACAGAATGATTTTCAAGAAAATGGAAATAATACCACATAAAACAGAAGAGTTTTGTAAAATTCTGCATGGCGTAGGAAATGCCTGCTCTAAAATTTAGTAAAATGGAAAACTGGTGACAATAAACTAGTGTGAATACAAGAATTCTGACTGCTACAAGGGGGGAGAGGGAAGAACAAAATTAGTAGGGTCAGAACAAAGGCATCTTCCTTACAGATTTTGCTTGCAGACTGCAGCCTCAGAGGCAGGCACAGCACTAAGCAGACTAGTCTACTGCATGAGTTAGTGGATAATAAATATAGTGATGACTGACGCTGGATAGAATCCAATGACGAAATGAAAGATACTTGCTAAAGATTTTCACCTAAAAATAGTTACCACTGAAGCATTTCCTCAGTGTGTTTGGCAACGTGCCTATCATGGTTATCCGTTCTTCGTAACAGGACGACCTTCATAACAGGATGTCCAGGAGAATACCTAACCTTTCCTCTCCACCTTTTATTTGTAGTGGACACATAATAATCGTGCATATTTACGGGATACAGAGTGATATTTTGATACATTTGATAGCGATCAAATCAGGTAATTAACATAGCTGTCACATCAAACATTTATCTTTTCTTTGTGTTAACTTTCAAAATTCTCTCTTAGCTCTTTGAAAATATACAAATAAATCGTACTTAGCTACCTTCACCCTGCAGTGCTGCAGAGCCCCACAACTCATTTCTCCTGTCTAGCTGTAATTTTATAAGTTAACCATCCCCTCCCCAGGCTCAAAACAAATTTTAGCTTCCACATATGAATGATAACTAGCAGTATTTAGCTTCCTGTGCCTAACTTATTTTCCTTAATATAATATCCTCCAGGCTTATCTATGTTCCCTTTAAATGACAAGATTTTATTCTTTTTTACAGCTAAATAGGATTCCATTATGTGTGTATGTGTATATATCATAGTTTTTTAAATCAATTCCTCTGTTGACAGACATTTAAACTGATGCCATATTTTAGCTGCTGTAAATTAGTCCTGCCATAACATGAAAGGGCAGACAGCCCTCTGACACACTGACTTTCTTTCCTTTGGTGAAATACCCAGTAGTGCAATTATACGATTATAAGGTAACTGTTATTTTTAGGTTTTTTGAGATACTTCCTGGCTATTTTCCTTAATGGCTATCTTTTGTTTTTTGTTTTTTTTTTTTGAGACAGAGTCTCACTATGTCACCCCCCGCACACCGTGGTCTCATAGCAATCTCAAACTCTTGGGCACAAGTGATTCTCTTGCCTCAGCCTCCCTAGTAGCTGCAACTACAGGCGCCCACCACAACGCCCAGCTATTTTTTTGTTTAGAAGGCCTGGGCCAGGTTCAAATCCACCTGCCCCAGAGCATGTGGCCAGCACCCTAACCACTGAGCTATGGCTATCTTAATTTGCATTACCACTAACCCTTGTTTCATAATTCCCTTTTCTTCACATCTTCACAAGCATTTGTTATTTTTTATCCTTTTGATAATAGTCAACTCTAACTGGGGGCATAGATAAGATCTTATTGTGGTTTTGATTTGCATTTCCATGACAACTGGTGATATTGGATATTTTTTCATATGTTTCTGGGCCATTTGTATGTCTACTTTTGAAAAGTATATATTCAGTTCCTTTGCCCACTTTTTAATTGGATTTCTTTTTAATGCTGTTGACTAATTTGAGTTCCTTGTAAATTGTGGACATTAGTGCCCTGTTGGGTGAATGATTTGTAAATATTTTCTCTCATTCTTCTAATTGTCTCTTCACTGTGTTGATTGCTTCCTTTGTGGAGAAGGCTTCAGTTTAATATACGCCCATTTGTCTGTTTTTGTTTGTGTCACCTGTGCTTTTGAAGTCATAGCCATGAAATCTTTGCCTAGACCCATGTCCTGAAGCATTTCCCCCCATATTTCTTCTGGCAAAGGCAAATAATAAAAGAGGAAAAAAGGAACAAGGGATATACAAAACAGTTAGAAAACAATCAACAAAATAATAGGAGTGAGTCCTTACCTATCAATAACGTCCGTTAATGTAAAGGTTTGAATTCCCCAATTAAAAGTTATAGGCTGACTGAATGGAGGAAAAAAAGATATATCTATTTGCTGCCTACAAGAGACTCACTTTACCTATAAAGACACACAAAATTATTTTATGCAGATGGAAACCAGAAGTGTGCAGAAGTAGCTATACTTATAGCAGACAAAACGGACTTTAAAGTACAAAACAAAAAGAGACAAAGACAGTCATTATATAATGATAAAGTCTTCATCTCAATAAGAGGATATAACAATTATAAATATATATGCATCCAACCCTGGAGCCCCCTCATATGGAAGATAAATAATATTCGAGGTGAAGAGAACAATAGACTCCAACACAGTAATAGCTGGGACTTCAGTACCCTCTGTCAGCACAGGACAGATCATCTAGACAGAAAATCAATAAAGAAACATCAGAATTAACCTACACTATAAACCAAATGGACAGAACAGACATTTACAGAACAGTTCGTCCTACCAGCTTGTTTGTTAAGGCAGAAGAGCAGAGTATGCATTTGAACCATTTAGTGTCAGTTTTGGCTTATGAAGTTATAAATTTAAGCAATGGGACATCTTAACCACCCTGAGTTGAGCTCATCAAAATGTTTATGTACTCTGTTAAGAAGTTGTTCTACCTGAATCAGATTTTTACTATAGTACTTTTTAATTTGTACTTACTGTTTATATTTTAAAAGCATAAAAAAGAGGCAAGTTTTTAAGTTCTGCCTTTCCTAAACTTTACATGCCAATTCCCACGTTATTAAAATAGGCACAGTGTTTTCACAGCCCTGTTTCTACTGCACCCTGACTAAGTAGACACGCCACAGTTACACAGTCTTCTACCAGGACGTCGGAACAGCCACCAGTTTGTCTCTATTATGAATATTTTTCCACGTCTTTGTTTTTCTAACCACTAAAATTTATTTCCTCTGAGTAGCTTTCCTAAAGTAAAATTATTAGAGCAAATGCTAATGAGTATTTTAAAGCTCCTATTTTAAATAGCTCTTTTTTTTTTTAGAGATAGAGTCTCACTTTGTCGCCCTCAATAGAGTGCTGTGCTGTGCTGTCACAGCTCACAGCAACCTCCAGCTCTTGGGCTTAGGCGATTCTCTTGCTTCAGCCTCCCAAGTAGCTGGGACTACAGGCGCCTACCACACCTGGCTATTTTTGTTGCAGTTTGGCCAGGGCCAGGTTCAACCCCGCCACCCTCAGTATATGGGGCTGGCGCCCTACCCACTGAGCCACAGGCACCGCCCTTGAATAGCTTTCTAAAAGATTCTTTATTAATTTACCTTATGCTGACAATATATAACAACTATAGTATTACCCCAGGCTTAACAAGCTGCTAATAAGACTATAGGACTTTTATTTGTGTTTCATTCCTAGCAAGCTTAAAAACTTTTGCAATTTACAATTCATTTACCATTTTTTGCATGTATTTAGTTGTTTATTTTTTTCTTATGAATTCTTATTTTTCCCAACGCTTGCTTCACCTGCTGTCCTTACCTTTATTCCTTTGTATAGGCTCCCATGATTCCTTCAGCTACTGGGTAGACGAAAAGTCCCCAGTGGGGCCTGACCAAACCCCAGCTATCAAACGCCTGGCCAGGATCTCTTTGGTAAAGAAGCTCATGAAGAAATGGTCTGTGACTCAGAACCTGACATTCCGGGAACAACTGGAAGCTGGAATCCGCTATTTCGACCTTCGTGTGTCTTCCAAACCAGGGAATGTGGATCAGGAGATCTACTTCATCCATGGGCTTTTTGGCATTAAGGTCTGGGATGGGCTGACAGAGATTGACTCATTCCTCACACAGCACCCGCGAGAGATTATCTTCCTGGATTTTAACCACTTCTATGCCATGGATGAGGCCCATCACAAATGCCTGATTCTGCGGATCCAGGAGGCCTTTGGAAGCAAGCTGTGTCCAGCCTGCAGTGTGGAGAGTATGACGCTGCGAAACCTGTGGGAGAAGAAGTGCCAGGTAGGAGCAGGAGAGATGAGCTTCTGAGGGCTGCTAGGGGCGACACGTAATTCCTTCGGCCACTCCTGTATCACCAGCTATAAAATAGGCCAACCCGGGGCTCTTACGCTGGGCAGTGCAGATCATTTGGAACGCTAAACATACACTAACTCGTTCCTGGGCTCTAGAATAGCTTCAAGGGCTGGCATTAACACTTGCCAAATATTTAAAGCAGGAGTGTCCATCCTGTGGCCTGGATGCCCACAGATTATTTGAGGACTGTTTTGCTTATCTGTGGTGTTGGATTTAGAGAAAAGATATTCACAGACCTTTTCTTTTGCTAATCAGCTTTCTTTAGTGTTTATATATTTAATATGTGGACCAAGACAACTCTTATTTTCCCAATACACTGCAGAAAAGAAAAAAGGTTGGATACCCCTGAAAGCTTGTTCAGCAACTTGCTTGACATCTAAATAAACTTTGAATGGCCTGGCCTAAACCAGCCCCCCCTCAAAGTTGTGAAATTGGGCCAGTTGGTCATTACCATTCTATCTCCCGTAAGGTCCATTTTCCCCCTCTTCCTTACCCCCAGGGATAGTCTGTTCTATCTTGCAAAGGTATTGACTGATCAAGGAAAAGCATTAGCTGACAGAGGCATAAGAAGTGATTCATCTCAAGAGAGTTAATATTTTAAAAGGCCTTCTTTGTAGAATTTGGCTCATAGAGGGAGAAAGAGTGAAGGAAAGAAGAGCTTGTTAAAAGGGCTGTCGCCTGGGATAGCTTTCCCTGGGCTGCTTAAGTTGAGAAGAGCCTCCAAACCTAGGCCCACAAAGAACATACTCAGGAAAAGGAATATGGGCCTCGGATGGATTCTATTCTGATCCCCAATGAAGATAGGAAAGGGAAACCTCCAATTTACACTCTCTTGGGGAAAACAAACACACACGTTTAAGTAGTAAAGTTGCTGACTCGTTCAGTAGATGCATTAACCAACACATCTCAGAGGCAGATATTTTTAAACACAAGAAGGAGCTTTTGATTAAAAATCAGTTAAGGATTAATTACTTGAAAATATTTACGGCCAGGCATGGTGGCTTACACCTGTAATCCTAGCACTCTCCAAGGCTGAAACAGGTGGATTGCCTGAGCTCAGAGGTTCAAGACAAGCCTGAGGAAGAGCAAGACCCCGTCTCTAAAAACAACCGGGCATTGTAGCAGGCGTCTATAGTCCCAGCTATGTGGGAGGCTGAGGCAAGAGAATTGCTTGAGCCCAAGAGTTTGAGGTTGCTGTCAGCTGTGACACCACAGCACTTTACCAAGGGTGACAAAGTAAGACTCTATCTTAAAAAAAAAAAAAAGAAAATATTTATTAAATTCCAAGTTTTTGCCAAGCAGCTTTCTAAGGACTAGAGGTAAATCAGTAAATAAAACAAAAAAAGATACCCTCCTCCTAATGGGGCTTTTATTCAGATGGGAGGCAACAAAGCACAGATAATCATGATGTGTGTGTATGTACACGCATGCATATAAAAATACACATGAGTGATGTAATGCTAGAAAGTGATAAAGCTGTGGAAAAAGAAAAACTCAAGTGTGGTTAGAGGGCAGCGGGCTCTATGGGTTGGAGAGTTGGCTGAAATTGTACCTAGATTGATTAGAGAAGCCCTCATTGAAAAGGCGACATTTAAAGATCATGTGGATCTTCAGGTGTGGAAGAAGTAGCCAGTGCAAAAAGCTGTAAAGCAGGAATGCCCCTGCCATCCTTGAGGGCCGATGGGCTGGAGAAAGGTGAGGATACAGCAGCAAGAGGCGGCCAGAGAGATGACAGGTGGTAGTGTGAGGGCTGAAGGCCAGTGAGGACACTGGCTTTCACTTGAGTGCAGAGAATTGTGAGCACAGGGGCTATGGCCTGACTTAGATCTTTTTTTTGCCAGTGGTAAGACAGGATTTATTCGACAGAAAAGAATACAGAAGGAGTAAAAAGCACCAGAGCTTCTGGTGCTCTTGGGGAAGACCCAAGTTGGAAGTCTTCCTTGACTTAGGTCTTAATCCTTCCTGTTGTGCGCTGGGAGACCACGACCAGGGGACTGACCAGAAGTAAGGAACCCAGCAGTTAGTGGCAAGTGATTAGATTTTGAATTTGTCAGAAGGTGGAGCTAACAGGATTATTGTTAGGGGTGTGAAAGTGAGGACTCGATAACTCCCAGGCTCAGTCAGAGTAACTGGGAGTACCAGGTTGTCCTGCACACCCCTAAAAGTGACTCTCTCTGAGTTAACTCTCAGTGTCTGTTAGAATATACCTAAGCCATTTCTTTCACTAAAATTTTTTAAGTAATATTTTGCCAAATATTTATCACGCCTCTCCCCGCTAAACCTAAGTTCATATCTGTTCAGGTCTGATTTGGAAAGACTTTTTTCCCAGGGCAGTTTCTCTTCTACAACATTAGATAATTACAACAGCTGCTACTAACATTTAAAACTTTATAATGTGCAAGGTACATGTCTTAACAACCCATTTCATCCTCTCAACAACTCTAGGAGATAGTTATCTTGTTAGTATCCCCATTTTATAGATGAGGAAACTGAGGCATGGAGGAATTAAGCAGTTTGCCCAAGAGAAAACTGGCCATAACTTAAAATCCTCCTTAGTGAACCAGGTTTAAATCACAAGGTTCATGGCTCCCCAAAGTTCCTACAGCTTCTGATATTCTCTGAGTGCTGTTTACACATCTTCATGATTTATACAGTTGGTGTCATAGTTAGGCCAATGAAACACTTTCTTTTTATTAATGAGCCCCTATTATCAAAGGCTCTTGGAGAACAAAATGGGAGAAATGGATGGAGATGTAGAAGAGGGCTTTTGAGTTTGGGGATTCAGGTAAGGTTAAATTTGAGTACAGATATAATTTTATAACTTGGTACACAGATAGTATTCTAGATGGGTTGGCATATTACATACTAAACTGTTAAGACATCTGCATGAGTAAAAGGTATATTCCAGAATAATAAATAGTGTGGATAGTGAATTTATAGCATCTGGGTAATGATCTATCATAGATTTGTAATTCTGTCATCCAGCTCCCAATGTTCCTACAGTTATAAAAGAAAGGCTGTGATAACATATCAGAAATAAAAAATGTCATCGATTGAAATCCTAAAATCATTCTATCCCCACTTCTTCCTCATGTTTTCCCTGCCACATCTCTTAAAAGCTAAACAAAGAGATCTCAGACTCCAGTCATCTCCCCCTGCTGGGTCAGGGTCCTTTAAATATTCATTATGTAATGAGCAGCCTGGCACGGAACCCCCCTGGGCATTTTATTACTAGTTTAATAGCAAGATATGCACTACCATTCAGTCAAATTTCATTCACATAATATGCAACTACATCATAGCTCACAGATATGTATTTATTTGTACTTTAATGGCTATGAGTTTGGAGGGTACAATGAGTTAGAAAATTAAAGCTACACCTTGGAAGTATTTAGGATCTTAATGCCTTTACTAGGGACCTACAAAACAATTGATAGACAGTTACAAGATAAAACTGCCTCAAATATTCTGTACTATAAGAGAAAAAGGGGTTTATAATAACTCAGTTGAAAGCTGGAATATTCTGTCTTCCAGAGTTCCACAGTAAAGGAATGATCAGAATAAGGAGAGGTCCATCAAGGAATAGTTCTAAAAGGAAATGAGATTTTTAATCTGAGTGAAAAACCGAACATGGCCTGCTGAGTTGGAGGGGAGAGCATTGCAGAGAAAAATACAGCAGAGCGAGCAGGGGAGGCAGGTCACAACACAGGCCCTGGGCAAGAGTTCGTGCACCTAGGTCCTTATAGACGGAGTTGCTTTGCAAGTTCAGCTTCTGTATAAGCAGAAATTCTCTGTAACCTTCAGAATCAGAAAGCTCAGGAAGACTCTCGAGGGAAGACATAAAACCCCGTTTGGATAACTTGCTCTTTGTGCACCTCTTCCCAGGCACAGTGAAGAACAGCCCTGTCCTCTCATCCCCTGACCCACGGCCCAGGGCCAAGCCGCCTGGGATATGGCTTGATGGGTGCTGTCACTGGGCCGCACAGCCCTTGCCTCCCCACCGGCTTTCTTCTCAGGCCCCAGCCTTCCCAACTAGCCAATGACACCGCCAGGAGGAAATCCTCCTGGCTCTCCCAGGCAATCTGCTTACGGTGACGAGCCTGGGATTGACCTCATTAACACACATGTTTACCACAGACATCATTAGCAGTCAGTCAGACATTACTCAAAACCATTAAAAACAGCAAGAACAGCCATTACCCAGTTCAGTGCACCCAGCCTGGCTCTCTGCAGCTCCGGGCCTTCAGGAGCAGTTAGTCAGGCACCTTAGTCACAAGCTAAACACACACTGAAAACAAGATGACATTCAGAGCGCCTGTTCTCCGTGCCCAGAGGGTCACGCTCTGTGGCCAGCTATGTGAGGATTGCATAAACACGTACCAGACATTCCTCCAGGAAAAGATTCCTGGTGCCCAGGAGGGGGGAAAATATTCCTTCCAGAGACCCACAGAGCTCTGAACTGGGACGATCAAAATAGCAATTCCCCATCCCAAAGCCGCCTCCCAGAAACTAATTAATGCTGTGAATGTGCTTTGCTAATTATTTTCAAAATCACCACCATCCTGAGCAATCCCGCTGGAGGCCCAGTGCCTCTGCAAAGTCTCCCCTGTCTCAAGTGGGGCACTCTCCCCCTCCTGGGAAGGGCAATTTCATTCAGAGTCAGTAGGCAGAATTGAAAATCTATTTACTTGCAAATTAGTTCAACATTTTTTCTCAGCTAAGTGAGTACAGGAAACATAACTCTTAGACCTCACTGACCAACCAAGAATTCTGTTCTTGAAGCCCAGAGATTCCCCAGGGGGTACTGTACCTATAGGTAGAATTTAAGAAGTCTGTAAATTTGGGTGGGAAAATTACATTCAGTTAAACAATTTTTACTACCATTTCACTGAAAATTAATGTGCCTGTTGATTGTAAGATCAGGCAGTGACCCACTGGCTCTGTTACTTTATCTTCATAAATATGTCCAAATCATATTTCAGTTATTACAGCTACCTTAAAATACCACTTATGTTCATCACTAACTCAAAATTGCAGAACTTCTAGACTCACAACAAAATATTTTTATTTGTGCATTTATCATGAAGCACTACATTAATTTATTACAAATTTATTTAATACATTGATAGCTATATTTCCATATTATTTTTCTCTTATTTATATTTGCTTATTGATTCTTTTTGTAATTTTAATACATCCAATTATAAGAATAAAATCAAGACTCATGAAAATAAAGACTAAGATTATGAACTTTACATATGCTTAACATCTGTCTAAGGATCATTTCCAACAGAGTCAGTAGGTGAGATTTTCTTTGATTTTGGACCTCTCAGTTTCAAACACATATTATTCATTATCTGGGATTTATTAATAATGGTGACCAGTCATCAATATTGGTCCAGGCTTGAGCCTCATGCAATGTTTTATATAATCACATGTTTATCATTCAGTCATGGTTGGCTTTCTTGGTGCATACTAAGCACATCTTATTAATATATGGAATATCCTCTATACATATGTTGATCTCCATGCTCACAGAATATAGACGCAATCATAGACCTCATAACCACATAGAAGAGTGCTTAAATCAGTTTGGGAACAGCCAGTAGGAATCTTTGTCACAACCCAGAGAGACAGCCATAGAGCTCATGGTCATGGCACAGTGCTCACAACAGATTGGGGCATACATTCTCAGCCTATTCCATACCCACGTAAGTAACCACCAAAATGATCATCAGTGGAAAATGATTAAATCAGCCCTGATACACGTACATCATTAGTTTTCTATTTTTTTTTTTCAGAAAATAATAACCAAGATCTTTCTCGCTAGAGAATGACGGGATTATTGTGCATCCATTTACCCATTATTATGATGAACAGGAATCTATATATTTCCATATTATTGATTTCCTTTCTAACCTTGCCTATGTAATTTTATGAATTCATTAAAAATATAATTCTGAGATGGGGGGTCCATGATTTTACCACACTTTCAAAGGTGTTGATGACAAAAAGGAAAAAAAGTTAAGATTATCTTCGAATCAGACATATAGCAAGTACTCAGCAAATCTTTAATTATTTTCTTAAGAAATGGTAATTCTTGGCTCGGCGCCTGTGGCTCAAGCGGCTAAGGCGCCAGCCACGTACACCTAAGGTGGCAGGTTCAAATCCAGCCCGGACCCACCAAACAACAATAATGGCTACAACCAAAAAAATAGCCGGGCATTGTGGTGGGCGCCTGTGGTCCCAGCTACTTAGGAGGTGGAGGCAGGAGACTCGCTTGAGCCCAGGAGTTGGAGGTTGCTGTGAGCAGTGAAGCCATAGCACTCTACCCAGGGGGGACAGCTTGAGGCTCTGTCTCAAAAAAAAAAGAAATGGTAATTCTCGAATTGCCACATATGATTATATTTGTTTGCCGTTTTCTCAACTATCAGTGAAAAACTAAAGTTAAGAGGCAACTTTCATGACTATTCCTTCTAGAGACCCACACAGCAGAGCCTAACCCTAACCCTACCCCTATTTTTTTCTGTTTTTAATGTTTCAGGTTCTTATTTTCTATCACTGTCCCTTCTACAAGCAATACCCCTTCCTGTGGCCAGGAAAGAAGATGCCCGCACCCTGGGCAAATACCACAAGTGTGCCCAAACTGATCCTCTTCTTGGAGACCACTCTGAGCGAGCGGGCCCCACATGGCTCCTTCCACGTCTCCCAGGCAATTCTCACCCCCAGAGTGAAGACTATCGCCCGAGGCCTTGTTGGTGGCCTCAAGAATACTCTGGTTCATAGGTAAGAAATTGCTTCCACTTCTACGTGTAACATGTTGTTTTAAAAAAGCTTATCTTCCTTCTATTCTGAACAAAAAGCAGTAAGACCACATAGTTTGACAATTTAGAAAAACAACAAAACCAGAAAACTTCATATTGGAGAAAGATGTGCATTTGAGATGGATGGTGTGAACAAAGGATCTCTACACACTTTATTAATAACTGCACATTCTAAGGCAAAGCACTTTGAGCTAATGCCATTTCTGCTCTCTCTGACACACGGTCACCTTTGCAGTTGGCCCAGGTATGCACTCACTGAAGAAGCATTAAATACAGACCACTGTGCTAGGTGCTAGGGATTGATAGAGGGCTCTTCGAGCCTTTCCTGAAAAGCTCCCCTGGTGGCCATGAGTCTTAAGAAGCAGTTTAGAATGTTACCCACCATGCCATAGCTTCAAATACTTCCTCAGGACAGAATTGAGCCCGACTATGCAATCAGGCGGGAGAAGCTCCAGTAATTTTGTGTTAGATGGTGTTCTTTATCTTGAACACAAATGAATGATAGGTGTTTAGAAAAAGAACAGTTTATATATGCACATATATACACACACACACATATTTGTTCATGTATACATGTAAATGTATATGTAAATGTATACAGGGAATGTTATAAATACATTTGGATAACAGAGCATCCCTTGCAATCAAAGCCAAGGAAGCTAACATATTTGGATAACAAAAGATGTTTACAAGAATCAGTTTGATTCCTGAGCTCCAAGTAGTGAGCAGAATTCAGAAACTGAGAGTCATCCAAAAATATGTGCATGTTTATTTGGTTCTGGGTTTCAATAACAGGAGAGTTTCACCTACCAGGAGTTCAGATATCAAGGGAGCCTGCACTTTTCTTTGTTGGTAAAAGCTCCTGATAATGGCAACCATGGGCAGAACCAGAAGCCTCTTGATGAGAATTTTATAAACTAGTATTATACCTCTGTGAAAGATGTAGAATTCTAAACTTTCTTTTTTTATATAACATGTGTTTGTGTATCCATACCATTTTCCCCAGAATTTTGGTAAATTTGTAGATTAATGTCATTTATTCATTCAACAAACCTTGAGAACTCAGGAGAAGCTAGATGCAAAGAGTCAAGATAAATAATATACTATCTCCCCTCATGGAACTCACAGTGGAGCAGGTAAAACTAACATGAACATTTCTATAAAGCAATGTGAACACTCTAAAAATCACTCTAAAATGCCTGTGCACAGAGCTCTACTATTACAGGAGGAGTATTTAAAAATAAAAATAAGTTATACCTGTATACTGTTTTCTGAATCTAAAATCTCCTTTTGAAGAGGATTTCATTTGATTCTTAAATCAAGCCAGCCTCTAAGAGGGCACATTATCTAGAGCCAATATCATCCCCACTTAAGATGAGACTCTGTGACATTAAGTGATCCTGATACACAGAGCTAGTAAGAGTCAAAATGTCTCAGACACTGCACTTCTGATCACTGGCCCACTGCCCTTTTTAGGGTTCAATACTGCGTATTACAGCCTGAATCTGGTTGGATTCCACTGGCCACATCTGGTAGCCCACAGCGTCCCAAAGCTTTTCATGCTTGCATATTCCCAGAACTTTAATCTTACTCATTTACTAGTAATGATGGTGGCATGAGCCCAAATCCATGGAGTCCTGGCATGTTGGAGAACCTTACCCAACTGTTAGCAAGCAGATGTCCTCTAGCTTGGAGAGAAACTTTAACATGTCCACCCCAGTTAGTCACAAGAATATCACAGGGGTGCAGATGCATTCCTGGACCTGCCCATCACCTCGAGGAGGAAATGCAGCTCTGGCCCAGTTTGTTCCAAAAGTTTAGGGCAGAGTGTAGCTGTCATTTTCTCTGGGCCTGTCCTAACTGATAAGCCCTAGGGGGCAGCGGGGGGTTCAACTGGTCCTGAGCACTGTTATCACCTCAAACCAAGAAGACAAAGACAAAGTATATTTTCTTACACATGTAGAGATGGTTTTCTCAGCAGAGATTTAACTTCTCCAACTCTTAGGAAAACTTTGCATCTAAGACCTTATTCACCTTGGTTCATCACCCCCACGGTAGCCACAAGACATACAGCCACCTGGCTGAATTCCTGTGCCACTTTCTCCAAGACTCAGGTTCATAACACTCCCACTAAAATCAAATAATAGCAAGTTTTGCCTGAGGCTGAAAGGTGGCATCTGTGAAACTCCAGACAGGGACATGGAAGGAGACCAGAAGGCCCGAGATTGACAGGGTTCCCCTCTCATGGGCTGAGTTATGCTTCTCCCAATTTCATATGTTGAAGTCCATACCCTCAGTGCCTCCAAATGTGACTATTTGGGGATAGGGCCTTAAAAGGGGTAATTAATGGCTCAGCACCTGTGGCTCAAGCAGCTAAGGTGCCAGCCACATACATCTAAAGTGGCGGGTTCAAATCCAGCCTGGGCCCGCCAAACAATAATGACGGCTGCAACCAAAAAATAGCCAGGCATTGTGGTGGGTGCCTATGGTCCCAGCTACTTGGGAGGCTGAGGCAGGAGACTCACTTGAGCCCAGGAGTTGGAGGTTGCTGTGAGCTGTGATGCCACAGCACTGTACCCAGGGCAACAGCTTGAAGCTATGTCTCAAAAAAAGGGGGGGGGGGTAATTAAGTTAAAATGAGGCCATTAGATGGATCCTAATCCAATCTAATTAGTATCCTTTAAAGAGAAGGAAATTAAACACACAAAGTGATGTAAACAGGTCCCGGGAGGACACAGGGAGAAGGGGGCTGCAAACCAATGAGAGAAGCCTTAGGAGAAACCAAGCCCACCAACACCTTGATCTTGACTTCCAGCCTCCAGAACTGTTAGGAATACATTTCTGTTATTCCAGCCACCCAGTATGTGGCATTTTGTAGTGGCAACCCTAGCAAACTAATGCAATCCCTTAGCAACAAGGTAGCTTTGGACAAGTTTTCTGAAGTCTCTGAACTGTGGGGGTTTGGGGTTTCTTTTGAGCCAGTTAAGTGGAGCAAATGAGATTGTAGAGTCTTATTAATTTGAAAATTCCTACCACAGTGCCTGGCACAAAATAGCTTGGCTATCTCTATTTATAAAGAAACCTAGAAATACAGCAGACCATCCTTGTTCTCAGGTGGGCCTCAAGGTCAAAGGGAAGTTTTTAACCCAGTGCTTTGTAGCTTGAGGGAACTGTCATCACAGGGGCCTGTCAACAGTATCTGGTTCAGCCTCTCCCAAAGATCTCTCATCCTGGTAAGTGCCAGGAGTTAAGAAAATAAAGTGGCTCCTCTTCACAGCAGGTTCTACATCTCCCTTTCTTTGTCCTTAATCCTGGTGATCTGATCTTTGCCTCAGGGAAGGTTGACACATGCCACCTGAGGCTAACACCGAGCTCTTTGTCACTGGAGACCACAAGCACATACCTTTCCCATTTCTCTGTAAGGCTCCAGGGTTGACTCTGCTGTACTTGGCAGAATTGAGACCAGTTCTCATTTCCCCATGATGACCAGCAGATGGCGCCTGGATGTCGTACTTAAACACTGACTAGGCACTTAAAAAAGAAATCTGGAAGGCTTCAGGCTCCTGTCTTCATGTGGGCCACTGTGCAGTCCTGGGCTATCTTTAAGGGAGGTCTGTATTTGCAGAATACAAACAGCCTAAGCAGAAGGATATGACCTCTTTAAGGAGATTTCTTACCCCAGCTCCCAAATATCTTTACATTACACTCCCCTACTTAGGATTCCTTGTCTTGTGCCAAACATTTATATAGATTTACTGGACTAGCAACTGTTCTAAACACTTCATATGTACTACTTTATTTAATTCCCCCAAAGTCTGTATAAGGTATCATTATTATTACTACTATCCCCATTTTATAGTGGGAGAGATTGAGACAATGACATTCAATAAGTTAAAATCACTATTATATCTTCAAGAATCTCAGTTAAAAATGGTAGTACCCCTGGGAGGGTGGCCTATTCAGTCATAATCAAGTATTAATATAAAAATGGAAATTGATTTGTGAGATGTGTTTTAGCTTATGGCTTCCAGAGTCCACTGAGTAAGAGAAGGGACCCAGGACCAGTTATAGTTCTCATGGTAAGAGAAAAAGAAAGAGGAGAAGGACAAGGGGCTACTCAGGCCATAAGGTTGTCTAGAAGACTGAGGCGTCAGGATGTGTGCTGAAAGAAAGGAGGGCATCTTCCCAGGAGAAGAAGGGAGAAGATGAGGACCAGAGAGAATGTTACCAAAAGAAGAGGAAGGATCAGTTAAGATAATGAACTTCACTTATTTTCAATTTTGGCCTAGAGCGTAGCCTTCCTACAGAATCTCCGTTCCCAAGCCCTAGTTTCTGTTTTCCATAAAGCAGTCTCAACCTACTGAGTATTTAGTGAACTGTTTTTACCATGATACAAAGCTACGAGCACACTGTATTGCTCTCTGCTCTCTGGAGAGAGCACTTTACACTTACTAGTAACACAGAAATCATCACATTATGTTACTAAACAATTGGCTGTCATATTGGAAGCCTTTCTTTCATAAAATAAGACAACTGATTAAGTAGGGTTATTAAGAAGCCGCACGTAATGATAGACTAACTACATAAAATATGGAAAAAGTGGACCTTCCCTTCTATTTTCTACCACATACAAAAATCAGCTTGAGATGGATTTCAGAGCTAAACATAAAAGCAAAAACCGTAACGTTTTTAGAAGAAAACATAAGAGCATATCTTTGTGAATTGGGAGTAGTAAAAAGTTTCTGTACTAGATCACAGAAACCATAAAAGAAAAAAAATGTTAAATTAAGCTCCACCAAAATTAAGGCATCCATCTCATCAAAACATGTTACTAACATAATTAATAAACAAGCCACAGGCAGGGACAAAATATTTCTAAAATATATTTGACCAAAACCTTGTATCCAAGATACTTAAATAAAACTTCTATAATTCGACATAATAACTAAGAAAGTTATATGAAGGCTATGTTAACCAGTTTGATGGAAATGTCATGGATTGTGTGTGAAAACACCACACTGTACCCCCAAAGTGCATCAATGTACACAGTTACCA